>NC_051863.1:55512414-55846914 GCF_015732765.1 Culex quinquefasciatus | reverse complement strand
TTTGTATTTTGTATTTTTGTATTTTTGTATTTTTGTATTTTTGTATTTTGTATTTTTGTATTTTGTATTTTGAATTTTGTATTTTTGTATTTTGTATTTTTGTATTTTGTATTTTTGTATTTTTGTATTTTTGTATTTTTGTATTTTTGTATTTTTGTATTTTGTATTTTTGTATTTTTGTATTTTTGTATTTTTGTATTTTTGTATTTTTGTATTTTTTGTTTTTGTATTTTTGTATTTTTGTATTTTTGTATTTTTGTATTTTTGTATTTTGTATTTTTGTATTTTTGTATTTTTGTATTTTGTATTTTTGTATTTTTGTATTTTTGTATTTTTGTATTTTTGTATTTTGTATTTTTGTATTTTTGTATTTTTGTATTTTTGTATTTTGTATTTTTGTATTTTTGTATTTTTGTATTTTGTATTTTTGTATTTTTGTATTTTTGTATTTTTGTATTTTTGTATTTTTGTATTTTGTATTTTTGTATTTTGTATTTTGTATTTTTGTATTTTTGTATTTTTGTATTTTTGTATTTTTGTATTTTTGTATTTTTGTATTTTTGTATTTTTGTATTTTTGTATTTTTGTATTTTTGTATTTTTGTATTTTTGTATTTTTGTATTTTTGTATTTTTGTATTTTTGTATTTTGTATTTTTGTATTTTTGTATTTTTGTATTTTGTATTTTTGTATTTTTGTATTTTTGTATTTTGTATTTTGTATTTTTGTATTTTTGTATTTTTGTATTTTTGTATTTTTGTATTTTTGTATTTTTGTATTTTTGTATTTTTGTATTTTTGTATTTTTGTATTTTTGTATTTTTGTATTTTTGTATTTTTGTATTTTTGTATTTTTGTATTTTTGTATTTTTGTATTTCTTCTCAAATTTTATCATGCTCCAAACTTATCTGTCATCCATGGCAGCACGAAGTGTAAAATTTCACTAAGGGAAAATAAGAGGAAACTTCTATGACCAGCTTTGCTGCGGAAGGAAATTGTTAGACGGCGAAGTGCAAAGTTTTCTTTTTCAGAATTTTTATTTCTTTGCTGAAGATGAGGTGCAAGTCCCGTCCCGAGTAGTTTGAAGCTGGGTGCGAGGTACAGAACAAGTGGTGATGAAAAGGATACAGAGCAAGTGCCACGCTCCACCAGGGAGTTGTTCTAGGATTTATGTTGGCACATTTCTCTTCTCAAATATGAGTTTTAGTGACAGGTTTATTCTTTTCAATGCTCAATTCTTCATGTTCTGCATTCTTAGTAGCTTTGCTCGTTTATCGTGAGGATTTATTCAAATTATTTCTCACTTGTCTTTACCTGTGAGCAAAACTGACTTATGAACTATAAATATTTTAATAACTTGTGATGAACCAAGCACAACGCTTCCGTTTGATTTCTGGACAAAGGAATGCATTTCCTTTTGAGCGCAGAGTTGGTCAGAAAATAAAACTTTTTACTTCTAACTACAACGTTAGAGAAAACCACTTCCACGAACAACTTCACTAAACGCAACATTTCTAATTCACCAGCGGATTAGTTTCACGATAGCAAACTTTTGCTAAACCACTTTGCTGTGCACAGTTTTGTGTGCACACAAATGGTACACAATTTTAAGCGCAAAATAACGTTATCACAATGCTCGCTCACTCTCACAACAACAACAACAGCATCATTCACACCTACAACTGGAGCGCAAACACACACATTGCATCGGTAGACCAATTCAAACTATCGTTTTCCTCCCTCGTGGCTGGCCAGTATTTGCTAAAAACTGGACAGAAACTTTGTCCTCTCGAGGGACCACACGCCGAGGGGGGTTTCCGCGAAAAATGCACTGGAAACTTCAAAAAAAAAAAACTGTTTAAAACATTTATTATTTATCAAGCTTAAAATAATTTAACAAAATTGAAGTTTGAATCATTCTCAATCGACTCACACAAACTTATCTTTAATTTACGTGAAACTTAGCTCAGGAGATTATATTGGCTCTAGATTACGAACCAAGATCCAGCCGGGACCCGTGGTCTAGGGGCAAGCGTGGTTGCCTCTCACCCAGTCGTCCTGGGTTCCTGGGATTCCTGGGAGTCGCTGGTAGGCAGTTGGACTCACAATCCAAAGGTCATCAGTTCGAATCCCGGGGTGGATGGAAGCTTAGGTGTAAAAAGAGGTTAGCAATTGCCTCAACAATCAAGCCTTCGGACACCGAGTAGTAATCTCGCAATCGAGAACGCCAAGTCAATGCTGTAGAGCGAATAGTTTAGATATAGATCCATTTTATGATATCTCATGTCGGTGTGCCGCATGTCATTTTATGAAAAAAATAATGTTCTTTTCAAACTTTGCAAAAATTTAGATTTAGAAAAAAAAGTGTAACTATGTTCCTAACGCTTTAAAGCGGACATTAACAAAAAACACATATCGGATTCAACAACTCTGAGTTATCTCCATAACTGTAGAACAATATCTAGTTAAATCAAGAGCGAGAAAAATTGATTCTCTTTTTGTATCGTGCTAGCCTCCTTAATTTTTTACAAAACTCAAAACACTTTTCATTAGATTCAAGTCTTAACATTTAACTTTATTTGGATGGTATGGATATGTTTAGGAAAGAATAGTTCTTAGAGTGAAGTCAATCATTTAGAACTGGAATTTTAAAAATGTTAGAGATGACTTCCCCTTCAAAATTATTCCTGAGCAAATCATTTCTTATTTTTTCGATTTTTCAGTTCCCTGTAAGGTCCCACACATTTGACTATAGAAAAGTGGTTAAATTTCACATTTTCAGAGGCAAAATTAAGCATTTTTTTCACATGAAAGATGCACCCCTTCCCAGATGTAATATTACCATGATTTTTTAACTGTGTACTGTGGTTTAAAATAACTACACAGCTCCCTCCGTGTACGCACGAGAGCATGCAGCTAGTGCTCAGTGCTCCATCGTTTTTCGAATTTTTTTCGCCGTAATTGATTGTGGTTACCCGCGAGTTTGCTTCTCCAGCATGCCAAAGGCCGGCCGTGGCCGTGGCAGTTCGAGTGCGGCCTCGAAAAACCCGCGAAGTTCGTCTACCGGCCGTGTGCAAAAAGGTAAACAAACCAACGCCGTGTCGGCCGCCATCGCGCAGGGGAGCGTCAGCGCTGAAGGCATCGACAAAAAGTTACTACATCCCGGATATGTCCCAAGATCACCAGTGCGAACCCGTTCCGGTACTTCCGGTGCCACGATCAGTGGCACATCAACATCCGCCAACATCCCCATCAGGAACGAGTTCCAGATGCTGAGCAACGACGAAGAAAATAACAACTCTGACGGTAGCAGCACTACCGACGACGACGACGACGATGATGGTCGTGCACGGAAAAAAGTGCCGACGTCAAAAAAGAACAACTCTCCAGCGGAACGTAGACCACCTCCAATTTTTGTTTTGGACACGTTAGCGGACGATGTTGACGAGTTGCTGGAAGGCCTCGGATATTGTCTGAAAATCGGTAAGTCGGCAGTGCAAGTGATCACACTGACCAAAAAGAATTTCGACCTGGTGTTTGAAGAATTGAAGCGTAGCAACTTCAACTTCTACACATTCAACCCCGAGAAGCCTTCTGTTAAGGTCATCTTGCAGGGTTATCAAGACCGTCCGATCTCCGATCTGAAGGGTCACCTTTCGGACGCCGGAATAAAACCGCGGGAGATAAAAGTGCTCTCGCGAAAGACAACAGTCACGGGTGTGCACAGTGCACAACACACTGTACCTGTTGTACTTCGACCGCGGCACGGTCAAGCTTCAAGACCTGGACTAAGACGTTGGACGGTTTTTGGGTAAACTGACGGTTTTACACCAAGAACCCGACGGACGTAGCGCAATGCCACCGTTGCCAGAAATTTGGCCACGGCTCGCGGAACTGCAACCTCCAGCCCCGCTGCGTGAAGTGCGGTGAGTCACACCTCTCGGAGGCGTGCGCACTGCCACGTAAGGCGGACTTGGGGGACAAGGCAGAACAAACTAAGCTGCGCGTAAAGTGTGCGAACTGTGACGGTAACCATACCGGCAATTACCGCGGATGCGTCGCGCGCAAGGTCTACCTCGAGGAGCAGGAAAAGAGAAAGAAGAAAGCGTCCCACCCTCCTCAGCGAAGTACGAGCGCAGCCGTTCCTGCAGCTGGACTGCGTACGGTTCCAGCGGAAAACTCAGCGTTCCCTCCTGGTTGGGGGCGTTCGTTCGCCAGCGTGGTCGCTGCCGGTAGTGGCAGTACGGCCCAGCAAGAAGTCACCGGGGAAGATCTCTTCACCCTGCCGGAGTTCTTTGCTCTCGCGGGGGAGATGATGACGCGGTTTCGGAGCTGCCGGAACAAGGCAGAACAATTCCTGGCCATTGGGGAACTGATGATCAAACACATCTACAAAGGATAAATTACCTGTGATTTAGATATAAGCTTTCTCTTCCTCTATCCCCTTTCCTTTGCAATTTCTGCAAGTTTTGCCTTCATCACTGAGGTAAGGCTATAATCCTGCTCTTAAAATGGACTTCATATAAAAACGTCGTAGACCAACCTTCATGTATACATATCGACTCAGAATCAAAAACTGCACAAATGTCTGTGTGTATGTGTGTGTGTATGTGTGTGTGTATGTGTGTGTGTATGTGTGTGTGTATGTATGTATGTGACCAACAAACTAGCTCATGTTTCTCGGCACTGGCTGAACCGATTTGACCCAAACTTGTTGCATTCGACTTGGTTTAGGGTCCCATAGATCGAGTTTAATACAGATTGAAGTTTAGATAAGTAGTTCAAAAGTTATGTATAAAAATGTGTTTTCACATATATTTGGATCTCACTTAACTGTATGTAAACTATGTCCGGGTCCATCATCCGACCCATCGTTGGATAGGTTATCAAAATACCTTTCCAACGAGTCCACAACATTGAAGATCTGGCAACCCTGTCTCGAGATATGGCCACTTAAGTGATATTGATATACTTTTTTGAAGCCGGATCTCACTTAAATGTATGTAAACTATATCCGGATCCACCATCCGACCTATTGTTGGTTAGCTTATCAAAATACTCTTCCAACGAGTCTAAAACATTGAAGATCTGGCAACCCTGTCTCGAGATATGGCCCCTTAAGTGATATTGATGTACTTTTTAGAAGCCGAATCTCACTTAAATGTATGTAAACTATGTCCGGATACACCATCCGACCTATTGTTGGTTAGTTTATCAAAATACCTTTCCAACGAGTCTAAAACATTGAACATCTGGCAACCCTGCCTTGAGATATGGCCACTTAAGTGATATTGGTGTACTTTTTTGAAGCCGAATCTCACTTAAATGTATGTAAACTATGTCCGGGTCCATCATCGGACCCATCGTTGGTTAGGTTATCAAAAGACCTTTCCAACGAGTCTAAAACATTGAAGATCTGGCAACCCTGTCTCGAGATATGGCCACTTAAGTGATATTGATGTACTTTTTTGAAGCCGGATCTCACTTAAATGTATGAAAACTATGTCCGGGTCCATCATCGGACCCATCGTTGGTTAGGTTATCAAAAGACCTTTCCAAAGAGTCTAAAACATTGAAGATCTGGCAACCCTGTCTCGAGATATGGCCCCTTAAGTGATATTGATGTACTTTTTTGAAGCCGAATCTCACTTAAATGTATGTAAACTATGTCCGGATACACCATCCGACCTATTGTTGGTTAGTTTATCAAAATACCTTTCCAACGAGTCTAAAACATTGAACATCTGGCAACCCTGTCTCGAGATATGGCCACTTAAGTGATATTGGTGTACTTTTTTGAAGCCGAATCTCACTTAAATGTATGTAAACTATGTCCGGGTCCATCGTCCGACCCATCGTTGGTTAGGTTATCAAAAAACCTTTCCAACGAGCCCAAAACATTGCAGATCTGACAACCCTGTCTCGAGATATGGCCACTTAAGTGATATTGACATACTTTTTTGAAGCCGGATCTCACTTAAATGTATGTAAACTATGTCCGGGTCCATCATCCGACCCATCGTTGGTTAGGTTATCAAAAGACCTTTCCAAAGAGTCTAAAACATTGAAGATCTGGCAACCCTGTCTCGAGATATGGCCCCTTAAGTGATATTGATGTACTTTTTTGAAGCCGAATCTCACTTAAATGTATGTAAACTATGTCCGGATACATCATCCGACCTATTGTTGGTTAGTTTATCAAAATACCTTTCCAACGAGTCTAAAACATTGAACATCTGGCAACCCTGTCTCGAGATATGGCCACTTAAGTGATATTGGTGTACTTTTTTGAAGCTGAATCTCATTTAAATGTATGTAAACTATGTCCGGGTCCATCGTCCGACCCGTCGTTGGTTAGGTTATCAAAAAACCTTTCCAACGAGCCCAAAACATTGCAGATCTGGCAACCCTGTCTCGAGATATGGCCACTTAAGTAATATCGATGTACTTTTTGGAAGCCGGATCTAAAAAATAGATGAAACTTGTGTACAGCCATTGTTGTGAGGAAGGCTTCAACCACATAGGTGGATTAAGTTAGTTTTTTTTTATAGTTTTTTCTTACTCTTGCTAGTGCCTTAGTTAAAGAAATAATTGTTCCTAAATGGATTATGATGCAACACACAGCTGTAAGGAACTCCAAAACTCTGTTATGCACTTCAAAATAACTCATTGTATCTTGATTATTCACCAATAAAACCGAATTGAATTTAATTGAAAATAACTACATTTATGTGTTTTTAATTTCTCTTGCAATTATTATTATTTTAATCTGAAACACTTAAATTTGGAAAAGTTGCTTTTTTCTGCAGTATTTAAATTTCTTGTGATTTTGGGTATCGATAATTGCATATCAGAAATAAAAGTGAAAAAAAAAATTAACTAAGCGTGCAAATTTTAGGTCTTCATAATAATATTTTACACTATTTTTTTTAAATGCAAAAACCGCAAATTTTGAGCCATACAAAACCATGGACAAACATATTTTCACCGAGTTATTATTGAAAAAAAGGATTTTGGAAAAATATAAGGAAAAAAATTGTTTTGACTTCAGTTTTTAAATGATAAATCATTATTGCAATCGAAAAGTACTTTATAGATTTTTTGGTAAAGTGCACCTGTTTCAAGATAAAGCGATGTTCTTTAATTTTAACTGTAAAATTTCAATTTTTAAATGTTTCAAAATACTGCATGATTGTCCATTCAAGCATTTTGTTTTTTTTTTTGCCTTTCTTACTAAAGAATGATTTAAGGTTTGCTTTTGGAAAATCGCTTTTCTCAGAAATCTTTAAAAAAAATCGTGCACGGTAAGTAATCGTCCCAGAAAAAAATCCTTTTACTTATTTGAAGGTTTTGATGCGCTCTTTCGATTGAATTTTGGCCCGAAAACCGGAATTAAGCCTGATTTTTTAGAACTCTTTTTCTGAAATACTTGTGCGATGTCTCTATCCGCTCTTAAAAATTTGTGTCTACCATCATTGGAAAACCGCTCGTAAAACCCACATTTTTTTTATTTCATATTTGTAGCCGTGGGGTCGGAGACGAACATTTTATTTTTCGATTCACAATTTTCGACCAGTCAATGTGGTCAAAGCCATTTTACGAGGTATATTTTGGACTATTTTACAGATTACACTATTAAATTAAAAGAATTCAGTTTCAAACAAAAAGCCTTTCGAAAACATGCGCCATAAACGGCTTCGGCCCAAAATTTGAAGCTTTTCCAATATTTTTTTCCAGAGATATAGCCATATTAGTGTTTTAATTCTTATGTTTATCCTTTTTTTCCTATTAAATTTCCAAGTATCATTTTTTCCAGGAGTTCTACAAGAGCTCTTCAAGATAGCTACAGCATAGCAGTTTGGACCGCGATAGGATAAAATTCTCTTCAAAACTTCTTCAGGAGTTTGGAAGAGCACTTGAAGAGAGTTTTATCCTACCGCGGTCCAAACTGCTATGCTGTAGCTATCTTGAAGAGATCTTTAACCAAAAAAGAGAACTCCTGGAAAAAAATGTTACTTGGGTTGTTGGTTTTATACAGAATCATATACTGAACATCAAATTCGAAGTCCCGACTCGTTCTTGCTCGAAAGATCGACAAGTTGTCAAGTCGAAGCATAAATGCCAGCACATTTACGCTTGCGCGTTTTACGCTGCGCGCGAAAGTGTTCTTTCTGGCTTCTCATAATAGATCGACAATGTTTAATATCGATACATTTTTTTTAAGTTAATCACAAACCAAAATATTATTTCCGGAGTTTCATCATTTTGTACGAAAGGCTCTATTTCACCTCTGGTTATATTAAATCGGGGTTTTTTGGTAAAGTTGAGAAATTTTTCAATAAGTTTGCCTAAGAGACATTATAGGTTGAACCCCTGGTTGTTCAAATACAGTGAATTAAAAAAAAGAATCATTAAAATTGAAGTTTTTTTTAAGTCTCATTCAAACAGCCTTTTGCATTGTAGAAACGATGTCTCAGAAAGTAATGGTCTTATTTTCAATGTTTAAAAATGAAATATTTTTGGAATCAACTCTAACATTGCAGAATGACGAATTTGACCTTTTTGAAATGCTGTTCTGTTCTTTCTATTTATCCAAAATATACATTTTTTTGGCGGCAAAATGTATAGATAGCTGTCAAAAATTGGATGAAGCCTTGTACGGGTGAACCAAAGACAAAAAATGGCATCTTTGGTCACAAAGTTTGGGCCAATGCAAAAATATAAATAAAATCCTTTTTTTATACATGTAAGTATGAATAAACCGTAAACCAACATTGATAGCCGGGGTGACTTTGATAACTTTTAGATTTTTCCGCAAAATAGAGAGTTCAAAATGTATGAGTACGGTAATGAATTTAAACTCTTCATTTTGCGGAAAAATACAAAACCTACGATGTCACTCCGGTTTACGATATTTGCGAATCTTTTCTTTCTTAGATTATTACACGATTTCTGTTTTCTATAACTTTTTTACTAGACAAATTTATTCATGAATAATTTTGGTTCAAATACAGAGTAACTCAACATCAGGAACGGAAAAATTATCATCTGTTCCTGACGATTTTCATTTTTTTACAAAATGTTTTTGGTTAAACTACACAAAAAAGTGATGATTTTACCATCAAATTTTCATCGTTCTGAAATTATTTTTTTTTCTGTGTAGATTCATTTCGGAATTGCAAACAGATTTTTCAACCAAAAATTTTGAATTCAAGATCCATATCAAGCTTCTCATAATTTAAAAGTGATTGATTGAGTCTTTATTTGGCGCATTCCAAACATTTTAAATTTAATTTTTTAAACCCTTTTTTCAACAATTTCCGTGCGTTTCAGAAAATGGCAGCCACCATTTCCGTGAACTAGCACCGGTAGCTCAGGAAAGAAAAACTCCCGCCCACATGAACAAACCGTCATTGTTCGACTTCATTCCGTGAGTGTGTATGCATGTGTGTGTGTGTGTGTGTGCCCCCGGTTCCGTTCCGCACGATGACGGTGGACCCGTCAACCGCGACAAAGCTTTTATCGCTGCTTTTCTCGAGAGAAATAAACCCCACTTCCCCCACCCCCTCATCCGGTCCCACCCCTTCCGGAAGTGCTAAAACGGCTCAAATTATTCTCATTTGGACTCGAAACTAGCAACAAGCAGACATGAACAAAAAAAAAGAGGTTTGCCGATGTGACGCGAGTGATTTGCTAAGCAAACAGCTCACACTTCCGGTGCTAGAATTTTCCTCTCCCCAATCCCGGTGGAAAACGACGGAAGTGTGATTTGGCTGTCGCGTTAGCCCTCCAAACCAAGCTTTGGAAGCGGGCCCGGATTAGTGTCACATGAGCGGATGAGCGTGGATTTGTTGGAAGGTAGCCAGAAAGCAAGGGATTTTCGGATTGCTCCACCGGATGTGAGAGCCCAACAGAGAGGGCTCGTGCGAGGCGCAGAACCTCACCGGAAATAATTTAATGCCGAAAGTTTGAACTTCGTTCTTTGGGCATCCGGTACGGGGTCAGTAACGGTTGATATCATGGGTATCTAAGAAGCTTTCGACGATGAGGTATTCCCTTTTCTGACTGACAATCAAGTCAACAAAATTTCTAAAAATTGTATGCATAAAGTCAAATTCAATTTGTTTTTGGAACATTTTCCAACTGGTAAGGTTTTTCTCAAGATTATTATTTTTAAAACATTTACTAAAAAGGTCACCCAAATTCCATGCATTATTTTGAAAAAAAAAAGTTTTGTCAATGGTTTTTCGAAAAATAGTTACGTTAAAAATTCATAGTTTAAATTCCGGGGTGACTTTAGTAGTCATAGTTTTTCTTGTTAAAATCATATTTAATTGCGGCTGAGGACAAAAGCAAAGGCCAGCAGAGCCAACCAAGACCCCTACACAATCCCCCTTCCCTTTCCACGACTTGTCTTTAACATCAATCCCTTCCCTACTAACCCCGAGTAGGCCGCGGGTAATCGGCTCACCTTCCACTAACATTTACACACAAGATCCTCTGTAATCATTAAGTCAAATGTAATTACAAAAGCCGACTCGGTCCTAACCAGGTCCCAGTACCGAAAAGGACCTAATAAAAATAATTTAATGAAAAAAAAATCATATTTAAGATGTTCAACTTTATTTGTACGTTAAATGTACCATCACTAAATTAGCTGATATAGTTTTAAGAAAAAAATAATCTATGTTTATATTCAGTTAACTATGTTTATAAGCTATTTAACAAAATAATTTTTAGGTAAAATTGCAAAAAGTCGGAATTTTATCTGAAATTTGGTAAAACTATTTTTGTTTATAAAACTTCCGATTTCTATAGCTTTTTAACATTTTGAATTAAATTTGATCAACTGAAATTGTCTTTAAATTAGAAGATTTTTTTTATTGTGTTTTCTAAAACAAATATCATTTTTTTATTTATAAACTTATTTAACATATACCGAACCATAAAATATTTGGCAATATGGGTCTCAAAATTCATAGTTTTTTATACTGAACATAAAAAAGGGCATTTCGATAGTGGTGGCCACAACCTGGAGTGGTTGGTGTCTTCTGGAAGGTTCCCCTGGAAGACATTTACCGAACCATACCATTTTTGGCAATATGGTAAATCTAATCTATGGGAAAATTGTCCAAAGAATCCGGAAATGCATTCCGTGTTCCGATTCAAAATCATTCCGATTTGACTAAGAATCTAAAACTGAACAAATGTCTGTGTGTATGTGTTTCGGCATTCGATGCCACATTGGTTGATTTGTGAATCATAGACTGGTTTGAATGCCGGCGGAATTTCCGACGACTTAATTCCGGGTTGGTACGAAAATCCAACGAAAAAGCGATTCTATCGAACGGTGTTATACCCACTCCGGATGTTTATTTAGCAACTCTTTGATAACATATTGATATTTAGTTGAATTAATAGTTTGCAAAATTAAGTAAAGATAAGTTTTCTATAGAATTTCCAGAGTTTTATAAACATTTATATTAAGTAGTTGTTAAACTTTATATTCAATCTAAATTATTTTTTATTCAGTCAAGGATGCCGATTTGGAGTTTGGAGACTGGATTTATGGTGATTTGTCAACAAATAACTTTATTTTTGTGATTTTTTCGAAAGGTGTACAAACTTTCTTTGCACTTTTTTGTTTCTATGTAATAGTATTTGTTTTAGATCTTTTTTTAGAAATCATCTTATCATTAGCTTTTTGAGGCAAATTGTTTGACATGAGTTTCTGAACGAAACATAGTACTAGGTTTCTGACAACATTAAATTGTTTAGATTTTTCATCACAATATGTGATAGTGCTGAAAGATCAATGATAATTAAGTAAATAAAAATGTAATGTGTTTTGCGCTAATATATTGAATAAAAAGTCCATTCATTTCTTATCATCAAGAAGAGTAGATCGAATTGGATATAATGAAAAAATAAAAAAAATCGTTTTATAAGTATAATCTTGAATAATTTAAATTACTTTAAATAGCTCAATAATTGCTTTAATTACCCATTAATTATTTTCAATAACTCTTAATTTTTGATGATTATTTACCTCAACCCTGATCAAATGGACAAAAGAATAGAAAAATATAATAAAGTGTTTTAAAATACATTTTTACCAATCAACCTCATTTGCAATCATTAGTTTTCAAACTATCTAGATACTGAAGAAAAATGTTTTTTTTTTTTTTCACGAAAAAAAATCTTTTGAAGTTCTTAGAGAAAAAAAATAATTTTGCCTCCTGATTTTTCGAGCCAACTTGCAAGGGGGCAACGGCCTTACTACCATTATTTACAAAATAATTGATGAATTACTGAATTACCAGCTCCAAATCAAAGTTATTCATATTTTGTTTATGCTCAATCAAACCAAAATGATTATTTGCTTTGCTGGACACCCTAGTCACAAAGATCATTTTGTCGTTTAGAACAAGGAATTTCAATTAAAAATTATGTATTTTTTTGTAACTGTTTAGGGTTACTTTTCAGAGTGCATCAATGTGCTATAAAATTGTAGAGCAGACAATAACCAAAAAAAGTTTTACATTTGCATGTGTTCTTCTTCGGTATGCCCAAAGAAGCCATTTTGCATCATTAGTTTGTCTATATATTTTTTGCCTTCCTCACTGAGGCTATGAAATCACTCTGAAAATGAACTTTTTAATTTGACCTCTTTGACCCACCTTCATTTATACTTATCGACTCAGAATGAACAAATGTCTGTGCGTGTGTGGGGGTGTTGATCAAAAATATGCACTTGGTTTTCACATTTCAAAAGAGCCAAACATTTAATAATACGCCTCTTTGAAATGTTAGTCTTGATTTAAAAAATTGAAAATATTGAATGCGAAACGATCGTAAAATTTCACGAAAGCTTCATATTTTAACATTGGAAATCGGATCATTCGTTGCTGAGGTATGAACATAAGAAAATAGTGGGTTGTTAAGGTGAGACTTAGAAATCATCAATTTTCCTGTTCTTAAACTTTTGCATGGCAATATCTCAGCAACTAAGGGTCGTATCAACAAAGTTCAAAAACGCTAAATATAGAGAATTTTCTCAGCTCTTAAAAAAAAATGTTTTCATCAGAATTCGGCAAACATGGGCACTTATTTAAAAACATGAATATCTGCGACTATTTTCAAAAAACTTACCTAAAAATGGCTATAATATGAAATCGGTGCACTTTATCAAAATTTCACTGAAGTACTCTTTGACTGAAAATTTAATTTTACATCTAAAAATGAAGTTGGAAAACTTTTGTGACCAATATTTTGATTAACTGAAAAACCAAACCAAACCAAAAGGGAAATAAAAAATCACAAAAAAAAACTTTACCGTGTATTATTTTTTTCAGTATAGTCATTATCCGTAACGTAAAACTACAATAACTACAAAATTGATCAAAAAAATCCTTCAAAATAAATAGATTTTTGAATTTTCATATATCACTTTTGTATGGCCAGCTGCCAAATTTGTATGGAAATCTGAAATCTCAGAGAATTGCCCACATTAAATTTTCAATTGACAACAATTGACGACTTCACACTAAAATGATAAATATTTATTGTGCAATGACTCTTCAAATGTTATTTCAAAGTTTGCACAAATAATTAAAAAAAAACTTGAATGCACATTAGGGTGGGTACGTTTTACAAAAAGTTCTCGGATCAAGTTATAGTATGGTTTCCCTTGTAGGGCATGCCCATAGGGACTTTCATGCCAAATATCAGCTCATTTGGTTGTAAACTGACTGCGCGCATCAGGGTTAAAGTTTACATGGGAATTACTATGGGAAATTGGAACTTTTTGTTCGAACGCTCCTACAGGTCTGGGAAAATCACGGTCCAACTTCTGGTATGGTCAGGCCTATGGGGAACGGTCTGGAGAACCCTTTTCCGAAGACAGCATATGGATTCGTTGTCCATAGACCTGGCGCATCGGCAATCAATCCGATGTCTCCGGAATCAACGGTTTTCCCTCAAAAAGCATCAAATTTTCCTTAGCATGCTATGAAAGCTTAATGAACACAGCGACGCCATACGTCAGGCAGCTACCACGTGGTTGAAATATTTGCAAAAAAAAAATACAAATTTGCTATGCAAAGATTCTAAATAATATCAGGTTTACTCGAAATGATCATTCTCTAGTTAAAAGAAGGTTTGCAATTGAATATTTCAGCAGTTTCTCACCCACGTGGTAGCTACCTGTCGTATGGCGTCGCGGTGTTCATCAAGCTTTCATAGCATGCTAAGGAAAATTTGATGCTTTTTGAGGGAAACCCGTTGATTCCGGAGACATCGGATTGATTGCCGATGCGCCAGGTCTAGGGACAACGAATCCATATGCTCTCTTCGGGAAAAATGTTCTCCAGACCATTCCCCATAGGCCTGACAATACCAGAAGTTGGCGCGTGATTTTCCCAGACCTGTAGGAGCGTTTGAACAAAAAGTTCCAATTTCCCATAGTAATTCCCATGTAAACTTTAACCTTGATGCGCGCAGCCAGTTTACAACCAAATGAGCTGCTATTCGGCATGAAAGTCCCTATGGACATGCCCTACAAGGGGAACCATACTGAAACTTGATCGGAGAACTTTTTGAAAAACGTACCCACCCTAATGCACATTTCAAAATAGTGTAGGACCTTTTCAGTCTGGCTTCTTTAATGTTACTGAGCCTAAACTCCCAAGCTCGAGAAAAAGGGGGAATTTGTATGAAAATTCAGGATATCATTCTACACAGAAAAAAAATGATATTTATCAGGAAATGGTGACAAATTTTGTGTCGTAAAAAATGTGTAAAATTCATCAGTTTTTGATGAATATTCGTCAGGTTCACATTTTTAAACATTTTTTTATGAATTATTACTAAAAAATAGGTAATATTCAATCTACCAAATTTTCAACCTTCCAAAATTCAACTTTTGTTTTTGTGTATATGAGTGATGTTTTTCAATAGAATTTAGCATAACTATTTGCTCAAAACTATAAAAAATGATTTTTATTATTCAGTTGAATTTCACTTAAATATCCTTACAAGCAAACAAAACAGAAGTGCGTTGTGTGTGTGTGTGTGTGTGTGTGCAACCAACCAAACGGGACCACGCGGTCGCTTCTTACAAATTGAGTTGTTTCCATGTATTTTTAGATCTACATTCTATACATGCAAATAACTCGCATAGGCATTTGGAAGGTGTTAGCTCTGCCGAGCTTCGGTGACCCATTTCTGCGCTGGCTAGCCGAGCGCGAGATACTTCAGCTTTATCGACAAGCCCCGCCCTGAAGAACGTTTGGACCAATCGGATTCAAACGTTATTTAGAACTTCCGAACCCTTGTCAAATGGACAAGGACCCAGCCCGTATATAGTTATATAGTAGTAACAGTATTCCTTATTCCAGTCATAGCTCACCAAGTCGCGAAGGCATAGTGGTTAGCATTTTTGCTTACCCAGTGTCTTGCGAACCTTCGTGGTGAACGGACACTAGAGCTGCGGTATTTTTTACTACCTAAGCTCAGAGTTATTTCAAAACAAAATTCACAGTCTTTTTAAAGACTACCTGAGTTATTTTCCAAAATTCTAAACAGTCTTTTCAAGACTAACACCACCTGAAATTTTGTTGTATTTTACAAACGAAGCCATCTTTTAAGAGAACTTTGCTTGCAAAATGCGTCAAAACAAAGGTAAACGCAAATCTTCTGAAGATTTGGTCGTTACGTCGGTGAAGCGTTTGAACGCTAAACCGGCTAACGGAAACAGAAAAAGAAAACAGCCTCTTCTGAGGTCTGATTCTGATTCTGAATGTGAGGTCAATCCTCCAATTCCATTGACAAACAGTTTCGGTGTTTTATCCGAAACTGATGACAAGGAACCTTCTCCTCGTACTGAGCCTTCTGCCGTCGAGAAACGAGTAAAGGCTCCGCCAATTGTTGTGACTTCCGTCTCCGATTTGGCCAGCTTTCGAACGCAACTGAAGAATTGCAAGGAAACTTGCAATTTGAAGGTTTCGTTCCAGCTTGGTCGAAGAGGAGAATGTCGATTGTTGACGGAATCTTTACAAGATCACCAAACTTTTGTTGGTTATTTGAAAAACCACAAACACAATTTCTACACGTATGAGACCAAGAATGCTCGGCCATTCAAGGCGGTCTTGAAAGGTCTCTCCAACGACTTGTCGGTGGATGAGATCAAAAACGAACTTAAGGTGTTGCTTGGCTTTGCCCCATCCCAAGTAATACCAATGAAGAAAAAATCAAACGGGAATATTTCTCGCTTTGGTTTGACTTCACAATTTTATCTGATTCATTTCAACAGAAATGAAATCAACAATTTGAAACTTTTGGACAAAGTTCAGTTTTTGTTCCATGTACGGGTAAAGTGGGAGCATTTTAAGAAACATGGCGGTAATGGCCAGAATCTGACCCAGTGCCGGCGTTGCCAGGCATTCGGTCACGGTACTGATCATTGCGCCATGGTTCCAAAATGCATGGTTTGCGGGGATTCTTCTCACGACAAGGACAATTGTCCCGTGAAAGAAGTCACCCAATTTAAATGTGCAAATTGTGGTGGAAATCACAAATCAAATTTTGGGATTGCCCCATCAGAAAAAGGTTTTGGATTCTCGTGCTAAGCATCAGCCGAAATCCAAACCGAAATTTTCTCAAAGTCAGGTTGTACCTGCATCTTTAAATCAAACGTTCGTGCTGTCTCACTCGAACAATTCTAGAAATACCCCTACCGTGGAAAAGTTAGGTAACAACAATGGCATTTCTTATGCTAACGTCGTTTCGGGTTCGGGTTCATCCACGAATTTTAAATCCTCTACCAATCTTTCTGAAATTGGGCAGGTACCTCAAATCTCATTTGAAAATTTTTCTGCTGGCAACGCTTTGGGATCTTCTGATCTCGGCGATGTTACGTTTGAAAAATGACTTTTTGCAAAACTCACTGTTTGGTTTGATTCAAACAATGAGTAATGCTACATCCATGATGGAAGCAATCCAGATTGGATTAAAATTTGCGAATGATGTTGTTCTTACCCTGAAGTTTAATCATGGATCTAAGTAATTCCATCAATATTATGAATTTTAATGCTCGCTCTTTAAAAGCGAAAGAAAATGAATTTTTCAACTTTTACGAGTTCATAACGTGCATGTTGCTGTTATAACCGAAACATTTTTAAAAACTGGCACTTATTTGAAAAGTGATCCAGATTATAAAGTTATAACTAATAACCGAATGAATCGAAATGGCGGTGGAGTTGCAATAGTTATCCACCGTAGTATGACTTATAGCACGTTACGTGACTTTAAGTTAAAAGTTATTGAAAGTTTGGGCATTGAACTTGAAACTTCTTTTGGGAAAATTATGATTGCAGCTGCATATTTGCCATTCCAATGCACTGGGGAAAATAAAAATTATTTCAAAGGGGATTTGAATAAACTTACTCGGCATAGATCTCGATTTTTGATCATCGGTGATTTTAATGCAAAACACCAATCTTGGAATAATTCAAAAGTAAATTCCAATGGTAAAATTCTATTCAGAGATTGCACTTCTGGTCTTTATTCGGTATTATACCCGAATGGACCAACTTGCTTTTCTTCTGTTAGAAATCCATCAACAATTGATTTGGTTTTGACAAATCAAAGTCAGTATTGTGGTCCTTTAGTGACTCATGCTGATTTTGATTCTGATCACCTCCCAGTAACTTTTTCACTTTCTCATGAAGCAGTTACCAGACCCAATAGTTCTGTGTTTAATTACCACAAAGCTAATTGGGACAGGTATCAGCATCATATTGAGAATAATTTAAATCATGATTTTGTTTTAGAAACCAAAGCTGATATTGATTCAGCCTTGGAATCTTTAACTAATGCAATTTTGGATGCTAGGAATATTGCTATTCCTAAAGTCCAAGTCAAATTTGATTCTCCCATTATTGATGACGATCTTCAGCTTCTGATTCGTCTGAAAAATGTTCGCCGAAGACAGTATCAACGTTCTCGTGATCCTGCACTGAAGCGAATTCAAAAGATTTGCAAAAGGTTATTGACCACAGATTCACTCTCCTGCGAAATGAAAAGTTCGCAAGAGATGTCGAACAAATTAAACCTTATTCCAAACCTTTTGGAAACTTTCAAAGGTTCTTAAGAAACCTCAAAACCCATCCCTTCTTTAAAAGATGGTGATAATATTCTATTAACTAATGGGAAAAAGCTCAAAAACTTGCTCAGCAGTTTGAGAGTGCTCATAATTTCAACTTGAATGTTTTGAGTCCTATTGAAAATCAAATTTCAAAAGAATTTCAGAATATTGTTGAACAAGAATTTTCATCAGATGAAGTTTTTAATGCGGATCTGAATGAAATAAAATCTATTATCAAAAAATTTAAAAATATGAAAGCCCCTGGTGAGGATGGCATTTTTTACATTTTAATTAAAAAATTACCAGAAGCAACTTTAAGTAGCTTGGCCATAATTTTCAACGAATGTTTTGATTTGGCATATTTTCCCAGTAGTTGGAAAAATGCCAAAGTAATTCCGATTTTGAAACCGGATAAAAATCCTGCTGAAGCCTCAAGCTATCGGCCCATTAGTTTGCTTTCATCTATTAGTAAATTATTCGAAAGAATAATTCTTAATAGAATGATGACGCACATTAATGAAAATTCAATTTTCGCTGATGAGCAGTTTGGATTTCGCCTTGGGCATTCAACTACTCATCAGTTGTTGAGAGTTTCAAATTTAATTCGAAGCAACAAATCTGAGGGCTATTCTACTGGCGCTGCTCTTCTTGACATAGAAAAAGCATTTGACAGTGTTTGGCATAAAGGTTTGATTGCGAAATTGAAAAGGTTTAATTTTCCGATTTATATCGTGAAAATTATTCAAAATTATTTGACGGATCGTACTCTGCAGGTATGTTATCAGAATAGCAAATCTGATCAACTACCTGTACGTGCAGGCGTCCCTCAAGGAAGCATTTTGGGTCCAATTTTATACAATATTTTTACTTCTGACTTGCCTGATTTGCCCCCAGGATGTCAGAAATCACTTTTGCTGATGACACAAGCATCTCCGCCAAAGGCAGAAGCCTTCGTGTCATCACAAGAAGATTACAAAAAGCTTGGATATTTTCAATTCTTATTTGAAAGAATGGAAAATTACTCCAAATGCTGCAAAACTCAACTTATTATTTTCCCTCACAAACCAAGGGCTGATTTTCTTAAACCAAAAGTCATCACATTATAAAGATGAATGAGGTAAATTTAAAGTGGGAGGATCAAGTGAAATATCTTGGACTTGGTTTTGACAAAAACCTTACTTACAAGGATCACATTGAAAGTATCCAGGTTAAATGTAACAAATATATTAAATGTTTGTATCCACTTATAAACAGGAATTCTAGACTTTGTCTCAAGAATAAACTGTTAATTTATAAACAAATTTTCAGACCTGCCATGCTTTATGCTGTGCCGATCTGGACAAGCTGTTGCTTAACCAGGAAGAAAAAACTTCAGAGGTTTCAGAACAAAATTCTGAAAATGATTCTGAAACTTCCTCCCTGGTTCAGCACCAGTGAACTTCATCAATTAGCCGAAGTAGACACTTTGGATGTTATGTCCAATAAGATAATTGATGCATTTCGACAAAAATCATTGCAGTCTTCAGCTGCATTGATCCGCTCTTTATATAGTTTATAAGTTAGTTTTAAGGTATCCCTTTTCCCTTTTGTACATGTAGGACCTCCTACATTTGAAATCACTGAATAGCGAAAGCTACAATATTTCATGAATAAATGAAAGTTGCTAGTATTTAAAATTGAGGTGAAAAGTCGTCGTTTGTGATTGGACACTCAATAATATTTTAACTGAATGAATGTACATGGAAAAGAAATTTGAATAAATATAAATAAAAAAAAAATTTTTGCTTACCAATCCAAAGGACGGGGGATCGAACCCCGACTCGAGCGACTTTGATTTTTCGTTCATGTTCAGAGTTTCAAGATTTATATTTCCTATACTTTCTCGTTGGGAGCAGATGGGAATCGAACCCAGGACCATTCGCTTACAAAGCAAACACCGTGACCAGTCAGCCACGGCCGCTCCAGCAAACAAAACAGAAGTGCGTTTGCATAATAGTCCAAAAAAACGCACCTGAAATGAAAAGAATTTCCAGTTGATGTGCCCGCCCAGCTTTTGTTACTCTCCGGCTGATGTTGATAATGATGATTATGACGGTGACGCGCGCCCCGCTGTACGACAAGAGAAAATGAGCATGATCTTTCTGCTGGTGGCATTCCACTTTTGGGAGGACTCCACAGCAGGCATAATTCTTCTCTTTTTTTTTCTGCTTGGACGATCATCTCATGGGATGAGATTTCAACGAAGAGGGAGGGGAGGGGGTGTGTTGGGGAACTCCGCTCTTGTGTGGTTGACAGTTTGATGGTGAGCTGGGAAATATAAAAATCTCTGAAAATAATGAATTTTTTGCTTGGGTGCTGAAATTGAAAAGATGAGATATAAAAGACAAAAAAAATGGTGGCACGTTTTGCTGACTTTTTTATGATTCTTTGATATCCTGTTGAGATTTGGTTCCCATTTAACGTCACAAGCATTATAAAATGTGACGGGCTCAGGTTTCCACGTGTTTTAAGCGCAAAAAAAGTGAATGCCTTCTTGTTTTCAGCCACTGAATATAACTTTTAATTTTTCTTTCCAAATTATTAGTTGATTATACTTGCACGTAGTTATTTCTGAAAATTTATAGTTTGATTTTAATTTAAGTAGTTTATTTTTGTCTGTCAAGTACAGTACCCTGAAGATAAATTACTGAAATTATTACGTGAATCTCAATCCAACTCCCACGTTAACCTTCCACCGAATGGAAAATAAAAATCTCACAATAGGTTAAACCATCCGAAAAAAGTGTTACTTTTTCCACCGTTTTTTTCCATTTCTTCCAAGTGTCACCGGTGGTGAATGGTGGTGGCAGCGGGGGTGGCACACAAGAAAAACATCATTTCACGTTTCATTTTCCTAATTTACGACAATGAATATCCTTTTTCATGTAGACACCTGTACGAAATCATGAGCTCCGCAAGGGTCGTGAAAATATTTGCACCAGGAAGAAAAGAAGAAAAAAGGAAGAAGTAGAAAAAAGAGTACCAATGAGCGAAAAAAAATCACAAAGAAAAATGCTACAATGGAGAATGTGGGTGGATGGGTGTGTGGGTCTAATGCGAAAAAATAGCTTACTTTTCCACGAGGCCAACCCATCACGACGACTCGATCTCGGGGCGACCTTTTGTCATCCATAATGTAGTCCGGGGGAAGTGGCAGGTCAGTGATGCCAACTGAGCAATGTTCAGAGTAATTTTGTGAAAAATGCTTTCTACAAACATTTTTCCAGAAAGGTAATTGAAAATTGGGGAAAAATGAAATTATAAGCCGTGCATTTGAATGGAAAAAGTATTTTAAAATGCATTTTACACAAATACAGTTGCTTTGCAATCATTTTTAAATTGTCTAAGTATTGACGAAAACAAATCGAGGAAAGAAAACGTTTGGCATTATCGTAAACCGGAATTTCACAAAAAAAAACTACGAATCCAAACATGGTAAATAATAGGAAAAGCCGAACATATCATTTTATATTGTTTTCAGTTGATTTAACTTAATTTTTCGGAACGATTTTCAAGGAGGAGTGGGGGGAATGGGTTTATTTTTGCAGCACTCGTCGTATTTTCCATTTAAATTATGAAAGTAGAATTTTTGAAATCGGATGGTGTTTTTTAATTTCTTCTTTCCAAAAGATGAATTTGTATCCTGGCGCAGACGAAAGCTGTTAGATGAATCGTCAGCAATGGAATAAGTTTGGGAATGCACAAATGTTTTTGTTTCTCTTTTTTCGTTCAATTGAAATTTTTTGTGTTGTACATCAAATATTGGGAAATGATGTTTTTAAATTATATATTTAATTTTATTATATTTGTTTTAGTTATCATAAGTATTTAAAGCATTGTGAAGTATTCAAAATAATTAAAGTACCGTAATCTGTGGCGTATCGGGCCTTCAATTCGCCCCATGTGTCCCGATTGACCCCAGTTTACGGTATTTAAAGTATTTATAGTATTTATAGTATTTATAGTATTTAAAGAATTCAAAGTATTTAAAGTTTTCAAATTATTTAAATTGTGTAAAGTATTTAGAGTTTTTAAAGTATTTAAATTATATAATTTTTATGGGAATACTGAGCTTAATTCGCTCTCCATCCGCATTGACTGGGATTATCGATCCATCCGCATTGACATACTATCTTTTCATTTTTCTACTTGATTTTCTTTATATTTTTCATTGTTTTTTTGCACGCTTACTACTAGTCTTTATGAGGGGATACTGAGCTCGATTTACTCTCCATTGATCTTTTCTCAGCTATGATTTTCTTTTTCATCAGTAGTTAGAATGAAAGCCGGGGATTGGGGAGGAAACACCAGGGCAGTGGGCAGTATGCCGTAATGGCGGAGACTGGAAGTTGAAGACTAGAACTACGTCACAAGGAAAAAATAGTTTATTAATTGTACAATTCTAAATGATTGTCTAATTTCTACATATTTTGACCTCTATCTCTGAACGCGCCCTTTTAGGCCCTCAACAGGGTGCGAGCCCTGTTTTTCAGCATTGTCAGACTTTTTTCGGAGTTATTGAAGATTACTGTCGGAAGGAAATTTTCTTCCCCCGAAGACGCCGTGAGTGATGTTGCTTGTTTGCGTCCAACCACGCCCTTTTGGCCCTTCATACGGCACTAATTTGAAAATGCTCCCTTTAAGCCTGAGCCACTGAAGTTCTAGGCAACCGCTACTCAGGTCATCCATGTGGCCCTGTTGGTTATCACATCAAATCAAATAAAATCAAATAAAGCTAGAATTATAAATTTCTGGATTTCTCAAATTTCTAAATCAAAAAGTTATTTGGTTAAAATCTGGAATTTATGAACTTGATTTTTTATTTAAGCATTAATTTTTGTTGATTAATATTTTTGAAAACTTTTTTTTTCTGACAACCAAGGAAGAACAATTGATTTTGATTTCTAAAACCTTTTGTAATACAATGATTTTGAGAGCTTCAGCTTATGTGGAAAATATTGTATGTTAAAATATTGTTAAAAAAAATCAATAAATAAAAAAAGATTTTTTTTCAGAAAAACAAGATTTTAAATTATTCAAAAAGTAACTCTCAATTCAAAAATCACGTATTTATTTTTCTTAAAAAGATTTTGTTTTATTTTTCACGTGATCAAACAGTTTGAGAGGCTGTTCAACCACAACTATCAGGCCGATCAAAAAAGTTTTTCCAAAATAATGATTGTAGGGGAGCAATCGGTATTTTTTCTTCAATTTTAATTTTTGTATTTTTTAATCCGGCTGAAACTTTTTTGGTGCCTTCGGTATGCCCAAAGAAGCCATTTTGTATCGTTAGTTTGTCCTTAAAATATTCCATACAAATTTGGCTGTCCACACAAAAATGATGTATGAAAACTCAAAAATCTGTACCTTTGAAGAAATTTTTTGATCGATTTGGTGGCTTGGACAAATTTGTAGGTATGAATACGGACTACACTGGAAAAAATGATACACGCTTAAAAAAAATTGGTGATTTTTCATTTAACTTTTTGTCACTAAAACTTGATTTGCAAAAAAAACACTATTTTGATTTTTATTTATTTTACGATCTGTTTTAGGAGACATCAAATGCCAACTTTTCAAAAATTTCCAGGTTGTGCAAAAAATCTTTGACCGTGTTATAAATTTTAGAATCAATACTATTTTTTTCAAAAAATCGAAATATTGGTCGCAAAAATTTTTCAACTTAATTTTCCGATGTAAAATCAAATTTGCAATCAAAAAGCAGGGCTGTGGAGTCGGAGTCGTAGTGTCGGGTCCTTTTGGGAATCCTGGAGTCTGAGTCGGAGTCGGAGTTATCTTAAATTCAACAAAAAAACATTTTTTTAGTTTTTGCTATAAAACGGATCAATTTGAAAACTTCTTATATTATTAATTTTTTTAAGTTGCATGCGCTGCGTTGTCATTTTTATTTTTTTTAGAGATCACTAAATGATAACCTGTTAAACTGCTCCTACCCAAGTATGTAGTAGCGTCATAACTAAAAAAATAAAAACAATATTGGTTTTGTAATCAGAAATATTCAATTCATATTTGACTGCATGCTTTTGCCAATATTTATGTACCCTTTAAACTCAAATTTGACCAAATTTAATCTAGTACTTTCTGAAAAAAGTACATACACAGTCATCTTATACCCCAAAAGTGTATGTCTTGGTAGTTTTAAGTAAATCAATGTTCAGGAAAAAAGTAACGAGGTACATCAAAAAATATAAATAATAATCAATATTCATGGAAATCGAAAACAAAAAAATCACTGACAGGATAACTCTTCCAAAAAATATTCAACGATTAAAACAATCTTTTACTTGGAACTCATCTTGCGCATTTTGTTAATAACTTTGTACAAAACATTAAAAGTGTCTGAGAATGTTGATCCTTAGGCAAACTATTTTGATATTGTTGCAAATTATCGTTGAACAAATCTAAAGATTTCAGGATAGGACGGGATTTCAAGATAACAAAATATCCGTGACCTAGAAAATATTTATCCTATAAATCATTTGTTATCCGAGCATTCGTTGGTGAAGGTTGTCTGAATCAACATGACTCGTCGCGTCCCGGCGCAAAACGCCGGCAATATTGCCCTACCTGCGGCTCAAGCAGGCAAAAAAGTGGGAATTTCCAAAAGGAAGGTTGAGGCCTCAACTGATGGCCAAAAACCGGGAATTTCCAAAAGGAAGGTGCTTTTGGAAGTGACATCGAACAGCAAAAAGACGAAAAAGAGCGACGGTACTGTACCGATGGATGAGGAGGAGGAGAACTCTTCGTCGCACGAGGAGCAGCTATTGAAGAACAACAAGTTTGCTGGACTGCCTGACGAGGACCAGGTAGCGGAAGCAAAGGAGAATGAAGTGAAACAGCGAAAGGAGAAACTGCCTCCTTTTTATGTGCGGCAATCAGCAGCAACGATCGACTTTCGAGCGGGGCTGGTTGAACTCATCAAGTCTGGGAAAGTCCAAGGCAACATTCGTCTGTGTCAGGACGGATTTAAGGTGCTGGTGCAATCCAGGCAGCACTATCAACTGGTCAAGGATTACTTGACCGAAAACGAGGCGGAGTACTTTACCCATGATGTCGTCATGGATAAGCCGTACAAAATCGTCGTCAGAGGTCTGTACGACATGCCAGTGGAGGAATTAGCTGCCGAGCTAAAAGTTTTGAAACTGGATGTGTTGGCCGTGCACAAAATGAGCCGACGCAACAAAGACATCAAGTACCGTGACCAGCTCTACCTGCTGCATTTGGCTAAGGGATCGACGACGCTTCCTGAGCTGAAGGCAATTCGAGCGGTTTTCAACATTATCGTGTCGTGGGAGCGATACCGACCAGTGCATCGTGACGTCACACAATGCTTCAACTGCCTGGGCTTCGGGCACGGAGGTAAGAACTGCCACCTGAAGCGTCGTTGCGCCAAATGTGGTACCGATGCGCACATCACATCCCAGTGCATCCAAGATTCGCTGGTGAAGTGCCTCAACTGCAACGGTGAGCACTCGTCAACCGACCGAAAGTGCCCCAAGAGAGCTGAGTTCGTGAAAATTCGGCAGCAAGCATCGACGAAGAATCAGCCTCAGCGTCGTAGAACTCCTCCAGCCCTGGTGGAGCAAAATTTTCCACCTCTTCAACCGCGACGCCAGGTCCCGAACTTGGCACCGTTGCCGTTGGATCCCAGGAAGAGAGCTGAGATGAATCATCCACGGCCGGGTTCCAGCCAGGAGCCGAGACCGCCACCACCGGGCTTCAGCCAGGAGCCAAGACCAACCCAAGAACCAGCAGTTGAGGAAAATGGTAATGATCTTTACACCTCAACCGAACTCCTCAATATTTTCAAACAGATGTCCGCTGCACTGCGTGGATGCAAAACCAAGACCCAGCAGATTGAAGTGCTGACCTCGTTCGTCATCCAGTATGGATCGTAGGTCCCTCAAGCTGCTGAATTGGAACGCTTGCTCCATTAGGAGGAAGAACTTAGAGCTGGTGGATTTTCTTCGCGAGAAGGAGATCGACGTAGCTGCCATCACGGAAACTCATCTGAAGCCCGGTGAAAAAGTTTATCTGCAAAACTACAAGATCGCGACGCAGCTCGATAGGACCACCTCTGGAGGAGGAGGTGTGCTTGTCGCTGTTCATCGTGATCTCAAGCCACGCCGGCTGCCACACTTTAAGCTGGACATCATCGAGGCCGTTGGGTGGAAATTCCCACTTCGGTTGGCCCAGTACTCTTCATTGCTGCATACTGCCCACGTCAGGTGAATGCCAGAGATGGTTCAGCAGCAAAACTGAAGAGCGATATCCAGAAGCTGACACGGCGGAGCGCAAAGTACATCATCGCTGGTGACCTCAACGCGAAGCATGAAGTTTGGGGCAACAGCAGGAGGAATCGGAACGGAGTGATTCTGCACAACGATCTGCAAAACGGATACTACAACGTTGTGAGTCCGGATCGTCCAACGAGGGTGGCTCGGTCTGGGAATCACTCAATCATCGACTTCTTCATTACCAATATGGCTGAGAACGTGGCTCATCCTGAGGTGTTTGAAGAGTTGAGTTCTGATCACTATCCGGTGGTTGTGGAGGTTGGAGCTTCCGTTACTCCGCAGCGGCAACCAACCCGGAAAGATTACCACAACGTTGACTGGCAGCAGTTTCAGCAAGTGGTCGACAGCAACATCGACTATGATCAACACCCGGAAACTTCTGCCGATATTGATCGTTCGCTGGAGGTGATCCAGCAGGCTATCAACCAAGCAGAGGCTGCCAACGTTCGGGAGGTTCCTGTTAATTTTAAGGTAACTGATATTGACGTAGATACTAAACACTTGATTAGACTTAGGAATGTTTATAGGAGACAATATCAACGGACTGGGGACTATGACAAAAGATTTCAGTTAACAATTTGAACAAAATCATACAAGACCGACTTGACAATATCAGAAATCAAGAATTTTCAAAACATGTAAGCCAGCTTGGGAATTATTCAAAACCATTTTGGAAACTTTCAAAAGTTCTTAAAAACAAACCAAAGCCTATTCCTCCTCTTATTGTTGAGGATTCTCCTTTGATTACATCCGAGGAAAAGGCAAATGCACTTGGGCTTCATTTTGTTAGTTCTCATAATCTTGGCGCTTCCATGACCAGCCGTAAAGAAACATCAGTTGCCAATAGTATTTCAACAATCAATGACTCTACCTTTGAATTTCCTGCAGATTCCCATGTTTCTGGTGAGGAAGTCAAAGTTGCAGTTAAACAAATGAAAAATATGAAAGCTCCAGGCTTTGATAACATTTTAATCTAGTGTTGAAAAAACAGAGTGATCAGTTCTTTCAACATCTAGCCAATATTTTCAATAAATGTTTGCAACTTGGTTACTTCCCCACCAATTGGAAACTGGGCAAAGTCATACCAATTTTGAAGCCTCAAAAGATCCAACATCGCCAACAAGTTATCGTCCCATTAGTCTTTTGAGTAGTCTGTCCAAACTCTTTGAGAAGGTCATCTATTCAAGGCTTTTGGATTTTACCAACGATAATAATATAATTTTGAATGAGCAGTTTGGCTTCCGAAAGGGACATAATACTGCTCATCAGCTTACGAGAGTAACTAAAATCATCAAGCAGAACAAGCTTGAGTCTAAATCAACTGCTATGGCTTTGTTGGATGTTGAGAAGGCTTTTGACAATGTTTGGCATGATGGTTTGATACATAAACTGTATTTATACGGTTTTCCAATGTATCTTATCAAAATTATCCAGCACTATCTTTCGGAGAGATCGTTCAGGGTTTTTCTGAATGGGATTGCTTCTGGATTATTCAACATTGATGCTGGGGTTCCCCAAGGAAGTATTCTTGGCCCACTTCTGTACAATATTTTTACATCTGATTTGCCTACTCTTCCTGGTAATGGTGTGTTGTCACTTTTTGCTGATGACACTGCCGTTATTTATAAGGGTAAAATAACCAGATATTTAGTTGGCCGTCTTCAGAAGGGTCTTGACGTTCTTTCCGAATACTTTGGCGACTGGAAAATTCGCATAAATGCAGCCAAAACTCAAACCATCATTTTTCCACTTTCCAAATCGGCCAGATTTGCCCCAAAGGATGATGTTTTGATAAAAATGAATGATGTTTCGATACCCTGGTCAAAGGAAGTTGTCTATTTAGGTCTCATACTTGACTCGAAACTATTGTTTCGGCAGCATGTAGATAAAATATTGAACAAGTGCAGCATTCTCATCAGGTGTTTGTATCCTTTAATTAACAGAAAATCAAAGCTATCTTTGAAAAATAAGCTAGCAGTTTACAAACAAATAATTTACCCCGTTATTGAGTATGCAGTACCTGTTTGGGAGTGTTGCGCTAGAACTCATAAATTGAAGCTCCAGCGTGTCCAAAACAAGGTACTCAAAATGGTTTTGAATGTTCCTGGCTGGACAAGATCAAGTGAGGTTCATGAATTAGCAGAAGTAAAAATGTTGGATCAGAAGATTCAAGAAAAATGTTTGAAATTCAGGGAAAAATGTGCTATATCTGAATACCCCTTGATTCAAGGATTGGTTTAGTTTATGGTAAGATTAAGTTAGTTTTAGGTTAGGTTATGTTTTCTTAATTTTTTTCCTCATTGTACCTAGTGTTACAAAAATGATAAATCATATACTTTTAAAGTTAAGAAAATGAACAGTGTTTAAATCACGAAAAGCAAACTAAAGCTGAAGAGCCACAGCTGACCACTTATTATGTAAACCAAATGTAATTATTATAAGAAAGATTCAATAAAGTATATTTAATTCAAAAAAAAAAATTATCCTATAAAGCTTCGTTTAAGGTAAAGATGCAAAAAGAATCGCGCGCCTCCATTTAAATATATAAAATAATAAAAATTCAAATAAATTTAAAATTCCGAGGTAAAATATTTTCTAGGTCACGGATATTTGAAAAGGACCCTTAAGCGTTCTCACTACGAAGATTTTTCTAGATATATTGATTTGTATTAATAAACTTCTTCAGCCTTGGCGTGATGTCCATGTACGTCTTAAAAATTTCGATGGAGCTTTAAAAAATAGTTTCGTTTAAAATTGTTATTTAAAAATACAAAGTGACTATGATAGTAACTGTGAGCAAATTGAATGTATATGTTAAATCAATCATTAAGGCCAGTTTTTTTTTAATGTTCATTAAAAAATAACAACTTAATATTTTAGCTTTTAATCAATTTAATGTAAATTTTAGGTTAAGTAAATAAATCCAAATTTACTTACCAAACTGTTCTTCTGAAAATGCCTTCAAAACTGGCGTTTTTTTATTTCTGTTTCAATAATGTCTAAAACTTGTAAAACTAGAAGCTTTTTTCCGGTTTTTCCCACTTAACGAGTTTTTTTTTAAATAATCCTATTTATCAATGTTCTTGAAATAATAGTAAACTAACTTTTGAAATATTTAAAAATATGTGGAGTCGAAGTCAGAGCCAACCATTTTTTGAACGCTGAAGTTAGAATCGGAGTCGATTGGATCTGAAAGCCGGAGCCGGAGTCGGAGTCGGAGTCGGCTAATGCCAAAAAGCCGGAGTCGGAGTCGGAGTCGCTTGAAATATGACCCGCCTCCGCAGCCCTGTCAAAAAGTACTTCAGTGAATTTTTGATAAAGTGCACCGTTTTCAAGTTAAAGCCATTTATAGGTAACTTTTTTACTTTTTTGAACTTTGTTGATACGACTTAGTTGCCGAGATATTGCCATGCAAGTGATTAAAAACAGGAAAATTGATGTTTTTTAAGCCTCACCCTTTTAGAAGGTTTTTTTAAAATAATTTTTCCTTCTGTTGGCAAATCCATTGTTAGAATATCCAATTACATCAAAATGGACTATAGTACAAATCATAGTTGAAAGGTACTCCAAAACTCTATTAGGTTATAAGAATTACGAAATTGTGAATTGATTATTTACTAATAAAAACTAATTGAATTGAATTGAATTAAGCCTCACCCAAACAACCCACCATTTTCTAATGCCGATATCTCAGTAACTAATGGTCTGATTTTCAATGTTAAAATATGAAACAACAAATTTTCCGATCTTTTCGAAAACAATATTTTATTTTTTTTTAAATCAAGACTATTATTTCAAATAGCCAAAAAATAGAATGTTGCACTCTTTTTAGAAATGATTTAATTTTTTTGAAAATATTGTTTTCGAAAAGATCAGAAAATTTCACATGCTCTACAGTAGTTGTAACAACTTTGTAAAACATAGTGACACTTCAAATTAAGAACTGCATAGTTAGAAAAAACACGAAATTTTAAAATGAAAAAAAAAGTGTTCTAAATGAAAAAAAATACCCTTCTAAGTTAATGTGGGTTCGAAAAGTTAGAAAAAACACGAAATTTTAAAATGAAAAAAAATGTTCTAAATGAAAAAATGACCCTTCTAAGTTAATGTGGGTTCGAAAAGTACATTAAATTTTTCTTCAAATTACATGTTCCAAAATTTTTAATGGTAAAGTAACAGGAAATTGCAGAGTTTTTTAAACTTTTTTAGCGTTTTTATCGATGAAAAATTCGTTTTTTTCGGAATTCTAAGTACGCCATCAAATCTGGCGTCCAATTTTACATAAAAGTCCCAAACTTCAATCTCATCACCATTTCGGGCTGCAAATTATTGAAATCACCAAAAATGAAAGAGATCGTACTGCCCCTCCGTCACGAGATATCAAATAACGGACCTCGGATTCGTGATCAGTGACAAATCAAAGAGAGTTGGGGCAATCCCCCCCCCCCCCCAAGTTATTTTCAAAATAGTTTCTTCGAGGTTCCAAGAAAAAGCAAACAAACTGCCACCACTTCTTTATCAGCAGCATTTGTTCCTCCCACGCTTCCTGACTTTTGCTCGCGCAGGTGGTTACATTGTTTATTCGTGTACGAAAAGTGGCATGAATGTATTAATGCAACCAACACCCTCACACCCTTTCAGTCACCGAGCTGCAAAAAACAACACACAAGAAGAAGAAGAAAAAAATGAAATGCGCCCGTTGTAAGTTGCAAAGAATTTTCCTCCTCTTTTTTTTTTCCTCGTCGCGCCGGAATTTATATGTCTACATTTGGTCGGGCATAAATGTGTGCGTGTGTGCGATGGAAAGGGGTTGTCACCCAGACGAAATCCCAGGAAAATGTCGCACGTTAAAGGGGGGAGGGAGTGGGTGGGAGGTCGTCGGTCGCCGGTGATTGCGTTCATTTGAATGAGAAATGAATTTAATAAACAGCTGAAATGTGTTGGTAATACAAATAAACTGAGTCGGTGGATGGGGAAAGGATTATTGCATTATCCCTTTCTGTACCGGTGGAAGGACAGCGAGGGGGAAGGTGGGGGGGAGCAGACACAAATGGACTGGATAAAAGAGCAAATTCCAACAATGTCGTCGTGGATGATTCTTCCGGTGTGGAACGGATTTCATCCTGGTAATGCACATTTTTTTTCGCCGTTGTCAGCTCCACTTTTACTACTTCGTATCGGGGGATAATGCATTCTGAGGAATGGCATTTGCGAATGCCGACGAGTCATGGAGGACATTTTTTACAGTTCGTTACTTCAAAGGTTTCGAAAAGTGTGAGTTGTTTTCAGTTATAGTGTTTATCTATTTTAGAAAACGAAGACAATTACAAACAAAAAGTTCAATAAAAATATCACGAGTTTTTTGTTGTTTCTATAAACATGATTTGAACGTTCTAAAAGTGACGACAAAAGAAAAAAAAAGTTCAAATGACAGAGGCCAGAAATCAAAACAAGTAAAAATGTAGAACATACTGTTGACCTCTTTCATCTCGAATGGGTATTGACAAACACTTCATCGAAACCAAGCAGTGATCTACTATCAAATTGTCAGCCTTACACTGCCATAAAACCAACTATTCCAATCAAGCCGTAAAGCAAAAGAAAAGCAACATAAAATGTTTTTTTCGTAGGTTTTCTCTAAGACGTTCGATTTTCACAGCAAACAACCCAGCCTAATGAACTAACCCCCTCAACGCGTTCGAAGAGCCTCACATCTTCAAGATGACTTTTACGGCTGTTTTCTGTGCTGCTTTTTTTGTTGGTCATAATTCTAGGATTTTTACGACATCCCGGAACGAAAGGCGACCAACAAAATACAACTTTGGGCCGTCAAAAGGCACTTCTCCTCGCGACGTAGCTTGTCCATTTTGGTGGTCATTATCCTTTGGGGATATGTTTCCTCGAGTATGCTGAAAGTACTGGATAATAGAAGACACACATTTTTGCCGAAATGGTTTCATTACACGCACATATGCGTGTGTGCGTATGCGGGAATTGATTGGTGTGCACTTAATCCAGGAGATTAGTGTGCCTTTGGGACTAGTAAGTACAGTCAAATCCATCGGGGGTTTTTTTTTGTTTGACGTACACGGCACCTACGGAATTATTTTTAAAGGGTTACATACATGAAGAAAATGACACAATTTCATATTACTGAAAATTTATTAAATCCGCCAAAATTCTGATTTACTATCTTTCCTGAAAGTTTCATGAAGATATTTCATGATTAAACTTTACGGTTTAAGCTTAAAAATTTTGCCATGTGCAAAGCGAACTGTCAAACTTTCTGAGCGTTTTTCTCGAAACACCGAGTTGATTTACGGGTGCCACGATATCTCGAGATCGGATGAACCGAATTGGATGAAGACTCTCAAGATACATACATACATTTTTAACTGCTAACTTCAAATAGCTATATCTCGGCAATGATACATCCAAATGTCTTCAAGTCTGTTTTGTTAATTAAAAAAAAATATTTTTAATGCCCTGAAACTGATTTAAAAAAAATTTAAGTGTGTGCTCATACCAACCTCTAACTTTTTTGCCGATTTACAAGAATGTAACCCCTTAAGAAAGGGCAACAATTTCATAAAAGATTCACTTTTTAACATTGAAAAAAGATCCAATAGTTTCCAAAATTTCTTAAGTTAATTTCGATGAAAATATTTGTCAAACTTTTTGTCCCTATTAATTAACTTTCTAATCAAATTGGTGTCTTCGGCAAAGTTGTGGGTATTGATGAGGACTATTCAGAGAAAAATAGTAGCATGGAATAAAACTTGCTGATTTCTGATTTTTGAAACATTTGTGAAATTTTCTGACACTTTCGAAAAAGAATATGTTTGATAATTTGTAATTAAGAGCGAGTCCACGAACAGGGCATACCCCTTTGTATGGGACGTCGTTTGGACCTCACCAATCTGCCTGAAATTTTCAGGGGTTGTTTGTACATATAAAACTAGCATCTGGTCAAAATATGAGCACTCTAGGTCAACGGGAAGTGGGGCAAATCGGGACACAAAGTTTGAAGGTTCAAAAACGTAAAAAATCTTAAAAAGACTATAACTTAGGCAAAATTCAATTTAATTTCAAAATTCAAAATGCAAGTTTTATATGTACAAACAACCCCTGAAAATTTCAGGCAGATTGGTGAGGTCGATGCGAGATGGGTATGCTTTGCTCGTGGACTCGCTCTTAAGTCTAACATTTCAAAGAGATCAAATGTTCAATATTACGACATTTTGATATTTTAAAATGGGTCAATTAGTTTTTAAGATATTGGTGATTGGAAATAGAAGGCGTAAAATCGCGATAACTCGTGATGTTTATAAGCAAACCCCTTATTTCTATAAATCAGAATTTCTGTAATTGTCTGCTCTACCACTTTGTAGAACATTGTTACACTCTAAAATAAAACCCTGCAAAGTTAGAAAAAACACGAAATCTTAAAATGAAAAATTTTGTTCAAAATAAAAAAAATTACCCTTCTGGAAGGGGTCGTACCGCCCCTCCGTCACAAGATATCAAAAAATGGACCTTGAATTCGTGATCAGAGATAAAAGTTACCCCTTGGACAAAGTTTCACGCAAATCGAAGAGGGGTCGGGGCAACTTTTCCCGATTTCGTGTGAGTTGGTAGAGAATTACCCAATACAAATAATTTTTAATGATCTCAATCGTGCTAAAAGTGACAATAAATTGAGGAAAATGCATTTATTTTCAGTCTGTTGCACTTCTATTTTTACTAAACATTTCAAAGAATTCATATAAAAAATGCTTTTCCCATAAAACCTGAATAACATTAAAATAGTGAATTTGAAGCATATTTCAAAAATTTATTTTAAGAAAAAGTAAAAACAGGTGTGAAAAAATACAAAACATCAATGAAGCCAAAAAAATCCCGATGTGCTACTGATATTTAAAATTTGTGGTTCCAAAACTCATAATTTGAAAAAAGTATATAAGTGCCAAACAGCCATGCCAGATATACAGATAAATCTGTATTATACAGATTTTTCGATCCAAAAAATCACAAAATCTGTACATAGATTTTTTTTATGGTTAAATTTAATAATTCAACGGTTTCAAAAATCATATAATTAAAAAGCTTAAATCTGCTGCTAAGAATTTAAGAAAATCTTCTATGGCTTCGAATTTGACTGATACACATTAAATACAGATTTATTATTAAGAAAATACAGATCTCTTATAAAATAATCTGGCATCGTTGGTGACAAGAGCAATTCTCTACCAAAACCGGAAATGGATTTTATTTGTATTTTTTGATTTGGCTCAAACTTTGTGGGGGCCTTCCCTGTGACCAAATAAGCTATTTTGTGTCATTGGTTCACCCATACAAGTCTCCATACAATTTTGGCTGCTGTCCATACAAAAATGGTATGTAAATATTCAAACAGCTGTAACTTTTGAGTGAATTTTCTGATCAATTTGGTGTCTTCAGCAAAGTTGTAGGTTGTAGGTTGTAGGGACAATTGAGAAAAAATAGGTACACGGAAAAATAAATTGGAGATTTTTTTATCAACTTTTTTTTCACTAAAACTCAATTTCCCAAAATACGTATTTTTTGATTTTCGAGATTTTTTGATATGTTTAAGGGGACTAAAATCCGCAACTTTTGAGCTATCGAGAAACATGGTCAAAAAATCTGCCGCCAAGTTATGAATTTTTGAAAAATAGTGATTTTTGGAAAAAAAAATCCAAATTTCATGCAAAAACAAATTTGAAGTTATTTTTGTAATGCAAAATTGAATATGCAATCGAAAACTACTCTGCAATTTTTTTGAAAAGGGGCTTCGTTTTCAAGATATAGCCACCGAAAGTTTGATTTTAGCAAAATATGTGCAGTTTTTCGATTTTTCAAAATAGTGACCATGAGCAACCATTTCTAAAAATATTTTTTTTGAAGAGTTCAGAAAATTTGCTATAAAATTGTCTAAGAGACATTGAAGATTGGACCTCGGGTTGCTGAGATACAGCCGCTTTAAGAAAAAGAAACACGAAAATTGAAGTTTTCTAAGTCTCACCAAAACAACCCACCATTTTCTAATGTCGATATCTCAGCAATTAATGGTCCGATTTTCAATGATAACACATGAAACATTCGTAAAATTTTCTGATCTTTTCGAAAAAAATATTTTGAAAATAAATAAATCAAGACTAACATTTTAAAAGGGCCAAACAATGAAGATTACGCCCATTTAAAATGTTAGTCTTGATTTATTTTTTTTTTAATATTTTTTTCGAAAAGATCGGAAAATTTCACGAATGTTTCATATTTTAACATTGAAAATCGGACCATTAGTTGCTGAGATATCGTCATTAGAAAATGGTGGGTTGTTTTGGTGAGACTTAGAAAACTTCAATTTTCGTGTTTCTTTTTCTTAAAGCGGCTGTATCTCAGTAGCCCGAGGTCCAATCTTCAATGTCTCTTAGACAATTTTATAGCAAATTTTCTGAACTTTTCAAAAAAAAATATTTTTAGAAATGGTCGCTCATGGTCACTATTTTTAAGATAAAAACATTAAATAAATTTGCAGTAGCCCAAATGCAATCATGCTTTCCTAATTTTGGGGGATCATTTGACGATACCAAAAATAAATTATGTTTTTATTCCTTTTTTTTTATTCAATTGGCATTCAAAGCATTCATTTCTTATTAAATGATTTAACAACTCGATTTCAATAATTGATTTTTTTTTTTTTTCAAATATAAGAGTTCAATTCAAGAGCTCAAAAAGTAATTATCATGTTTTCAAATGAATACTTATCAAATTCACACTTATAAACTTTTATGGATAAAATATTAGGTATTTTTGTGCAATGATTTCCAAAACATCCTTAAATTTCATGGGATTTCACGAAAATTGTGGAATTTCACGAATTTTAAGCTGTCCGCGAAATCGTGAAAATTCTTTAACCCAACTCGTGATGTTTATAAGAAGACCCATTTATATTTAAATACACAGCAAAAAATCCGATGGTAAAATCGCATGCAAAAGCGTGCACATCACCTTCGTCAAAATAAACACTTAATATTACACACTGCATGTACAATTTTTGCAAACACAAAAAAAAGTTGCAACCGACGGGATTCAAACCCAGCACCAACAGTAAGGACTGGCGCCTTAGCCCACTATGCCGTCAGACCGATGAAAAGCTGTAAGGATAAACGCATATATCAGCCTGACATTTCGGCCAAGAAGGTTTCCCATACAGATGGGCTACATATTTCAGAGTGTTATATTACACAAAATTTCATAAAATAATGCAAAATTTATTTTACACCCAGGCCTTTTACACGCAGCTTGATTACTACTTTATTTGCTGTGTACCAATTTTTTTTTTAATTGTCTGTTCTACAACTTTGTACACAATTTTACACTCTAAAACATAACCCTAGTTAGAAAGAATACGAAATTTAAAAATTAAAAATTTAGTTTTAAATGAAAAATTACCTTTCTGGGTTAATAAGTTTCGAAAAGTACATTAAATTTCCCATAAAATGGCATGCTCCAAAACATTTTACAGTTGAGTAGCGGAAAATGGAAGAGTTAAAAAAAGTTTTTTTTTCGATGAAAAATACGTTTTTTCGGAATTTTGAGTATGCCTTTAAATCGGGCGTCTTATATTACATAAAAGTCCCTTTGACACCAAATTTCTATCTCATCACCATTTCAGGCTGCAAGCTAATTAAAAAACACCTCTTTTTTCGCATGTTCAAAAATGGAAGGGGTCGTACCGCCCCTCCGTCAAGAGATATCAAATAAAGGACCTCGGATTCGTGATCAGGGACAAAAGTTACCCCTTAGGACAAAGTTTCACGCAAATCGAAGAGGGGTCGGGGCAACTTTTCCCGATTTCGTGTGAGGCGGTAGAGAATTACCCAATTAACTTTAACTTATTGAAGGGCACAACAAAATTATGTTTAGAAATTTGTAGCGTAGTTTGTATGGTTACTTAAAGAGCACTTAATTTGCCCTCAGAGCACTGCATAACATTATTTTTTCTCTAAATTTTGACCTCAAAAAAATCCAAAAAAGCAGACTTATTTGATCCTGAGTAGATAAGTTAACCAAGGGGTTTCCAGCATCGTGTCAGACTGGTCACTAATCCGGAATTACTTGGAATTTGAGCAAGTAATTCTGTAATTCCGGATTTACTGAGTAATTCCAGAGTAATCCTGGTAATTCCTAATAATCCCAGTAATCCTGGTAATTCCATGATTCTTGTTTGTGAAAACATACTTCAGAAAATAATAAAAAATAGCTGTTAAAAAGATAATTTCGATAAACCTTTTATAATTCTATTTATTGCCTATTAATTTTCATGTATGAAACCAAAGTTACAGCTAGTACGGGATCATTCGGATTTTGAGTAAGTAATTCAGTAATTCCAAAATCACTCCGCAATTCTGCAGTAATTCCTGTAATTCTGGAATTACCTAGTAATTCCGTAGTAATTCGAGTTATTCCATAGTTACTCAGTAATTCGTGTATTTCCCATTAATTCAAGTAACTACTAGTAATTCTTAAAAGGTAAATCGGCAGAATGCATTTTGCTTTTCATTGATGCTTTTTATGGTTGTAAGAAGTACAGAGCGGATTCGAAATGTCCGCCAATTTGGATGCTCTCTAATTCAAATGTATTCGGATGAAAAACACTCAAACGTTAAAATCAGTTGTCAAACTGACGTTGATGTTTACCACATTATTCGATGATTTCCAAGTAGAGCGTCCAATTTTCCAGGGTTTTGAGTTTACCGGAAAACGGAAAAAATATATTTTTTATCCCGGGAAATTTTTGAAAACGTCATGAAATCTATGTTTTCTTTATATTAGTTATGTTTTTAAAATCAAACTATTAGCACAATACTATTAAAATCAATCTAAACAGGGATAGCACTTTTAGATAGTTTTGAAGATTTTTTTTTGTTCTTTGTTGTGCTTTGAATTTTAAATGCACTCGAACGCCAAAATCAGTTTTCAAAATGATGTTGATATTTACCCAATTGTTCGATGATTTCTAAGCAGGACGTCTAATTTTCCCAGGTTTTGAGTTTCCCGGAAAACGGGAAAAATATTTATTTATTCCCGGGAAGTTTTTAGTTTTTGAAAAAGTCGTAAAATCTATGTTTTCTTTATATTTGTTATGTTTTTCAAGCTTTAAATTTATAGAATTAGCTCAATACTATTAATATCAATCTAAACAAGGATAGCAGCTTTTAGATAGCTTAACATTCCAACGCCCAAGGCTCCAAAAAAGTTGCAACGGTAACTTCAACTCGCTGGTTCTCGGGCATAACTCAACCAATCAAGATGATTCTTCTTTCCAGTGATTTGTTAGATGTTTAGATGATTATAGAACTTTGCAGAACTTAATTCGATCAAATCTGTAATTTTTGCGATCAAAAACATCGTTCCAACTTTTTTTTTCACGTGTAAAAAAAATCGCCAAAATTCCGCGGCGGCAGTCGTTTTAAAAAAGGTGGAACGATGTTTTTGATTGCAAAAATTACAGAATTGATCGAATTAAGTTCTGCACAATTTTAGGATCTAGACATTCTTACAAATCACTGGAAACAAGAATTGTCCCGATTGGTTGAGTAATGCCCGAGAACCAGTGAGTTGAAGTTACTGTTCCTCCTTTTTTGGGAGGCTTGGGCGTCTGTGTAAGTTGGACATGCGTTGGGCGTTCCAGTGTTAAACAAATTTTTGCTGTTCTCTGTTGTGCTATGAATTTGATATGCACCACATTTCTATTTCAAATTATATAAGTATCTTATAAATGTTTATTTTGTATTTATTTCTATATGACATGAATAAAACAGCTTGAAAATTGGTTTAAGATGTCTAAAAACAAAAATTACAACAAATAAAATGGTACCAATTTATGTAAAATTTTAGAAAAGTTTAAACTTATTAATTGTAATCCAGGCCAAATTATAATTTTTGTTTAATTCCGGAAATTCCCCGTACAACATAAAAAAAATCCCGGGAATTTTGTGCCGGGAATTCCCGGGATGGACGTACTATTGCCGAGCACGTGGTTTTGTGCATTTGACAGCTGTCATTCGATCCAATTCTCAATATGCTGGAAGCTAGGCAGTAATTCCAAGTTATTTTTATAAATTTGAGCAATTCTGCGTGGTTTCTGGAAATCCCAAGTAATTCTGGGAAATCAAAGTAATTCATGACATATTGCCAGTAATCCTGGTAATTCCATTTAGACTGGTCAGTAATCCTTGATGCTGGAAACCCCTTGAAGTTAACGCGAAGATGGCTTGAGGAGGTCTAATCAAGAAGGCCGATTTTTATCGTGAGGATGGAAACAATGTATTACAAGAAGCAGTTTTAATAGCTTTATTCTACGAATTTACACTTTATCATGGAAACCCATTTCGTGATGATGAACTCGAAAACGAGGTCTGTGAGAAAAAGTACCCGGAGCTCGTAGAACCACCATCTGGCATCATCGGTCTATCCAGGTTCACGGTCCGACTTGGCCGAATCATCATCGCTGCTCCCAACAGGCCCTCCTGGTCACCGAAGCCGTTCCACTGCATCGTGTCATCGAGCTTTCCTGGACTGTACAATCCGTTGAGATTGCTAAAATTTAAACTCGATGAGAAATTGCGGCAGTTGGATTTGGAAAAAAAATCGAAGCTTACGCTTTGAAGCACTTTTCGAACCACCAACCACTGGAGTAAACTTGAGCGCAGTTTGCATTGGGAGCTGGGTCATTGTCGGCATCCGCGGTAGAAAACGCCATCCCATTGCTAGTTGTCAGGCTGTCGAGTACGGATCCTCGGTAAAAACCGGACAGTTGGAGTTTGTACTTTTCAGCGCTACTACCGACGACGATCCGCTGATAGTGCGCGTAATGATCGCTGCCATCCTTCCGTCTCATGACTACCAACAGTTCATAGCTATCGGATGACGTAAGACGGTGCATTTTCTCCAATCCTAGCCAGAATTCCGAGTCAAGTCTGCCGAATCCGTTACGATAATCGGACCAGTTGCGGTCAAAGTTGACGGAACCATCGAATCGGAAATGGATCAAAATCCAAGCTCCCCAGTCGTTTTGCTCGCACAGTACCTTGAATGATGGAAGTCCTGATTTTGGTGGCCTAATATTAACGATTCCACGGGTTTGCGTTTCTTGGCAGGAGCCGTACACTCTGTTATCAGCTGGCGAAGTTCTGTTTGATGTTGATGATCTAAACGAAGCTCGCTCGATTGGAGCTGAAAGGCTGTAAACAAAAACAAATTACAATCTCTGTACTTTCCGAAACTTTCAGAAACCTTACGCAATGCTTTCTAGCTTAGTGATGCTTTGCTGCATTCGCTTATCCAGTTCTTCCAGCTCTTGCTTGAAACTCTGTTTAAGCTGACCGAGTGTTTGTTCCGTACGATTTTCAAATTGCTCGATCCTCTGCTGGATCTGTTCCGCTGATGCTGAATCCTTCTGAAGTGACGTCCTGTCCAAAAAAACAAAGGTTCTACTCTTTTAAAATCCCCCTTCAAAACCAAACCTCCCCAAACTCACTCAATCTTCTGGTTCAGGTCGACCAAACTTCGCTTCAACACCACCTGCACTTTTTTCTCCACGGACTGCTGCTTCCGATCGATCTCACCCCTCACCTCTTCCAACAGCTGGCGCTGCTCCCGAACTTGGGCCCGTGTCTCCATGATGTCCTGCTGCATAGCTTCGATGGCCGTGAGGAGCAGCTCGTAGCCAAGGCCGGAGTTTAAATCGGCCGACGGAAGCTGCTTCAAGTCAGTCACTTCAACCGTGGCGGCAAGCGTCAATCCCGCCAGAATCAAAACGAGCGCTGCTGGGCGGAACATTCTGAACACACTGGCTGTGATGTGGATGCGATTGCATCGGCTGGAGGTAATCGACTGAGCGATCTGAGTGGGGTAGTCTTGAAAGGAGATCTGATCGTTTTACAATCAGGAAATTCCAACTATTTTGCACGGCAGTATAAACACCAAAGTAGCCATTATGTGTCATTGGTTCACCCATACAAATCTCCACAAAATTTTGGCAGCTTTGTTGGCAGGCATTTTTTCATTGATTTGGTGTTTTCGTATCAGTATTTTTTATTTTTGATTTTTTTATCCCGCATCTTTTCCATTCAGAAGTTTGGACCAACATTTTGCCGACGTGCTTTGATTTTTAGCTCTAAAGCTCTAAAGGGGTAAAGTTTCTGATAATCGATTTGTGAAAGTAGGTTTCTGATTTTTGAAACATTTTCCCTAAAAAGTTTTGACCATAACTTTGCCAAAGACACTAAATCGATCAGAAAAAATCCTTTTGCTGCCTGCAATTGCCACCCAACTATTCATAGCCCTTTTCTCAACACAACGAAAAACAAGCTCCCGGTTTTCCTAACAGTCAAAACAGCAGCCCATAAATTTCCCCTTAATTGGTGCATAAATATTCACATTGATGTTTCACTCGACTCTGCCGCGAAGTCTGTCCGCGGCAGAATGTCCCAAAGTCCCCGCCACCTCAACAACCGCACACATTAGGCAAGAGTCTAGGAGTGAGTGAGAGAGAGAGAATGGGGAGGGGTAGGCAATAAATTCCGGCACATGTTTGCTTATCACTAATGTGACATGTTTCGGAAAAGATGTTCGTAAATCTTGCGAACTCGAGGACGTGTCACCAAAACGGCGGACGCGGTGAAAGTGACACTTAAAATTGATTGATGTCACCTTTTATGGGTGTGGTGTTTTGCGCGGTTGCACTAGCCGTTTTGGGTGGGTTATGGTGGTTAAGCATAAATATTGAAATATTTTTTTTTCTCGAGTCTAAATCGCAATATTTGCCAATGTTTGGATGAAAATCTACAATATTTTCACAACCTCACAATTTCATTCCCTAGAAATAAAAACAAACAAAAAAGCAAAAAAGCAAAAAAGCAAAAAAGCAAAAAAGCAAAAAAAAGCAAAAAAGCAAAAAAGCAAAAAAGCAAAAAAGCAAAAAAGCAAAAAAGCAAAAAGCAAAAAGCAAAAAGCAAAAAACAAAAAGCAAAAAGCAAAAAGCAAAAAGCAAAAAGCAAAAAGCAAAAAGCAAAAAGCAAAAACAAAAAGCAAAAAGCAAAAAGCAAAAAGCAAAAAGCAAAAAGCAAAAAGCAAAAAGCAAAAAGCAAAAAGCAAAAAGCAAAAAGCAAAAAGCAAAAAGCAAAAAGCAAAAAGCAAAAAGCAAAAAGCAAAAAGCAAAAAGCAAAAATCAAAAAGCAAAAAGCAAAAAGCAAAAAGCAAAAAGCAAAAAGCAAAAAGCAAAAAGCAAAAAGCAAAAAGCAAAAAGCAAAAAGCAAAAAGCAAAAAGCAAAAAAACAAAAAGCAAAAAGCAAAAAGCAAAAAGCAAAAAGCAAAAAGCAAAAAGCAAAAAAAAAAAAAAAAGCAAAAAGCAAAAAGCAAAAAGCAAAAAGCAAAAACAAAAAAGCAAAAAGCAAAAAGCAAAAAGCAAAAAGCAAAAAGCAAAAAGCAAAAAGCAAAAAGCAAAAAGCAAAAAGCAAAAAGCAAAAAGCAAAAAGCAAAAAGCAAAAATCAAAAAGCAAAAAGCAAAAAGCAAAAAGCAAAAAGCAAAAAGCAAAAAGCAAAAAGCAAAAAGCAAAAAAGCAAAAAAGCAAAAAAGCAAAAAAGCAAAAAAGCAAAAAAGCAAAAAAGCAAAAAAGCAAAAAATCAAAAAAGCAAAAAAGTAACAAAGCAAAAAAGCAAAAAAAGCAAAAAAGCATTAAAGCATTAAAGCATTAAAGCAAAAAGCAAAAAAGATGATTCATGATGTAAGTTCGGAATTGAAAAATTGAGAGGATTTTTGGTTGGAACTTATATACAAACATGAAATTACGTTATTATTTATGAAAATCACATCTTATTTTGTTTTTTTGCACGATATCAAAGAGCCTCCCAAAAATTGCACGATAATTTCCTTCATCATATAGCCTCCCGCCATCCCACAATAACTTCCTAACCACGGCTGACAGGTGTCACCTAGCTCATATCCGAAAAGGAAAACTGCCAACGTGAGCTAATTCTCCTTCACCCTCCTCCTCCTCCTCAGTCTAGTCCACAAACCATGGGGCAACCATGCGTCTCTGTCAGCAGGTCACGTCCAGGTCCATTTTCACACCCCATGAATTCCGAACTAATTTACCGGCGTGATATATTGTCTGCAATTGTGTGTCCACTGCCGCCTCTCCCGCCGACCAACGAAACAACTCAATTAACCGTGTAACGGGCTATAGTCCACGATTCACGGACTAAGCCAGGGACCGGGAGGAAATTCGTCCGGTAATGGAAATGAAAAACAGATGTAATGTGATTAAAATAAATAATGAGGCCCACCTTAGCATTTAACCGGAGAGCACTGTCGGCGAACAGCGACAATAACAACAGCAGGTCGGACAAAAGATTACCGTATAATGGGGTAGGATTGCAAGTCAATGAAAAACAAAAAAAAAAAGCATAAAAACAAAGAAAAAGAAACAAGCAACAAGAAACAAGAAACAAGAAACAAGAAACAAGAAACAAGAAACAAGAAACAAGAAACAAGAAACAAGAAACAAGAAACAAGAAACAAGAAACAAGAAACAAGAAACAAGAAACAAGAAACAAGAAACAAGAAACAAGAAACAAGAAACAAGAAACAAGAAACAAGAAACAAGAAACAAGAAACAAGAAACAAGAAACAAGAAACAAGAAACAAGAAACAAGAAACAAGAAACAAGAAACAAGAAACAAGAAACAAGAAACAAGAAACAAGAAACAATAAACAAGAAACAAGAAACAAGAAACAAGAAACAAGAAACAAGAAACAAGAAACAAGAAACAAGAAACAAGAAACAAGAAACAAGAAACAAGAAACAAGAAACAAGAAACAAGAAACAAGAAACAAGAAACAAGAAACAAGAAACAAGAAACAAGAAACAAGAAACAAGAAACAAGAAACAAGAAACAAGAAACAAGAAACAAGAAACAAGAAACAAGAAACAAGAAACAAGAAACAAGAAACAAGAAACAAGAAACAAGAAACAAGAAACAAGAAACAAGAAACAAGAAACAAGAAACAAGAAACAAGAAACAAGAAACAAGAAACAAGAAACAAGAAACAAGAAACAAGAAACAAGAAACAAGAAACAAGAAACAAGAAACAAGAAACAAGAAACAATAAACAAGAAACAAGAAACAATAAACAAGAAACAAGAAACAAGAAACAAGAAACAAGAAACAAGAAACAAGAAACAAGAAACAAGAAACAAGAAACAAGAAACAAGAAACAAGAAACAAGAAACAAGAAACAAGAAACAAGAAACAAGAAACAAGAAACAAGAAACAAGAAACAAGAAACAAGAAACAAGAAACAAGAAACAAGAAACAAGAAACAAGAAACAAGAAACAAGAAACAAGAAACAAGAAACAAGAAACAAGAAACAAGAAACAAGAAACAAGAAACAAGAAACAAGAAACAAGAAACAAGAAACAAGAAACAAGAAACAAGAAACAAGAAACAAGAAACAAGAAACAAGAAACAAGAAACAAGAAACAAGAAACAAGAAACAAGAAACAAGAAACAAGAAACAAGAAACAAGAAACAAGAAACAAGAAACAAGAAACAAGAAACAAGAAACAAGAAACAAGAAACAAGAAACAAGAAACAAGAAACAAGAAACAAGAAACAAGAAACAAGAAACAAGAAACAAGAAACAAGAAACAAGAAACAAGAAACAAGAAACAAGAAACAAGAAACAAGAAACAAGAAACAAGAAACAAGAAACAAGAAACAAGAAACAAGAAACAAGAAACAAGAAACAAGAAACAAGAAACAAGAAACAAGAAACAAGAAACAAGAAACAAGAAACAAGAAACAAGAAACAAGAAACAAGAAACAAGAAACAAGAAACAAGAAACAAGAAACAAGAAACAAGAAACAAGAAACAAGAAACAAGAAACAAGAAACAAGAAACAAGAAACAAGAAACAAGAAACAAGAAACAAGAAACAAGAAACAAGAAACAAGAAACAAGAAACAAGAAACAAGAAACAAGAAACAAGAAACAAGAAACAAGAAACAAGAAACAAGAAACAAGAAACAAGAAACAAGAAACAAGAAACAAGAAACAAGAAACAAGAAACAAGAAACAAGAAACAAGAAACAAGAAACAAGAAACAAGAAACAAGAAACAAGAAACAAGAAACAAGAAACAAGAAACAAGAAACAAGAAACAAGAAACAAGAAACAAGAAACAAGAAACAAGAAACAAGAAACAAGAAACAAGAAACAAGAAACAAGAAACAAGAAACAAGAAACAAGAAACAAGAAACAAGAAACAAGAAACAAGAAACAAGAAACAAGAAACAAGAAACAAGAAACAAGAAACAAGAAACAAGAAACAAGAAACAAGAAACAAGAAACAAGAAACAAGAAACAAGAAACAAGAAACAAGAAACAAGAAACAAGAAACAAGAAACAAGAAACAAGAAACAAGAAACAAGAAACAAGAAACAAGAAACAAGAAACAAGAAACAAGAAACAAGAAACAAGAAACAAGAAACAAGAAACAAGAAACAAGAAACAAGAAACAAGAAACAAGAAACAAGAAACAAGAAACAAGAAACAAGAAACAAGAGACAAGAAACAAGAAACAAGAAACAAGAAACAAGAAACAAGAAACAAGAAACAAGAAACAAGAAACAAGAAACAAGAAACAAGAAACAAGAAACAAGAAACAAGAAACAAGAAACAAGAAACAAGAAACAAGAAACAAGAAACAAGAAACAAGAAACAAGAAACAAGAAACAAGAAACAAGAAACAAGAAACAAGAAACAAGAAACAAGAAACAAGAAACAAGAAACAAGAAACAAGAAACAAGAAACAAGAAACAAGAACAAATTCACCTCTCAACACGGCTTCTTTCTTCGTCTCTCTTCCCAAATCCCCCCACCCACCAAAAATTCCCGTGGAACGCGCTCCACCCTGCGAGGAGGTGAACCCTCGGAGTCCATAAATCTCCAGATTTCCAGCATAATCACGTTTTGCGAGGAATTTATCATTCCGCACACCACACCTTCTCCTCCGGAAGGCCCACACAACTCCCCACCTCTTCGTGTCTCCCCGGCAGGTCCTCATCCAATTCGTCTTGCGTCGTTCCAATTAAGGATGGGGCTGCCATCGCCTGGCAGGAATTAGAGCACCTGTCCCAGGTGACTGTTTTGTACGGGGTTGGTTGATATGATAAAAATTGGTTACACCTGGTGGTATTGTAGGCGAGATCAAACACAGCAAAAAAAATAACACTGTTTGTGCAATTTATTGATATAACATTTCACAGAACAAAAATTTATAAATTTTTTGAGGAAAATAATTTTGAAACGACAAATCGAACAAAATTATTAAATAGTTGTGAAGAATCTCTGGAATACTACTCAAAAAAAAAAAAACGAACAAATATTCACGCACTTTTTCTATTAGGAACGAGTCGTTCCGAACGACGCTCACGTACAGGATCTATCTAAATACCCACACGTGGGCAGGGAACGCCTTATTAGCAAAGTTTGGTTTATTCTTCCCATTGGTGTGGGTTGGAATGGGATTGTCCCTATTCAATCATCGCCGAAAGTTGTAATCCATTGTGGAGCGTGATGTATTTTCGCTTTGGAACATCATTATTTTCAGATGATGTGGGTGACGTCTGCAGTGTAAATATTTTAAATGGTTAAAACAACTCATTTTGTACTTTTGCAAATGTAAGGCTTGAATTTTTTTCTATTGCAAAGTTAAGAAAATTTCCCTGGAAAGTTCATAAAAAATGTGATCAAAAAATGAAAAATGTTGTTTGATATAAAAAATACTTTTCTAGGTTATTGCAGATTTGAGGAGTGCATTAAACTTCCCATAAAATGGCATGTCGTTCGATTTTTTTTTTATAATTTAGTAATGGGGAATGGCAGGGATTTTAATAGTAGTTTATGCAACAAGTTGCAAAAATAGGATTTTTCAGCACGAGTCGTACATTTATCCAACGAGGTTCACCGAGTTGGATTAATACGAAGAGTGCTGAAAAAATCAAGTTTTGCAACGAGTTCCATACAACATTTTTTGCAATTCCAAAAACACACACTGAGTGAAATTTTATGTCAAATTTTCATGTATTTTGTCAATAAATCGTTTAAATCAAAAAAATGTTTAAAAGTGTTACTTTTCGAAACAAGTGCTGAAAAGTTCAACTTTTCAGCACCCATTTGAGTGCTGAAAAGTAGAACTTTTCAGCATTTATTTTGAAAAGTGTTGCTATTCAATTCTGTAATTTTTGGTACAGAAAAGTAGGCTATTTCGTCGTTCAAGAATGACAGGAAAAGTAAATAGTTTCACGACGGAATTGCAAAAAAATTTTTTTATCTTATCATGGCGAAGAATTCGATTTTACAGAGATTTAGACTACGTATTTCAATTTAAACAAAAATTTTACACAAAATTTCTATCTTTTCACGGTTAGCTTCAGATTACTGAAAAACGAGTCTTAGTAATAATCCAGAAAAATGAAAAGGCACTATTTTCTGGTCTCGATGCCATCATTTCTGCCCAGTTTTGGGTGTGAAAACTGCTGGATCCTCTACCCTACTTTTAGTCAGGCCTAACTCTGCGAAAGCAGCATTTCTTTTTTTCATTTGTAGTCGAACCGATAACATACAGTTGCTTATTCAAAGAGGAAAACAAGATTGATTTGGTGTCTTCTGTAAAGTTGTACGTATGTTTTCATTAACTAAGTGACACTAAACAATGAAACTGTTTTGATTTTTGAGTTCGTTAATTATTTGAAATAATGAAAAAAAAAACAAAAAGAATATCTTTGAATAGCCCATTTTTACTGACAATTATTTTTCACTAAATTCGCATTTTTTACCGTGTATCTATTATTACAAAATCCTTACTAATACTCAGGGCTGCGGAGTCAGATAATATTTCAAGCGACTTCGATTCCCACTCTGGTATTCTGAATTTCCGACACCAGCTTTGAATAAATTGTTGGCTTCGACTCCACATATTTTAAACTATTTCAAAAGTTAGTTAATTAATATTCAAAAAACGATGAATAAGATTATTTGATTGCTCTTATTTTCTGAAAGAAAATAAGTTCGAATAACAAAACTGAAAAAAGTTTCTAGGTTAAAAGTTTTATACGCTATTAAAACAAAAATAATAATAAACTGATTTCTTTAATGAATCGTTAACAAAAACCTAGCCTTAATGATCGGTTTAACATTTAAATTAAATTTTTGCAATTCCGTCGTAAAACAACTTACTTTTCCTGTAATTTTTGAAAGATGAAAAAGTTTACTTATCCGTACCAAAAATAACAGAATCGAATAGAAACACTTTTCAAAATAAATGCTGAAAAGTTCTTCTTTTCAGCACTAAAATGGATGCTGACAAGATGAACTTTTCAACAATTATAAGAAGCACAATAACTTTCAAAGTTACCATGGATTTCGGAATGCAATTTCAAACGATTTTTTTTAAAAGCTCCACTGATTTTTATTTAAGACGTACATGGACATCACGTCATGGCTGAAGGAGATAATTATAGTAAATCAATGTACCTAAACCAGCCATGACAGATATACAGATAAATCTGTATTTTACAGATTTTTCGATTCCAAAAATCACAAAAATCTGTACATACAGATTTTTTAAAATTGATTTAATTACAAAATTTGAACAGTTAAGTAATTGAATTATGCTTTAATAAGATTAAAAGCTTGAATCTGCTATTAAAATTTTGAAAATGTCTACACACAAAAAAATATTTCCGAATGTTACATCATTTATGATGTAACACTTTTGCACGTCATTAAACCTTTAAATTTAAATGCAATTTGATGTAAATTTGCAACAAATTATACGTAAAAACATGATTTTACGTGTGATTCAACCGTTTACGTCGAATCTCAAGTTTACATGAACTGAGTTCACATGTGATTCATTTTTTCCGTGTCGAGTAAATTCACATATTTTTTTCTGTGTAGTATGGGTTAAAATTTGACATGATTCAAATAAAACACAAACTTATTTTTAGGAAAATACAGATCTTCCATAAAATAATCTGGCATCGTTGACCTGAACATTTTTTTCGTTGTAAATACGCTTAAGGGGTCCTTTTCAAATATTCGTGACTTAGAAAGTATTTTACACAGCGATTTTTTGATATATTTAAACTCTAAAATGTTCTATATATTTCAAAGAAGGCGCTTCTTGAATCTTCACCTAAAACGAAGCTTCATGAATGATCGTGCGCATTTATCAAATAAATGAAAAAAACAAATTAAAATGAAAAAAAAAAATCCACAGAAAAAATATATTCTAGGTAACAAATATTTAAAAAGATCCCTTAAGTACCGTCCCAAGAAATTGGGTTTAGGTTCATTCAATGATGTTGGAATTACGAGCTCTTATCGGTATTTTTCGGTGAAATTATACTCTCAAAATTAGAAGAAAGAAATGAAACTGATAGGTGGATAGGTGACTAGTGTCTTAGAAGAAGATTGAAAAGGACGGAAACTAAATCAACAAAAATAAATTAAAATCATATAATCCCAAAATCTTGAGATTCAACGATTTCAAAATAATTTGTAAAGGATCAACATTCTCAGATTTCAATAGAGAAATAGTATACATTAATAAAATTAATATATTTAACATATTCAATGATTATTTCAAAATAATTTGCAACTTTTTTATTTTTTTTTTTTTCAGTTCAATCATTTTAAATGCAACACTTTTATTTGTTTGTACTTAGTTATAAACAAAATGCGCATGTTGAGCTCTAAGTAATAAATTATTATAACAGTCAAATAGGCAGATGCAAAAAATAACCGAAGACTGAAATGGTAAAGAATTGCTCAGAAGACTTCTGACTTTGGCAGAAGCTTATAACAACATTTTTGTATGTTATTTTTATTTATGTTTTACAAAAATGGTCCGGCCTACTGGCCTAATAGAAATTTGACGTTGAAAAATTTAAGTCAAAGTCCGGTTCATTAAAATTTAGCCCACAAGTTTGAGAATTCCATAAAAATTCTAATTTGAGCAATTTCAGATTGAGAATTACTTTTCTAGCACTGATTTTATTGCTCAGAGCTTGATTCCTTCTTCCAGAGCTTAATCACAATTCATTCAGAATTCCATCCACATAAAAGCAACACCTGGCGCTGTCCTATCATGAAGAATCCTTTTTTTTCTGGCATGTGGAAGTTTTACCGTATTAATCCATCAACGGATTCCACACCTGTGCTACTGAGCGATTAGAATGCTACAGAGTCTGTCTTTCCTTCTCAAATGCAAAATTTCATGTTAAAGAAACTGCCACAAGAATTGCTGCGTTTTCTGATTTTCTGTTCCATAATAACCGAACTAAATAATGGATCAAGTGCCTCGCAGTTCACGCTTCGCACAACTTCTCACCTAGGGAAGGAGAGAGCGTGCACCCTTGGATGATGTTTCCACTGGGGATTGGGGGGAACAACGGCCTCGTGTTCCAAAATGTAACACTGGATAATCGAGGGCTCTGCAGCGTTTTGAATTTTTTAGGTATAGACACATGTTTTGATCTAAAATACATGTAAGGTCTTTGAAAAACACTAAAATATTACAAGAAATAAAAAATTTTATACGTGATGATTTTTTTGTGCATTGAAAATTAAAAAAAAAAACAGTAAAACACATTGATTTTGATAAAACTGATAAACAGTTCCTCAAAATCAGGTGCCCCACCCCTTAGAAGCACTTGTCGCTACCGTACCGAGCTGATTCTGGCTGGCTGTGTGAGTGTGCAAATTTTCATAAATAATATTTCATGTTAATGGAGCTGAAAATGATTTACGACACATTTCGTAAACGTCTTCTTTTTTTTGCTTCAAATGTGGACTGCAAAAAAAAAATGCTTGCTCTCTTCTTGCAACAAGAAACCACTTCATGAGCTCGGCTCTCTCTCTCTCCGGTGAGTGGTGGTGTCGTGAAAGATGATCTGCTGGGTTGAAGTTTATGGAACATTCCAGGTTGTCACAATTAAAAATGTTCTCCCCAGTGCCAAGCTTTCTCGTTAGGGTGAAACGAAACCAGATGGTCGCATTAAAAACACCTTTTTTTTTGGTTTCGTACGATGTGGGGCCATTAGTGTGCCATCTGGGTTATCATTAGAATTCATCGCAGGAGTGATTTTTTGGACAGGGTTTGAAAAGAAATGTGATGAAATTATGAAAGAACCCTAAATTGTTCTGTGAAACCAGGCAAAATTTGTGTTGAAATGAAAAGCTTATGATTACATGAGGAAAATTCATTTTGGCATTTTCTTTTTTGTATTTTTGAATTTTTGTTTTTTTTTTGTATTTTTGTATTTTTGTATTTTTGTATTTTTGTATTTTTGTAGTTTTGTATTTTTGTATTTTTGTATTTTTGTATTTTTGTATTTTGTATTTTTGTATTTTTATATTTTTGTATTTTTGTATTTTTGTATTTTTGTATTTTTGTATTTTGTATTTTGTATTTTGTATTTTTGTATTTTTGTATTTTGTATTTTTGTATTTTGTATTTTTGTATTTTTGTATTTTTGTATTTTTGTATTTTGTATTTTTGTATTTTGTATTTTGTATTTTGTATTTTTGTATTTTTGTATTTTGTATTTTGTATTTTTGTATTTTTGTATTTTGTATTTTTGTATTTTTGTATTTTGTATTTTTGTATTTTGTATTTTTGTATTTTTGTATTTTGTATTTTTGTATTTTGTATTTTTATTTTTGTATTTTGTATTTTTGTATTTTGTATTTTTGTATTTTTGTATTTTTGTATTTTTGTATTTTTGTATTTTTGTATTTTTGTATTTTTGTATTTTTGTATTTTGTATTTTTGTATTTTGTATTTTGTATTTTTGTATTTTTGTATTTTGTATTTTTGTATTTTGTATTTTTGTATTTGTATTTTTGTATTTTTGTATTTTTGTATTTTTGTATTTTTGTATTTTTGTTTTTGTATTTTTGTTTTTGTATTTTTGTATTTTGTATTTTTGTATTTTTGTATTTTTGTATTTTTGTATTTTTGTATTTTTGTATTTTTGTATTTTTGTATTTTTGTATTTTGTATTTTTGTATTTTTGTATTTTTGTATTTTTGTATTTTGTATTTTTGTATTTTTGTATTTTGTATTTTTGTATTTTTGTATTTTTGTATTTTGTATTTTTGTATTTTTGTATTTTTGTATTTTTGTATTTTTGTATTTTTGTATTTTTGTATTTTGTATTTTTGTATTTTTGTATTTTTGTATTTTTGTATTTTTGTATTTTTGTATTTTGTATTTTTGTATTTTTGTATTTTGTATTTTTGTATTTTTGTATTTTTGTATTTTTGTATTTTGTATTTTTGTATTTTGTATTTTGTATTTTTGTATTTTTGTATTTTTGTATTTTTGTATTTTGTATTTTTGTATTTTTGTATTTTTGTATTTTTTTGTATTTTTGTATTTTTGTATTTTTGTATTTTGTATTTTGTATTTTGTATTTTTGTATTTTGTATTTTGTATTTTTGTATTTTTGTATTTTTGTATTTTGTATTTTGTATTTTTGTATTTTTGTATTTTTGTATTTTTGTATTTTTGTATTTTTGTATTTTTGTATTTTTGTATTTTTGTATTTTTGTATTTTTGTATTTTTGTATTTTTGTATTTTTGTATTTTTGTATTTTTGTATTTTTGTAGATTGCCGTGAGTGCCTTAGAAAGGAACGGGTGCGTGTCAGTTTGGTCTTTAAAGTAATGTAAATTTTGGTGTGTTATCTATTGAATTTGTTAGTGAAAAGTTGCTCTTTACGATGTCCAGAACAGGAGGATTGTGAAATTGGTGAAATTCCATAGCTGAAATGATGTTTTGGTGTAGTTTTGAGGCATTTTAATTTTGCATATTTCGCTGGTGGTCGGTCAGCCATCTTCCCGAATAAAATTTGAGAGTGATAAAGCAGGGAAGAACTGTGAGTGCTTGAGTGTGTATTGGTGTCGCAAGTGGGTTCCTAACGTTGTGTGACGGCTGACAGCTGGCGTGGCCGGTACCTGATGACGTAGCAAATCCTGTGAATGCTGTGGATGATTTGGCCGCAAGATGACACGAGGAAGAAGCTACATTGCCGTCACTTTAGCACCAACCGGAGGATGCTGCGTGCTTTGCCTGCTGAGATGTGTGACGGGAAGGGGGGGGAGGGGGGGTATGTGATCAAGGCTGTGAAGAAAACAGCGGCGGTTTGCATGAAAGAGGATGTGCGTTTGCTAGTGTTTGTGCTGGAGGCTTGGCACACTGCAAGCGGTTGCTTTGATGCCGGTGACCGTGAGTGACCGGGAGGTTGTACTTCCGAAATGTCAATGGCTGCCGTCGAGATCATTGAAGCCAGGAAGGTGCTGTGTCCTATCCCTCGCCTAGACCAGACCAAAATCCATGATAAAGCTGACAGACCAAATCTGTCAGACCAAGACTGTCAGACCAAAGAGCAAAAAGTAAACAATCTTGGTCTTCGACGTAGGTGCACACAAATCAAGAAAAGAAAATTTGAAAAGGAATTTTATATTTCCAATTTAATGACTGGGTTTGGACTACAAAATTGAATGGACGTCAGAAAATGATTAAAAAGTGCGGCGTCTTGTACACCGACAATTAAATAAGCAATTATAAGTCTTATTCTTTCACTTTAATTTTTGATCGCGTTTTCGGTTTACACCTGAAAAATCTTGAAATTATTTATACGGATTTGTGATTCCTCTCTTTCCACCATTCCCTTGATTGAAGCTGGTGAGTTCGTTCTTTGTTGGATGTATTTGTGATCTTGAATGTTAGAGAGTATGTGTGAGTAAAACTTGTAATTATGTTTCGGATTTGAGTTGGTTTGAGTTCGTCATCAAGCTTCAAGTTTAAATAACATTGTGACGTTACGCAAAACCTCTCAGCTTTCCTGAAAAGACTAAGTGACGCAAGCGACCTTTTTTCACAGCTAAGCGTTTTGACATTTTCCCTATTGAGAAATGCCATAATCATTTCTAGAGTTTTTTTTAATAGGTCCTATAAACATATGAAAGACAATAGTTTATAGGTCCTTTTAAAAAAAACTCTGGATTTAAAGAATTGTATGATTGGTCATGAATGTAAGGAAGCATGAATGAGTACTACTTTTAAATTAAATATTCTCGTCGCGTAAATAATGCATATTCGGACGTTAAACTCAAACGCGTTGACTTTCTAATTACTCATTACGATTTGATTTTGTTAATTCATAAAATTAATAATGTTTTATAATCCGGTTGATATAATATTTTATACAGTTTTGGTCGTCTCGGCAGATTTTTTTTTTGCGTTTTTTAAGCATTCGTGTCGACAAATTATTTACATTGAACGCGCGTTTTTTTTTTTGTTTTTTTTTATTGAAAACAGTAAAATAATTGCAAAAGCAGCAAAACCTAATCATATCACTTGAGCTCGATAAACATGGTAACTCGTCGTTCGCTTCGTTAATCAATACCGCACTAAAAATCAATCATTTAAAACTCCTGAAATCATCCCAACTTACAAGTACACTGTTTAATCCTTCATTCTTTAATTACAAATGATTTTGGTTTTATCTTTCCACAGCCGGCTGTCTAAGATTAAAACATTTCATTAAAAACTTTACAACAGATAAACGGGAAATGTCTCATCCGCAGCATCCGATTGCTTGCCTTGAGAATAATATATAATACCTTTCAACAAACACTATGATTTTGAGTCGCATCATCATCTTCTATGATGAATCCTGACCAAACACCCTATCCTACTAACCAATTTTCAGGTTCCTGGCGCTCGTGGGGTGTAAGCACAGAGTAAATCAGCTGCCCTAGTAGCAACCTGCGCTAACTAACATTCCCGTCCCTTAAACTCGAGGTCTACAAACTGACATGGCGGGCGCCGTTGGTGGCCAATGACTGTTATCTATTCGCAACTGATCTAGTTTTGGCAATCATGGTGTTTTATCTTTTCAGCGCATTCATACATGCTGTTGATAAGGGAAACACCACTAGATCGTCGAAGCCTATGACCAGTAGTGCTGAAAGGATATTACGGTTCTGTTCAGCAACGGAGGGGCAACCATGGGTGATCTCTCATGCTCATGCTCATGCTTTTGTATTTTTGTATTTTTGTATTTTTGTATTTTTGTATTTTTGTATTTTTGTATTTTTGTATTTTTGTATTTTTGTATTTTTGTATTTTTGTATTTTTGTATTTTTGTATTTTTGTATTTTTGTATTTTTGTATTTTTGTATTTTTGTATTTTTGTATTTTTGTATTTTTGTATTTTTGTATTTTTGTATTTTTGTATTTTTGTATTTTTGTATTTTTGTATTTTTGTATTTTTTATTTTTGTATTTTTGTATTTTTGTATTTTTGTATTTTTTTTTTTTTGTATTTTTGTATTTTGTATTTTTGTATTTTTGTATTTTTGTATTTTTGTATTTTTGTATTTTTGTATTTTGTATTTTTGTATTTTTGTATTTTGTATTTTTGTATTTTGTATTTTTTATTTTGTATTTTGTTTTTTGAATTTTGTATTTTTGTATTTTTGTATTTTTGTATTTTTGTATTTTTGTATTTTTGTATTTTTGTATTTTCTATTTTTCTATTTTTTTTGTATTTTGTATTTTTGTATTTTTGTATTTTTGTATTTTGTATTTTTGTATTTTTGTATTTTTGTATTTTTGTATTTTGTATTTTTGTATTTTTGTATTTTTGTATTTTTGTATTTTTGTATTTTTGTATTTTTGTATTTTTGTATTTTTGTATTTTTGTATTTTTGTTTATTTTTGTATTTTGTATTTTTGTATTTTTGTTTTTGTATTTTGTATTTTTGTATTTTTGTATTTTGTATTTTTGTATTTTTGTATTTTTGTATTTTTGTATTTTGTATTTTTGTATTTTTGTATTTTGTATTTTTGTATTTTTGTATTTTGTATTTTGTATTTTTGTATTTTTGTATTTTTGTATTTTTGTATTTTTGTATTTTTGTATTTTTGTATTTTTGTATTTTTGTATTTTGTATTTTTGTATTTTTGTATTTTTGTATTTTTGTATTTTTGTATTTTTGTATTTTTGTATTTTTGTATTTTTGTATTTTTGTATTTTTGTATTTTTGTATTTTTGTATTTTTGTATTTTTGTATTTTTGTATTTTTGTATTTTTGTATTTTTGTATTTTTGTATTTTTGTATTTTTGTATTTTTGTATTTTTGTATTTTTGTATTTTTGTATTTTTGTATTTTTGTATTTTTGTAAATAATTATTAGTCATTTTTTTCGAATTTGTTTCCAAATCAAAGTTTCATTTAACGAAGAAATCTCAACATTTCTTTGATTATTTCCGGTGCTTACTCCATCACACCATCCATCAAACAAGTCCTTCAGCGTCAACAGTTACTGTAATTAACAACTTGATGTAGTGCTGTTTCTCTCCCCACAGGACCTACCACTGCGGGCGTTCCTGTAAACACACCGGAACCGGAGTAAATTAAAACTTTCTGCGCGAGTGGTGGGTGAAAAACTCTTCTTCAACTACAAATCCCAAGCCGTTACGGAATAAGTTGACGGCACCTCGCCATCCTGCGGCGCCAACACTTCAAAACAACGCCGCTTGCTTCGTTTGATCAACTTTTGAGAACACTTTTCTGCACACAGACAGTTTTAATTGAATGAAAAGTGCCTTTTGATCGCCGTTTGCTGTTTGGAATGAGATTTTTTGAAGTTGTTTCGAAACAGCGAAAATTGAATGCACTTCGGGCGATTTGACCGAAACTTCTTTAATATAATAAAAAGATATCATTGAAAAAGTTCAACTAGTAGAACGAAAATAGTTGAAAAATAATGAAAGCCATAAAAAAATCTCTTTTTTATTACAATTTTACCCCAAGAGTTAAAAATAAACAGACATATTTCATCACGAATAAATACGATTCAGCGATCGTAAACAATATCTGTGTTTATTGCCCTTCACAAGTCTGGAATTTATTAAAGATTAGAACAATAGCCGAGTGCCACCTCCCAACCCTCACCCCATTTTCCCACCCCAAATTTTACCCCAGGGGGTTTTCCCACCAGCGCGAAGGGGTTGTAAAAAAATCGCATAAAATTGCTGCTCTGCCAAACGATGTTTGTTTTTTTTCCTCGTGTGGAAAATATGCTGGCTGCTGGCTGCTTCTGTTGTTATTGGCATAAATGACACACACGAACATACCTTAAACAAATACTAGCGCAAAGACAGGGCAAATTGCACTTGGGATTTATTGCCTTTTTCAGCTGTAATGCAATTTTTTGTTGGCAATTTAGGTGAAATCGTATAATTTATAAGTGTCAATGTGGAATTTCTGGCGGTGACTTTTATGATTTGAGAATAATTAAAACTGACAGCTAGCTCGTGGTTACAAAGAATAGATCAGTTTTTTTTTCGCATGACTTCTATTGAAGCAAACAAAAACATGATAAGTCAGTGAGAATAATTCTCGCTTACTTTTTCTAAACAACCTTTTGAAAAAGTAAGTGGAAATTCCAAAATCAATCCTTGTCAATCAACACACTACTTTCACACCCCACACAGTAAACAGCCAAATCGTTTCAGTCAAATAAAAATCCGTGCACCAGTTTTGCATATCTTCGCATCAAACAGAGCACAAACTTGCAGAGCAAAGCCTCAACCGCCCGCGCAACGGCCACCTCACCGCAAGCCTCCCCGGGGCAAACACCAATAAGCAAACCGTTTTACCCCCGCCAGTTTGCGCCAGGGAGCACGAACAAACATTTTCCCCCTTTCCCCAACCGAGCTTAAACGTGGTGAATTTTCCATCAAACGCAAATCACCAAAACACATCATGTTCTTCGTCTTTATGATGCCTGGGAGGAGAGAGAAGAGCAGGAAAAAAATATCAGAAAAGTTGGCTCAACTAAAGCCGGTGCGGGGTGCCAAAGTTGATTCAATTTTGGCGGAGTCTGTGAGGAGGGGTGGAAAAAGGGTATTTTGGAGCGGGAGTTGGAAGGACTTAACCATCTTGCAACGAAGCATCAACTGTCAAATCGTGAATGTATAACTAGATGAGGGGTAAATTGCAAATTGGTGCCCAAAAGATAATTTTTCACTTTATACATTTCTCTTTTCGCTTTTCACTTTTCAATTTTCACTTTTCACTTTTCACTTTTCACTTTTCACTTTTCACTTTTCACTTTTCACTTTTCACTTTTTGAAAAATTTGTAAAATTTGTAAAATTTGTAAAATTTGTAAAATTTGTAAAATTTGTAAAATTTGTAAAATTTGTAAAATTTGTAAAATTTGTAAAATTTGTAAAATTTGTAAAATTTGTAAAATTTGTAAAATTTGTAAAATTTGTAAAACTTGTAAAATTTGTAAAATTTGTTAAATTTGTAAAATTTGTAAAATTTGTAAAATTTGTAAAATTTGTAAAATTTGTAAAATTTGTAAAATTTGTAAAATTTGTAAAATTTGTAAAATTTGTAAAATTTGTAAAATTTGTAAAATTTGTAAAATTTGTAAAATTTGTAAAATTTGTAAAATTTTTTAAATTTGTAAATTTTTTTAAATTTGTTAAATTTGTTAAATTTGTAAAATTTGTAAAATTTGTAAAATTTGTAAAATTTGTGAAATTTGTAAAATTTGTAAAATTTGTAAAATTTGTAAAATTTGTAAAATTTGTAAAATTTGTAAAATTTGTAAAATTTGTAAAATTTGTAAAATTTGTAAAATTTGTAAAATTTGTTAAATTTGTAAAATTTGTAAATTTTTTTAAATTTGTTAAATTTGTTAAATTTGTAAAATTTGTAAAATTTGTGAAATTTGTAAAATTTGTAAAATTTGTAAAATTTTTAAAATTTGTAAAATTTGTAAAATTTGTAAAATTTGTAAAATTTGTAAAATTTGTAAAATTTGTAAAATTTGTAAAATTTGTAAAATTTGTAAAATTTGTAAAATTTGTAAAATTTGTAAAATTTGTAAAATTTGTAAAATTTGTAAAATTTGTAAAATTTGTAAAATTTGTAAAATTTGTTAAATTTGTTTAATTTGTAAAATTTGTAAAAATTTTTAAATTTGTGAAATTTGTTAAATTTGTTAAATTTGTTAAATTTGTTAAATTTGTTAAATTTGTTAAATTTGTTAAATTTGTTAAATTTGTTAAATTTGTTAAATTTGTTAAATTTGTTAAATTTGTTTAATTTGTTAAATTTGTTAAATTTGTTAAATTTGTTAAATTTGTTAAATTTGTTAAATTTGTTAAATTTGTTAAATTTGTTAAATTTGTTAAATTTGTTAAATTTGTTAAATTTGTTAAATTTGTTAAATTTGTTAAATTTGTTAAATTTGTTAAATTTGTTAAATTTGTTAAATTTGTTAAATTTGTTAAATTTTTAAATTTGTTAAATTTGTTAAATTTGTTAAATTTGTTAAATTTGTTAAATTTGTTAAATTTGTTAAATTTGTTAAATTTGTTAAATTTGTTAAATTTTTTAAATTTGTTAAATTTGTTAAATTTGTTAAATTTGTTAAATTTGTTAAATTTGTTAAATTCGTTAAATTTGTTAAATTTGTTAAATTTGTAAAATTTGTAAAATTTGTAAAATTTGTTAAATTTGTTAAATTTGTTAAATTTGTAAAATTTGTTAAATTTGTAAAATTTGTAAAATTTGTAAAATTTGTAAAATTTGTAAAATTTGTTAAATTTGTTAAATTTGTTAAATTTGTTAAATTTGTAAAATTTGTAAAATTTGTAAAATTTGTAAAATTTGTAAAATTTGTTAAATTTGTAAAATTTGTAAAATTTGTTGAATTTGTAAAATTTGTTAAATTTGTTAAATTTGTTTAATTTGTAAAATTCGTAAAATTTGTTAAATTTGTGAAATTTGTTAAATTTGTTAAATTTGTTAAATTTGTTAAATTTGTTAAATTTATTAAATTTGTGAAATTTGTTAAATTTGTTAAATTTGTTAAATTTGTTAAATTTGTTAAATTTGTTAAATTTGTTAAATTTGTTAAATTTGTTAAATTTGTTAAATTTGTTAAATTTTTTAAATTTGTTAAATTTGTTAAATTTGTTAAATTTGTTAAATTTGTTAAATTTGTTAAATTTGTTTAATTTGTTAAATTTGTTAAATTTGTTAAATTTGTTAAATTTCTTGAATTTGTTAAATTTGTAAAATTTGTTAAATTTGTTAAATTTGTTAAATTTGTTAAATTTGTTAAATTTGTTAAATTTGTTAAATTTTTTAAATTTGTTAAATTTTTTAAATTTGTTAAATTTGTTAAATAAGTTAATTGATGCTCTGCTGTTCTGTTTTTGGTTGTTCTGCTGTTCTGTTTTTCTGGTTTTGTGTTGTTCTTAAATTTTCTTTGATTATTTTTTGTGCATTTTCTATGATTTTGCTCTACCCCAAACTAAGTTTTTCTCTTTCACTTTCGACGATTCCCCCAGCAGGACTCTCCGCCACCAGCTGTGTGATGTGGCTTGTGTCAAACAAAAAAGTGTAATATTTGTTTTGCAATTTTCTGTTTGCACTCTCGTTGCGCTCGCCTCGTCACAACGTCTGTTTTTTCGTCACTCGAAAATTGCTGCCATCAAATTTTATTGAAGATTACTTTTGCTGGTGGAGGTGCGTTGGATTACTTTCCCTCTGGATGGGGAATAGAAAGGGACGAGGATCTGCATCGAGTTTTTTTTTTTTACTTTAGTGGGGGTGGGAAAACCCATTTGAAACAGCAGCTCTGTTGCATGACTTAGTAAAGTGAAAGTTTTTTTTCTGTGAGGGAGAACAGTTTCGTTTTTTCAGGTGTTGAAATAAGTGTTTTACGTTTGAGCTATCATTGAAATAAGTCCAAAATTGTACCATTCTACCTTAGCAAGCTTCCGCTAGTTGACTAGATAGGCTAGAGAGATACTAACTGAAAGTGAGTTTGGGGGGCGTTTCAGGTGCAAATTTGATCCACCGGCATTTCCTTTGCAGCCCCAAGGGGGACGTTTTCATCCAAAAAAAAAAGCACACGTAAAACGTTCTAGCTCATTTGTGGCAAACGGACGACGAAACTATAAACGTCGGATGAAGGTGTGGCGCGTCGTTTCGAAATGGCTCCCGGCCACGTGGCGATACCATCACACGTGGTGCAGATAACATTGCGGACTGACGGCGGCACGAGAGGTGGGAATTGAAATTGGAAAACTTGCTGAATGGATCGCGCGCGCACTCTTGGCCTCTCAATAAAAACCAATCGAAATAAATTGCTGACAGAAAGACAAATATTCAAAACAATTTTCTGGATGAGGAAAGGATGATTGAGTTCGCGTACGAATAGTCCGTTTCAACTTTGGCCAATCATCATTCGTCTGAATTGAGTGGATGAGTTTGCTTTTTTATAGTGTTCGATATCCGAATCTATCAACAAACAAAAAAAAAAAAAACAATTGGAAATAATGCTTCTAGCAAAAAATTATCAAATTAACGCAAACATCTTTCATGACTTTGGAAAATAAAAAAATCCAAGAAAATAACATTGACTTTAGCAAAACTGGGCATCAATCGTCCGAGAATATCAAGGCCTCTTTCCGAGATAATAATGATACCGAGTATAAAGCTCGAGATGGTCGAGAGAATTATGCAATCGAATCCATTTCCAAAAAAGTTTTTTTTGTTAGTGTGGGTTGGTTGTATTATTCTCTCGAGACAACTATTTTTTTCGCAATTCCACCGTGATACAATTCGCTTTTCCTGTCATTCTCGAGTGACGAAAAGGCCTACACTTCTCTACCAAAAATAACAGAATGGAAAATAAATACCTCTCAAAACCAGTGCTGAAAAGTTTAACTTTTCAGCACTGAAATGTGTACACTAACTTTGTAGAAAATCATAAATTTCATTTTATAGAAAATTCACTAGATCCACTAAAAAGATGACTTTCAATCACTTCTGAAAGTTTCAGAAAGATATTTCGTGACTGAACTGAGTAAGAGACGATTTAAGTTCACAAAGTTGCCATGCGCAAAGCGAACTGTCAAAATGTGTAAACGTTTTGCCTTCCTCACTGAGGTAAGGCTATAATCCTGCTCTAAAATTGAACTTTTTATTTAAAGCTCGAAAACCCACCCACCTTGATGTATACATATCGACTCAGAATCGAAAACTGAACAAATGTCTCTCTGTGTGTGTGTGTGTGTGTGTGTGTGTGTGTGTGTGTGTGTGTGTGTGTGTGTGTGTGTGTGTGTGTGTGTGTGTGTGTGTGTGTGTGTGTGTGTGTGTGTGTGTGTGTGTGTGTGTGTGTGTGTGTGTGTGTGTATGTGTGTGTGTGTGTGTATGTGTGTATGTGTGTGTGTGTGTGTGTGTGTGTATGTGAACAATAATGTCACGCAGTTTTCTCAGCACTGTCTGAACCGATTTTGACCAAACCAGTCGCATTCGACTTGGTTTAGGGTCCCATACGGTGTTATTGAATTGTTTGAAGTTTCGATAAGTAGTTCAAAAGTTATGTATAAAAATGTGTTTTCGCATATTTTTAGAAGTTGAATAAATGGCAGTAAACTGAACCAAATATCATCATGTTACACATCGTTAGTTAGGTAATTAAAAGACCTTTCCAACGAGTCCAAAACATTGATAATCTGGCAACCCTGTCTCGAGTTATAACCACTTAAGTGATAATTATGTACTTTTTTTGTAGCCGGATCTCACTTAAATGTATGTAAACTATGTCCGGATCCATCATTCGATCCATCGCTGGTAAGGTAATCAAAAGACCTTTCCAACGAGTCTGAAACATTGAAGATCTGGCAACCCTGTCTCAAGCTATGACCACTTAAGTGACATTAATGTACTTTTTTGTAGCCGGATCTCACATAAATGTATGTAAACAATGTCCGAATCCATCATCCGACCCATCGTTGATTAGGTTATCGAAAGACCTTTCCATCGAGTCTAAATTATTGAAGATCTGGCAACCCTGTCTCGAGTTCTGACCACTTAAGTGATATTTATGTACTTTTTTTGTAACCGGATCTCACTTAAAAGTATGTAAACAATGTCCGAATCCATCATCCGACTCATCGTTGGTTAGGTAATCGAAAGACTTTTCCAACGACTCTAAAACATTGAATATCTGGCAACCCTGTCTCGAGTTCTGACCACTTAAGTGATATTTATGTACTTTTTTGTAGCCGGATCTCACTTAAATGTATGTAAACAATGTCCGAATCCATCATCCGACCCATCGTTGGTTAGGTTATCGAAAGACCTTTCCAACGAGTCTAAATTATTGAAGATCTGGCAACCCTGTCTCGAGTTCTGACCACTTAAGTGATATTTATGTACTTTTTTTGTAGCCGGATCTCACTTAAAAGTATGTAAACAATGTCCGAATCCATCATCCGACCCATCGTTGGTAAGGTAATCAAAAGACCTTTCCAACGAGTCTAAATATTGAAGATCTGGCAACCCTGTCTCGAGTTCTGACCACTTAAGTGATATTTATGTACTTTTTTTATAGCCGGATCTCACTTAAAAGTATGTAAACAATGTCCGGATCCATCATCCGACCCATCGTTGGTAAGGTTATCGAAAGACCTTTCCAACGTGTCTAAAACATTAAAGATCTAGCAACCCTGTATCAAGCTATGACCACTTAAGATGCCACTTATGAGCCCTTGAGTGATATGTGTGTTTTTTGTATTCCGGAACTTAACGAAATCAGACGAAATTTGTGTCCAAACCCATCATATCACATATCACCCATTGTTGGAAAAGAGTGAGGAAGGTACCAACCACATAGGTGGATTAAGTTAGTTTTTCTCTAAACACCGAGTTGATTTACGGGTGCCACGATTTCCCAAATGGGATGAGCCGAATCGCCTGAAGTGAAAATTCTCAAGACATATCCAGGTCCATGACGAAGCCCGATTTTGAAAAATTAGATTTTTATAAAAAAAAAAAACAAAAATCAAAAACTGACGATTTTTTTGGAATTCGGCCTTCGACATGCACACAGGACCAATTTAACGAGCCTTTTTCCAAAATGTTCAGGCCGTTTGATCAAAGCAGTGTTGAGATAGCGTGGCACCCGTTTTTTGAAACCGCTAACTTCAAATAGCTAAATCTCGGCAATTATTCAACCGAATGTCTTAAAATTTGAATAATGTTTATTTTAAGGCCTTGCAAAAAAATTAAAAACAGTTTAAATGTGTTCTCATACCAACCTCTGACATTTTTGCCAATTTTCGTGTATGTAACCTCTTAACACATGGATGCTTGACATAAAATTTCATTAAATAAGCGTGTTTTTTCAGAATTAATTATTTTTGTTTTTGTCAATTTTCGAGGTGCGCCGAAATCCCAGGATTTATTTTCTCAAAAAATCATCCCATTTTTGAGTTTGCAATGTAAAATTTTCGAGGAATCCGATAAAAGCGTCCAGACACCGTTAAAACGTAATTTTAAAGTTTCATATGACCTTTTCAAATGTTATGCTGGATTTTTCGGTCTTCAAACTATTTATCTTTTCACTTGCGTCCAAGTAAGCTAAACTCAGTTGAAATGGTGCGGAGCTATGATTTAAAAAAAAAATGGATTTTGCAAAAATCGACGAAAAATTCCGGATCTCACTTAAATGGATGCAAACTATGTCCAGGTCCATCACCCGACCCATCGTTGGTTAGATTATCAAAAGACCTTTTCAACGAGTCCAAAACATTGAAGATCTGGCAACCCTGTCTCGAGATATGGTCACTTATGTGACATTTATGTACTTTTTTGAAGCTTGATCTCACTTAAATGTATGTAAACTATGTCCGGATCCACCATCCGACCCATCGTTAGTTAGATAATCAAAAGACCTTTCCAACGAGTCCAAAACATTGACGATCTGGCAACCCTGTCTCGAGATATGCCCACCTAAGTGATATTTATGTACTTTTTTATTCCGAATCTAAAAAATATATGACATTTCGATACAATTCCATCATATCAGCCATTGTTGGTAATAAGTGAGGAAGGCTCCAACCAGGTGGATTAAGTTAGTTTTTATATTGGTTTTTCGTAAGTAGGTCGAATGCCGATGCAAAAAGGACTTTGTATTCCAATGGCTCTTACGGCTTTTCGAAAACTAGTCCGAGTATTGGACGTTTTAAAAAAGTTTAACAAGAATTGTAGGCAACGTATCCAGAAAATCATTAAATCTTTCAATAGGCCGAATCTGCGTTTGTAAACAAGCAGTCTATCCCTTTCTTACATAACATGACGTGAACTGTCACTTGAGCAAAAGGGATAGACTATTTCGACGCCAACATTTCAAAAAGCATCATGTACAAACCATGCGTTTTGAGAAAAACTTATTTGAATGTTGAGCATCCATTTTCAATTCTCATTTTAATATAAAAGCAAAATAAGATGTTCTAATGATAACAAACGATGAAAAACGTTGCTTTTATTGATATTTGATCATCCAAATTCAATAAAACATTATTTCCGTAATTTTATTTGAGAAAAACAAACATAACTTCTTTTGAAATCACCAACGTTTATATCACCCTGCTGGCATTGGGGGGGACGCTTTGTTATGATTCGGTTTTCTCCGCCGAATGTACATGGCGCTTTGTTCATGTTGCTTTTTTCCGTCACGAGGTTCATGTAGTCTTTTGTTTGACAGGTTGACAGGGCTATATAAACAGAGACTGCTGATGGCAGAGATTTTGTTTATGTTACTTTATTTCAAATCATAATTAAACAGACTTTACTGAAGTAACTTTTGCTCATTTTTGGTGGAGAGGTAGCTTATTAGGAGTACTTTCAGAATATGCAATAACCCAGAAAGTGTCAAAATGTACATGATGTCTTTTGAAATGTTGGCGTCGATTTGTTTGTAGCGCAGATTCACCATATTCAACTGTTACTACGGAAATATTCTGTGTTATCAACAACCTTTCTCAACATTAAACCCAATAAGAAACTTATCTAGACCAGCATCTTTTCCATTCCCATAAAGCGCCATTCTCATCCAGTGGCCGTTTTTCGTACCAACTTCCCTTCACCTATGACAGCTTTCGCACATGCGCACCTGTTTTGTTGCTCTCACCATTCCTCCAACAGGTTTTGACAGTCGCAATCCAATTGGAACGACTGAACCAGCTGACGCCGCTTGTCAACTTCCCGTTTCATTCACCCAAACCATCACGCTGGATGCTCTTTCTCGCTTTGTTTTGGTTTTAGCTCTCGCTCTCTCTCTCACTCTCGCACGTTTAGGTGAATCGGGTAATTACAACGAAAACACGACCGAACCAGTTTTGTTTTGGTTGCACGACATCAACCAACGCGTTGAACTGTCAAGTCGCGGTCGCGGTTCCGTTTCGTTGTTTGTAGTGTAATTTAGTGCAAAGTTTAGTTCCTTTCTGCGGTGCAATTAGTAGTGAATTTAAAGGGCACATTTCCAGTTGGAATCCCACAATGTTGCGTGCGATTTGATGACGTAGAGGCGAGAGTGTGTGTGTGTGTTGTTGACAAACAGCGGCACGCGTGCTGTCAGAAAGTGAAACGTCGTTGTTGATAGTGTACTCAGGTAATAATCGCTTGGGATGTTTCTTGTTGAAACTTTACGAAACTAATCACAATGGAATGACACGTCCGAAAAAAACAAAACATTAGTTGACAAAGGTGACCCATCCCATTCGAAAGTGTGCAATTCTTATTGGACCAGAGATTGCTGTTGGACACTTTCACTTTTTTTTTCGCACGCCAACCTTGGGTTTCGAGGAGGTTTGAGCGCAGAAAACAGCTGATCAAGCAACGTGATAAGTCATGTTTCGTCCCGTAAGAAAGCGGTTCGCAACTTGTTTACATTCCAATTGGAGGTTAGGAACATCGCGCGCGCCTGTGTTTGTGTGCGAAACTATTATCGATGACGTCAGCGCTGACGTAGTATGGGTGACCTTGAGACGAGGCGATACAATCAAAACAAACAGCGGCGAGAATAATGGGGACGGGGATGGTCATTCCGGATGATGGACATTGACAGGCAGTTCCGCCGCAATAGTTGTCACGTTGGTGGCACTTTGATGAGACTGTAATTACAGATTCAAACACACTCCATCAACTGCACTGCTAAATTGCTGCACAATTTTGAAATCGGTTTAGGTTGATTGCGAATGCAGACAACGAACGTGTGATTTACTCTGGTGATTTATGCCTGCCTGAGAGCGGGTTTATTCGAATCGAATGCATTATTCAGAAGAGTCACATTGAAGCGATAAAGTTGTTATGGCTAATTGAATGAAATGTTCTAGGTTCTGTGGAATAAAAATAGCAACGAGAGCGTGATTCAAAATAAATATTGTGACCCTCAATATGTAAACAGTGATTAAGTTATGCATTGAGTATGAACGTTCTCGTTATTTGACGGATCCATTACTTTCTAACATTTCTTGGAGTTATATCTTATAGCCTTATGGTGGTAAAGTTCAAACTCACTTCAGATAATCGAAGCACAAAAAAATTATTGTTTTCGTTGTCTTATTTTTGATTGACAAGCCAAGTACCACCCTTAAACTACTATAGAGTGCTTTAGATATTATAAATCCAAGAAGATGGCCAAAATGCCGGTGATTAAAAATTTTGGAATTAGATTTGGTAATTTAATAGGCAATCAACCATTCGAATTTGACTAAAATGGGGTCGCAGAACTCGAATTTCAGTAAGAAAAAAAAAAAGAAAAACAATCATGATTCGATTATCCAAAGTCCCATACAAACCTTTCGGATAATCGAGTCTGGACTATATATAAAATATAGTTAGGTTTTTGAAAGGATGGTGAAAAAATATAAATTGATTTCAAGCCAAATCTATAACATTTTAGTTAAACGAGAAGGACGATTTAAACTAGTGAATATGTACTCATGAGACTCTAGTTTTTCAAATGTTAGTACTTTCAATTATTGTACACGTCCATCAACTTCAGAAGTAGCAATTTAAAAGGTGCCTGAGAAAATGAACTTAAAACAGATGAAAAATTCTTGTTGTGTTATCATACAAGCCTTTATTTGAAAGAAAGCACTAATATAAAAACAAATAGTTAAGATTTTTGTTGAAACATGCTACTACTACTACTACTACTACTTGTGATTTAAATCTATTATTAAACATGTTCTTAGTTTTTAAGAAGTTACTTTTCTGTTAGTTTTCAAAATTCAAAAATGTTTTTCTTATTGCTTAAAGAATGTAACAATTCTGCATTTAATTTTAATTCCCAAGACTCTGGTTTTGCTCAAAACGAATACATTTTAAAGGAAAATGGGGAAAAAGATTATAACATGTTTAAACTTCGATTAAAAAATGTTTACTCTAATTTTAACTAATAATTCTAAGCATAAATTAGAAATGTTTTTAAAAGAAGTTATTTGTTCATTTAGGCTTAAAAATATTTTTTCCAAAAAAAATCTAAATTTCAATGAAGGGAAACACCATTAGATTGTTAAAGCCTATAATCATCAGTGCTGAAAGGATATTACGGTTCTGTTTAGCAACGGAGGGTCAACCATGGGTGAACTCTCATGCTAAAAAAAATTAAAATTTCAATGAATCAGATAAATTTATTGCAATCAGCTGAAATAAATTAAAAATACATTCCCCCTGCGTTTAGGATTATCTTTAGCAGGTTTGAGTTACTTAAAAAACTCTTGAATTTTTAAATAATGGTCGATGAACTTTCGCGGAAACCTGGATAAAAAACACAAAAATTAATTTATCAAGCGACATCATATTTTACAATCGAAAATTATTTTTTTATAAAATGTACTTACCAAGTTCAAGTTCAAGTTATTACTACTTTCAGCTAGTTATCATTATCTTTACGATTTTATGCATTTAAAAGAACCTTTAAGCAAAAGAACTATAATAAAATACTTTTTTTAACTGAAAAAATTTCCTAAAATTTTAACTCTGCGACTTTGATAATCCATCACTAAGTAAGTTAAATTCAGCCTCACAAATATATCGAATAGGTGAAAATGATATTTTTTTCAGGTGTCACCTGTTTAACATGTGGGTCTCGTGGCGCAGGGGTAGCGGCTTCGGCTGCCGATCCCGATGATGCTATGAGACGCGGGTTCGATTCCCGCCTTATCCACTGAGCTTCTATCGGATGGTGAAGTAAAACGTCGGTCCCGGTTTCTCCTGTCTCGTCAGAGGCGCTGGAGCAGAAATCCCACGTTAGAGGAAGGCCATGCCCCGGGGGGCGTAGTGCCAATAGTTTCGTTTTCTGTTTAACATGTAATTTTCAACTGACAATGTCTCGGAAACAATTACTCTGATTTTCAAAGCTAAAAAAATTAAACTTTTGAGATTTTTTCTTTTTTTAAGATTTTAAAATCAAGCTTTGCTTTTAAAATGGTTAACACATACATGATTTTCCAAATTTCGTTGTTTCATTTCTTCAAATTTGTTGTTTGTAGGAAAAAATATTTTGAAAATTTAAACATCAAGACTAACATTTCAAAAAAGCCAAAAATTTGCCAACAACTCTTCTTGAAATGAATAAAAAAAAATTGCCAATATGTTCATTCAGTAATTTTTTTTGGAAAAATACCTTGCACGGAAAAGTCCCATTTAAAATACTTTCTGCTCGGAGAAAAAACGTATTTTTCATCGAAAAAACACCTAAAAAGTTTTAAAAACTCTGGCAGTTCTGTTACTTTACTGTATTTTTTTTTTTGGAACATGTCATTTCAAGGAACTTTGCAGGGTTTTGTTTAAGAGCTGACAATTACAAAAAAAATATTAATAAAAATAAGGGGCTTGCAAATAAACATCACGAGTTATCGCGATTTAACGAAAAAAAAAAACTTTAATTAATCCACCTTTAGGTGGTTGGTGCCTTCCTCTCATTTATAGAATGATTCCAACCCCCTTAAAGTGTTTACATGGTTTATTGGTTTTCCCTAACGTAATCGCAGCACCTAAAAGGTCCTAATAAAAAAAAGTGACGAGTAAAAAAAAACAGACTAACTACAGACTTTTTGTCAAGATTTTACAGTCACCGCCTTTGAAGAAAATTCAGAACTTTAAAAAAATAGTATTTTATTTAATGAAAAATACGTTTTTTTTTCTCGGAATTTCGAGTACGAGCAATTCCAGCTCAAATCAGGAATTTTTGAGGAAATAGCCTAAAATGTTACCAAAAGACTGACGAAAAATACAAGAAGGTATGTCTCTCCTAAAAAAATACAAAAATCATTTACTAAAACAGTTTTTTTTTTTTTTTTTTTTTTCATCGGGACTGGCAACACCAGCCAGCAACAGTCAACTGTTCGGAGCTCCTCAAACTTTTCGATTTTTTCGCCGTAATTAACAGTGTTTACCCGCGAGTTTTCTGCTCCAGCATGCCAAGGGCCGGCCGAGGCCGTGGCAGTTCGAGTGCGGCCTCGAAAAACCCGCGAAGTTCATCTACCGGCAGAGTGCAGAAAGGTAAACATACCAACGCCGCATCGACCGCCATCGCGCACGGGAGCGTGCCCGGTGACGTCACCGATCCTTCTTTTTTACACGTGTCATACCGTCCACGTGAGTCCCCAGTACGGACGAGACAATCGACCCGGGCATCCGGAAGTACTTCCGACCAGCAGCAGCAGCAGCAGTCCACCAGCACTACGACAACAACCACTTCCAACGTTCCCACCAGCAACGAATTTGAGATGCTGAGTGGAGAAGAAAACAACACCGCCAGTGACAGCAGCAGTGCTGGCGACGACGATGACGATGATGAACTTGCGCGCAAGCAAGAAAGCAGAAAAATGGTAACTCTCCGAAGGAACGACGACCACCTCCAATTTTTGTTTTGGATACGTTGGCGGACGATGTTGACGAGTTGCTTGAGGGACTCAATATTGTCTTAAAATTAGTAAAACTTCGGTGCAAGTGATTACGCATAAAAACAGAATTTCGACTTGGTAGTGAAGAAGTTGAAGTTGCGAAACTTCAAATTCTTCACATTTGACCCAGCAGAGAAGGTCCCAGTGAAGATCGTCCTTCAGGGATATCCGGACCGCCCGATCTCCGACCTGGAAGAACACCTGTCGGGCGTCAAGGTTAAGCCTCGAGAGGTTAAGGTGCTCTCGAAATCGACAACGGTGACAGGTACGTACACATTGTACCTCCTGTACTTCGATCGTGGGTCGGTCAAAATCCAGGACCTACGGCAGATCAAAGCACTGGACGGCTTCTTCGTGACGTGGCGATTCTACACGAAGAATCCGACCGACGCAGCGCAATGCCACCGCTGTCAAAAATTCGGACACGGTTCAAGAAACTGTAATCTTCCACCCCGGTGCGTTAAGTGCGGTGAGACCCACTTCACTGAAAGGTGCAATCTTCCGCGGAAAGACCAGCTGGGGGAAAACGCCCAGCAGCACAAAGCGCGCGTCAAGTGCGCGAACTGTGGTGGAAACCACACGGCGAATTTCCGTGGCTGTGCCGCGCGGAAAAAGTACCTCGAGGAGCAGGACAAGAAGAAGAAAGCGCCAGCGTCCCGCCAACCTCCAAAGACTTTGAGCACGAACGCTGCAGCAGCTGGCGGCGGAGCGGTTCCATCGACCAACCCAGCGTTCCCTCCCGGTTGGGGAGGTTCGTACGCTAGAGTAGCCGCTTCTGGGAGCGGTACTTCACCGGGACAAGCAGACGTTACCGGAGATGATCTCTTCACGCTTCCCGAGTTTTTCGCTCTTGCTGGAGAGATGCTCACGCGCTTTCGTGCCTGCCGGAACAAGGCAGAACAATTCCAAGCTCTGAGTGAGCTTATGATGAAGTATATCTACAACGGATAAGCTGCCTTGTGCAGCGAAGTTTTTCGACGTCAAAAGACAAAACAAACTGTGATCTAGTTTTAAGCTTTTCTATCTCTATCCTTTTCCTTAGCAAATTTAGAAGGTTTTTTTAAAAATAATTTTTCCTTCTGTTGGCAAATCCATTGCTAGAATATCCAATTACATCAAAATGAACTATAGTACAAATCATAGTTGAAAGGTACTCCAAAACTCTATTAGGTTATAAGAATTTCGAAATTGTGAATTGATTATTTACTAATAAAAACTAATTGAATTGAAAAACTAATTGAATAAAACAGTTTTTTTGACAAGTGGTCTAAACGTCAAAATTTGTAAAAACCGGTAATGGCAATCGATTTTCTAGACAATTTTACATAAAAGTCTCCATATTGACCATGGTCCTATGTCCAATCCTTGGGAAGATACAGCGATTTTAATAATAAAAATGTTGAAAAAACGGGGTTTTTGGTGGTTTTTGGCAATTTCTTTATGACAGACTTGGTTTTTCAGTCTCGTACATATTTTTACCGGAAAGCTCATCCAATTTCCCATAAGTTTGTCTTTGACATCATTTCAATTGGATGTAAGGGCTTACAACATTTTTATTATTAAAATCGCTGTATCTTCCCAAGGATTGGACTTAGGACCATGGTCAATATGAAGACTTTTATGGAAAATTGTCTGGAGAGTCGATTGCCATTACCGGTTTTTCAAAATTTTGACGTTTAGACCACTTTTCAAAAAAACTGTTTTAGTAAATTATTTTTGTATTTTTTTAGGAGAGACACACCATCCTACAATTTTTCGTCAATCTTTTGGTAACATTTTAGGCTATTTCCTCAAAAATTTTGAACGAAAAAAAATCGTGACATCACCTTTAAATTTAAGTTTTAGACTTAAAAACCAAAAAAATCTTATGTGGCGTGTATTTTTGTTTCAGTGTATTTTTTCCAGAAAGCCCGTCCAATTTCCTACAAGTTTGTCTTTGACCACTTTTTGATACGACGCAACGGCTTCGAGATACAGTAATTTTTAAATTGCAAAATACAAAAATATTAAAATACCTTACGCCCTTCTCAAATGTTATTCTCGAGTACTATTTGCTCCATATACACAACAATGCACAGTGGGCGAAATGGAACCCAAAATCGGACTTAATTGAACGCGGCTGGTTCCCTGGTATGAAAAATAGTGTTTCTTATGTAAAAAAATCCAAGGAATCTATTGATGATGGTTTCATCCACCGCACAAAACGGCAAAGGGTCCATTTTGCCCCAATTCCCTATTTTTTAACATTTTTTCTTGAAAATTGGTCTGTATTTAGAGCGGAGGCTTTATGCGGCCATCAAAATGCACTTAACTTATGTGAAAATGTTCCAGGAATCCAGTAAAAATAACCACTTGCACCGCAAAAATCATCTAGGGTCCATTTAACCCCAATTCCGCTGTAAAAGCATTTTTGGCCCTTTTCAAATGTTAGGTCAGATTTTAAAAATCTGAAAATATTTTTATCGTAAAGATCAGACAATTTTACATTAGGATGACGATTTGCACTTGTTAGTTTGATACATTTATGTTGATATAGAAATTAAATTAAATAAAAAGATTGAAGAATCAGTTTCAAGCCAATTTTCCCAAACGCAGAATAAACTGCCTTTTGCAATTTTTTTTATTTTTATCAGCATAAATGTGTCAAACTATCAAATGCAAATCGTCATTCTTATGTAAAATTGTCTGATCTTTACGATAAAATATTTTCAGATTTTTAAAATCTGACCTAACATTTGAAAATGGCCAAAATGATTTTATAGCGGAATTGGGGTTAAATGGACCTAGATGATTTTGCGGTGCAAGTGGTTATTTTACTAGATTCCTGGGACATTTTCACATAAGTTAAGTGCATTTTGATGGCCGCATAAAGCCTCCGCTCTAAATACAGACCAATTTTCAAGAAAAATGTTATAAAATGGGAATTGGGGCAAAATGGACCCTTTGCCGTTTCGTGCGGTGGATGAAACCATCACCATTCGATTCCCCGGATTTTTTTACATGAGAAACACTATTTTTCATACCAGGGAACCAGCCGCGTTCAATTAAGTCCGATTTTGGGTTCCATTTCGCCCACTGTGCAATGGCTTATATAGGCCTAGGATAACCTGTCTACAAAGTTTCATTGAAATCGGAGAGGGTCGGGTACAAAAGTACCAGAAAAATTCCTGATTTGAGCTGGAATTGCTCGTACGCCATCAAATCAGGCGTCAAATTTTACACAAAAGTCCCTTGGACACCAAATTCCCATCTCATCACCGTTTAAGGGTGCAAAGTATTGAAAACACCTCTTTTTTGGCATGTTCAAAAATGAAAGGGGTCGTACCGCTCTTCCGTTACGAGAAATCAAAAAACGGACCTCGGATTTGAGATCAGAGACAAAAAATTTCCGTAATGACAAAGTTTCACGCAAATCGAAGAGGGGTCGGTGCAACTTTTCCCGATTTCGTGTGAGTTTGTAGAGAATTACCCAATTACAAAAGCCCTCTCGGTCCTAACCAAATTCGGACCGTAAAGTACCTAATAAAAAAATAATGAAAAAAGGTACAATTTTGAAAGGAAACTAGTTTTATGTTTATATCCTGGGATGATGCAAATGTTTTGCATTCAACCTAAAAAAAAATGTTTTTTTGTCAAAAACATATAACGTTAAAAATAACGTTTTAAACAAAACATTATAAAAGAAAACAGCAAAGCGATATACATCAATACAAAAAATATTTATAGAAGATTAAATCATCTAAAAAAATAATCTCACTGAACCCACGTTTCAACCGGCCCTGACATCGCTAGTAGCAAGCTGTTTATTCAAAACTTTCTTTTAACTACCCTTCTAAAACACCAAAACCACACTGGCAGCCACTACACTCTCGCAGGTTGTACCTTTGAACTTTAAAAACACCAGAATTCCTACACGTGCCACCTCACCACGGGAGGGTTGACCGCAATAAGCCGACCATCCGCGACCGTCATCGTAATTACACAACACGCTGGCTGTTTTCTAATCATTCAGCCACACACTTGGGTGGTGAAATGTCATCACATTGGAATTATGGCGATTAACGTTTATATGATTTGAAATTATATTTCAAATTGATCTTAAGTTTTTGGCGGATAAAACTATGTTACTGTTCTTAAATCAAATTTGTATTACTTCTCTTTATTGGCTTTCTTGTTTTCTTGTTAATAATTTTGTATTGGATTATGTGAGTTTATTGATCTCTTTATAACTGATTGACTTCAAGTTTGTATTGTAAGTGCAAATATGTTATCATGCAACCACACTAGAAAAAAAACCTTTCTGTGTCTTTCTTTTCTATTCTAAGCTTTCACGCTTGTTTTTATTTTACACTGAAATTAGGCTGAATCCCACGGTTTGGTTTTCGTAAATGAGTTAAACTTCTGCTGAACAATAGCAACCAGATAGCCAGTGCGGCGGTTGAACGCACTTACACAGTCAGCAGATCTACATGACTCAACCATTTCAGTTTGCCAGTTCCAATTTGCATTGGGCTTAAGAATAATGATTCAAATTTGATTGTGCTTGTTCTTTCGTGTCACATAAAAAATTAACCAAATTCAATAAAAAGCTTTGTAAAACGGAAATAAAATATTTCTTTCAAGAGTTTTTAACTGTTTTTTCCTTAGTTTAAAACCGACATTAGTAAGTTAATCAGTTATTTTTAAATGTCAAAATAAAGTTAAAGACAACCGAGCATGGCACGTACAACTTATTGTTCGGAACAACCAACCACAGGTACGTCGTCGTGCTGTATTAGCATTTGGTGCTGTTTTTTTTTTTTCATTCTATTTAGCGACACTCTCCAAATGGAAATCCGCATGTTAATGAGAATTATGACTTTTGCACACCGCCGCTTCCATCCAGTTTACGTGTGACTGTTTGTGTTTGGGCGCAGAAATGCGACGCCCAGCACAGACAATCGCTCTGATATCACTTTTCAGTGCACAGTAAAGAAATAGGCATGACTATACTCGTCTTAAAAGAAGGAATGATTTAAATACTTAATTGACGTGTAATTCTTCCTAAAATTTGTGTATATGTACTTTTTCATGCAAAATTGCACATTTTCAATTTTTAAGCGAATAGAAGCTTAGGTTAATTTATTTTTGATGCGCAAATTAAGAAGTCACTGTTGTTCTGCCTTCCATGTGTTTGGGGTTTGGGCGTTGAAAGGGTTGTATAACACAGGCTGGCGTGACCAACCAAAGGGGCCTTTCTTCCAAGTTTGATGGTGTAATATTTCGTTGATGGAGTAGACACTACTGGAGTTGAGAACGACTGTGGGATGACCATAGGTGGGGGAGGTCATTATCCTCCTCCTTTGGTGACACAATGACAATGGGTGTCTTTTAGAATGGGTTTCTTTTACTTTCATGTTATTCGCTTGATTTGATATATACTTTTGTTTTTTATTTCGTTGAGGAGTAATTGATTAGAAATTAATTTTTTTCGAATTATTTTCATTTTGTATTGCTTAATTTGAACGAAACTTTGTCAATAGTAGCCATTTTCAATTGTTTTTTTTTTTTTCATACAAGTAAGTTTCTATACAATTTTGAGTCATACAATTGGGCATGTCAACGTTCGCAAATCTGTGTTTTAAAAAGGGATTTTCTGATCGATTTGGTATTACCGGCAATCAAGGATCAGAAACTTTCAGAAGAAATGATGCAAGGGAAAAAAGGCTTATTTATATATATATTTTAAAACTAAATGATGATTTGTTTTGCTATTGTTCAGGATGGTAAAAAAAAATTGATACCGACGATATGATTTTTTGAAAAACGTTGCGATATTTGGCAAAAAAAAATCGAAGATTATGTTAAACAATAATCGAATTTGCAATCAAAATATATTTCAAACATTTTTTTTGAAGTGCACGTTTTTTTTCAAAATTATTGGCAATTAAAGTTAAAAATTTTACAGATATATTTACTATTTAATCTTGTGTCCGATTTTTTTCAAAAGTCATATCTTTTCAATTAGGTCGTTGCAAATATTTTTTGAAGTTTATGTCCCTCGACTCTGGCCAAAGTCAAGGGGAGGGCGAAAAAACATTAAAAATAGGAATTACAAGCAATGAAAAAAGTGTTATAAAATGCATTTTAAACCTGCCCAGTAGTTTTGTATTTATTAGTTTTAGAAATATCCAAGTATTGGAGAGACTATTTTTCCGCTTTGGAAATCCACAAAAAAGAAAATATGTTTGATCGATCCCAAACATGCTAAACATGATTTTGAATGCAGGAAAATGCATTTCAAATTGTTTTCAGTTGGTAAGCCTTCTATTTCCTTTAAATTTTGAAGTTTCTTGAAAAAAAATTGCCTCTTGTTTTTTCGGACTTGGGCATAAACTTTGAAAAATATTTGCAACGGCCTTTTAACTTTGGTACCGTAAAACGGGGTGACTTTGATAGCCGGGGTGACTTTGATCGGTTGGCGATTTTTCCGCAAAATGAAGAGTACAATTTAAATACTTACGGAATGGTTTAGAATCATACTGACTGTGGTAGAGAAGTGTTAAAAGTACCTCAAGAAGAACTTTTCATAAAATTTTGAAAAGTTCAAAAAGCTAGTTTACTATATTAAGAAAATGTTGATGAAAGTCATTATTTTAAACTGCTCAAAATGTCATAATTTTCTCAATGAACATGATTTTGAACCGGAAAACGGAATGCATTTTCGGATTCCTTTGACAATGTTCCACTACACGGAGAAAAAAGAGTTACCAAAATCGTGAACAAGCGTTCATGAAAATGGGAACCTCGAACAAAGTGTTCAAATTCCATGGTACGATTTTAAAAAACGTACCATGAAATTTGAACTCTTTGTTCGAGGTTCCCATTTTCATGAACGCTTGTTCACGATTTTGGGAACTCCTTTTTCTCCGTGTAGGAGAAGGTTAAATAAGTTTGTAATGTGTGTATGTGTTTTTGAAACGCAATACAAAAGTCTCCAAATTTATAAGCGATTTCAGTTGAACAAATTTTATGTAAAATGTGAAAACTTGTGATTCAGTAAAAAATGCAAATCCTTAAAAACTATATTAGCAACCTAAGGTATGGTACCTTTAACGTACAAATAAAGTTTGAACATCTTAAATATGATTTTAATAAGAAAAAATATGACTATCAAAGTCACCCTGGAATTTGAATTAAGAATTTTTAACGTAACTTTTTTTAAACACTATTGAGAAAACTTTTTTTCCAAAATAGTGCATGGACTTTGTGTGGCCTACTCCAGTACATATTTTAAAAATAATAATCTTGAGGAAACCCTTACCTGTTGGAAAATATTCTTAAAACAAATCGAAATCCTATCAAAGTCATCCCGGTTTACGGTACCAGATTTTTTACCATCCTTAACTCTAGCGCTAATGATGTATTTTTTAGTCATCTGACTCAAACCAAAATTAAACGAAAATTAAAAATACTTACATTGGGAATTTAACTTTTAGTAATGAAAAGTTAGAAATTTTAGTTCCGTGTATCATTTAATTCTTTTAAAGTCCTAATCATAACCTACATTTTTTTTTATTTTGTTTTTTTTTTTGGCGCGGGAAAATGATCATACATATACGTCAGCTACATTTTTTTAAATTATTTTTGTACTATTGACCCTCAGTCCTAACCTGGTCGCAGCACGTAATAGGACCTAATAAAAATAAGAGTGGCAGTGCGTGTCCGAATGGTTACGCTGTCCGCTTTGTAAGCTGATGATTCTGGGTTCGATTCCCATCTGCTGCAACCTTCCATCGGATGAGGAAGTAAAATGTCGGTCCCGGCCTTGGTTGTTAGGCCGTTAAGTCATTCCAGGTGTAGGAGTCGTCTCCATGCCATAAGTACAAACAACACACCAAACCAAGCCTACTCCGGTGGAATCGCTGGCGGCGGTTGGACTCGCAATCCAAAGGTCGTCAGTTCAAACACTGGGGTGGAAGGTTCCTTGGAGTAAAAAGAGGTTTGGGTGCTTTCCCCATTCAAGCCTTCGGACTCCTAGGTTCGAGCAGAAACTTGCAATAGAGACCACAAAAGACCCGGGGGTCGTTAATGTGGATGGTTTGATTTTTTTTTTTTTGAAAAATAAGTTATGAAAAAAACCTACAATTTTGCCAAAGACACCAAATCGAACAGAAAATTGTTGATTGTCAAACTCAAGTATGACCAATAAACTACCCTAAAGTGATTCAAAATTTTTAAATCCAAGATGGCGGTGATAAAATTATGACAAAAAATGAATGTGATGATAACAGTTAGGAAATAAAAAAAAAAAAGAAAAAAATGTTTTCGTTCATGCTTCGATCCGATCAACGAAAAAAAAAAACGAAACTTTTTTCGGATATAACAGTATTTTTTTAAATATATTTATAAATATTGAAAAAAAACCAGAACCCTCACTTCACTTCTAAAACTCCAATAAAACCGCTTACACCACTCGTTCGGCTCGCGACCTTCATCGCTCGCGCGATCAGAACCATCATCACCCAATCTACAATCCGCCACCGGCGGCGGCGGTTACCGTTTTCCATCTCGCTCGCTGCACGCATCTCCCCGACGACCTGTAATCACTTTATACCAAGCCTTTCGGCGGGCTTAGCGTCGTCAGTCAGTCTGTGTAAGCGGTGCATGATTCTCGCATGTTCTCGTTTTTTTTTTGCCGTCGTCGTCGTCATTTCACCAACCAGTGAAATTCTGTCAGGTAAGAGACTTTGTCGGATGTCGCCTCACATCTCCAAGTCGTTTAACGGCCAATCACGCTCGGATGCTGGAGTCCGAGCGCGCTCTCACTCTCTCGCAGCGTGACACCTCGTGACGCGTGCTCTCCGTGTTTTGATTTGACGTTTGGTCGCCAACGGGAGAGAGCGCGCGAGCGTGCATGCGCTGATTGGCGGTGAGCGGGAGAGTGCCGTTGAAAGGGGAGCATCAGCTGGAGCTGGTGGAGAGTTTGGAGCCCGTCGGAATCCGGACACGCTAGTCTCTTTGCGAACGCGATTCGGTTTGGACGTGTCGGATCTTCGGAAACTTCGGAGTCGTTGAAAGGTTCGTCGTCGTCGTCGTCGCGGAAAAAGGCGGCTCAGCTTTTTTGGGGGAGTTTTCTGCGGTGAAACGTTGTACGAGCGCGCCTTCAATAGCTGACGAAGACCGACGATCAAGTCTCCGGCAGACGGTCAGCTGACGGACGGGTCGTGCAGATTCGCGATTTCGCGCGGTGACGTTTTTCGCGTCCGCGACCTTGTTTCGGGTGTGTGTGTGTCGGTGTGTGTGTGAGAGTTTGTGCACGTCACAAGGGGGGCCATTTGGGGTCGTGCGTTTGGGCGAGCTCTTGGTGCGTGGAGTGCTGTCGCCAAGTGGTGGTTCCTGAACTGAAACGAATAGCTGGAGCGTTGAGAAGCGCTTTCGAGAAGGTTGTCCCACTTTGCTGGAATCTGGAAGGGGCGTTTTCGTGAAGCACTCCAGGACCTGCCTCTCGTTGGTTCTTCTTGGACCGTCAACGCTGACGACGAGAGCTGCGTGTCCGGGTGTGATTACCCAACGAACCACTTCGGACTCATCTGCTATTAATTGCCAACGCAGCCTGCCCCACAGCACACATCGAGAAAGATTTTACATAATACCGGACGCCGCGTAGACCCACGTTGACAGTCGGTAGCGTCCACGGAGAATCGGGGACTTTCCAAAGCTCGAGAGGTCACCCCAACTCCACGAGTTCAACCCCGGACTAACCGTCCTTAACGCCAGGGTGAATCTCGCCAAGTCAGAGCCGCCGACGAAAGCTCGACAAAAGTGAGTGTGAAAGTTTTTTTGCAGGCACCCCTGCCCCTGCCTCGTACAACCCACCCTGGTTCAAGCTTTTCTGGTGCGTCCATTACGGATCGTCGTCGCCGCCGACGACCAGTGAGTGTTGTTATTTCTTGCAATCACGTAAAATAAAATAAAAAAAAAGCAAGCAGAAGAAGAAGAAGAAGCCCAATTGGTGTGAGTGAGTGAGTGTGCAAGTGACCAGTTCAGCAGTATAATATCCGTCAACCAGACCGCGACCAGTTTGGACTGGTCGCCGAAGAAGCAGTTTAACCGGGCTCCGAAAAATTAAAGAGTGGGGTGCGCTGCACAGCACGGTTACTACACATAGTACTACGAGCAAAAGTTGTCCGACGACAACCCAGTCGGGCTGTCTGGCTGGCACCTGCGATCAGCGGAGCGGTGATCAACGGCTTGAAGAAAAAGGCAAGTGGCTGAGGCAAGGGTTTTTGGGATTCGGTTGATAACATCTCGTTACATGGGGTGGTTGATTTATCCGGGGCGTCGTCGGCGTAAGAGGTTGGCCAGGTCGTGACTGGGAATGCTCTCGGTGCAGCAGCAAGGAGTTGCTGTGACTTAGTAAACTCGACGATTCGCGATGCTTTGAGGACCGGATAATTCAATACTACATCAGCGTTACCAAGTCAGGTCGAGGCTGATGCATTCCGTGATACACTCTGTCGTATAGCAAAGTTGATTAAGCTTTCAGTGCACAAATTGTTTTGACTAAAGCCACCACAGATCTCGTTCACCGGAAGCACTTGCAAGAAATTAATTGAATCTGATGGAAGCTGAGTTTATTTTTTTTTTTGCAAACTGCTGCTGAATCCATCAACAGACTTGTGTTACGTTGCACGTGGAGGTGGACACGAATAGCTTTTGCAAAGTGATGTGATGTATGTGATTAATTGATCTCATTTTTTATAAAAAAAAAAAAATATCAGTAACATGCAGAGCAGATGCAAGAAATAAAACTATGAATTTTATTTCAGAATATTGATCATTAAGTTTCCACTATTAGAATTGAACAATATTAAATAAAATGAATACAAGTTCAAAAAATTTAAGAGATCTCTAAAAAATTATGAAAGCATTTCCAGGGCAGGTGGGAATCACAAAACAGAGAACATTTCAATAGCAGAACAATTCTCTACAAAATCGTTTTTTTTTCTTTAATTTTAATTTTTGTAATTTTTAATCCGGCTGAAACTTTTTCGGTACCTTCGGTATGCCCAAAGAAGCCATTTTGTATCATTAGTTTGTACATATAAATTTCCATACAAATTTGGCAGCTGTCCATACAAAAATGATTTATGAAAATTCGAAAATCTGTATCTTTGGAAGGAATTTTTTGATCGATTTGGTGTCTTCGGCAAAGTTGTAGGTATGGATAAGGACTACACTGAAAAGAAATGATACACGGTAAAACAAATTGGTGATTTTTAATTAAATTTTTTGTCACTTAAACATGAATTGCAAAAAATCACTATTTTATTTGTTTTTTGATACGTTTTAGGGTTGATGTGCCAACTTTTCAGAAATATCCAGAGTGTGCAAAAAATCTTTGACTGAGCTATGATTTTTTTGAATCAATACTAATTTAAAAAAAAATAAATATTGGTCGCAAAAAAAATTTCAACTTCATTCTACGATTTAAAATCAAATTTGCAATCAAAAAGTACTTTAGTGAAATTTTGATAAAGTGCACCGTTTACAAGTTTTAGTTAAATCTATCAAATAAATTTTTCAAGAAATACAGATTTGGCGTCAAGTATGTCACGCTCTAGGGGGGGAGGGGGTGGTCTGAGAAAGTGTGACATTGCGTATTATAAGTATAGGGAAAGCCTGACAAATGGGGGGAAGTGGGGGTAAATTTTGGCTGATTTTAGCGTGACGTACTTTATGGATGAAGCCTTTTAGAATTTTCCTGTATCATTTTTCTATGGACAGCTGCCAAATTTGTATGGAAAAGTATATGGACAAACTAATGATGGGACCGATTTCATAGAGAATTGCTCTCTTGAAATGATTGAAATATTTGGCCTTTAAGATTATTTCAAAAAGTTTTTAAGAAACGGCAAATATAAAATTCTTTATAAAACGTGTTACGATTCAATTTTTTTTTTAAAATAACACATGTGATTTTTTTTAAAGCATAATAGTATTTAAAAAAAGGAAATTGTCAGATATTGAAAATCATGACTGCGACTGAATGAAAAATGGTCGAAAGTGCACAATAGTTTGATTTGGTAAAACGTCGAAAGGAGCATAAATAAATAAAATCAGCTATGAACAGTAGTTTTCAACCATTTTCAGATAAGTTCACTTCTATTTTCATTAAAATTTGGAAGTTAAGTGATCAGAAATTGCTTTTGAATTTTTCGGGACATTTTAAGAATTTTTTTGACAACAACTTAAAAAATTTATTATTTTTGAAGCCACATTAAAAAATTGTTCTAACGACCGTCAACGACAAATTTGGAAAAAGATAGAACCCTGGAAAAAAAACATTAAAGAAGAAGGTTTGTTTTTAAAGACTGGAAAATCTCCAAAAAAATGTCCGAGTTCCAAATTTGTTTTCAAAAATTGCTCATGTTTGACCATTTGAAAAACTAACAAAAAATTCTAACAATCAACAATTGTTAGGTTTTAAGCTCTAAAAATATTTTTAAATGTCAGACCTTTTCCTTAAAAAGAACTGCAGTTCATTAGGGTAACAAAACAAATGGAAATTTTTGAAAATCTCATTAGACACCTCCTGGCTCCATTCTTTAGGCAAAAATAGGTAACTTTGTCTATGTTGAGCGAAATCGGTTATGGTTTAAGGGGCAAATCTTTCAATCCATTTTAAACATTATTGCCAATAACTCCTGAAAGTTTCATGAAGAGTTTTCATGACCAAAGTGAATAACCGACGAGCTTGACAAGCTTGACATTTTCCCATGCGTAAAGCGAACTGTCAAACTTTGAGAGCGTTTTTCTCGAAATATCGAGTTGATTTACGGGTTTCACGATTTCTCGCGATGAGATGGACCAAATGAGCTAAAATTTGGGGTGAAGACTCTCAAGACATATCCCGTGTACATGACGAAACCGGATTTTGTAATTTAGCTTAAAAAAATACAAAGAACAAAAACTAACGATTTTTAATATGAAAAATGAAAAAAAATATTTCTTTAAATATTTTTTTTTTTAAACGGTCTTCGTCATGCACGCAGAACCGGTTAAATGAGTCTTCAACAAAATTTTGAGCCAATTTGGTCGAAGCAGCGTTGGTATATCGTGGCACCCGTTTTTTGAAACTGCTTTCCTCAAAAAAGCAGGGTCCTGATTGCTCCAAATAGACTGAATCACTCGCGAGCACAAATCTAGAGTGATGAAAAACTGCTCTGATGTATTCCTACCGTTTGTCACTTCCACACCAATCGCTACTGAACACTCTCTCTTTGCTCTTTCTCTCACTCCAATCGGGTAGTACAACGAATGGTTCCGAGAGACCGATTTTCGTCACTCAAAGCTGGCTGAGAATAGTTTGCGATCGGCTTTGCTTTGATCATTTAATAAATTGCTTAAAATCAATGATATTGATAATACTGTGCAATTTTATTGTTTACACAACATTATAGCCATATTTGGCATTCGGCAAAAGTGATGAGAATCGGTCGAACGGCTTAGAGTGATTAGAATGGGTATATTTCCCCTATTTGTTTCGCTGAGTGAAGCGATTGAGCAAGCCGCTGGCCGCCAGCCTGTCGTGTTCGCTCGCGAATGGTTGCGCGCTCCAGTCGGCAAAGATTCGTTTGGGGATGAGTGAGTTCATATTATCAGATTTTTTTTTCTAAGGATGGAAATATACTCAGAAGTTTGAAAGATTTGAAGAATAAAAAAAACTCACAAAAAATAGGGATTTGTTTGTAAGAACCTAAATTACACACAAAAATACAACAGGCAAAAACAGGAATTTAAAAATCGAAATCTGCAGGCCACCCTGTAATTACGCAAGTAAAATAACAACGAAAACTTGGCGTTTCCAAAACTCCAAAATGATTTGGTTTTACGGCAACAAAAATGGGGTTGTCACCTTTCACTCAAATGGTGTCACGTGAATTAGAACAAAATAAAATGTCATCTAATCTGACAGGGGGTAGTGCCAACTAAATCCCTCCTCCTCCTCTCAACTCCACTGCTGACCTGCAGCTCAGGAAACACGTCACGTTTGTACTATAAATTAGCTAAACCATGGTCGAACATGCAGCTCACCCATTTTTGAAGTGTTGTGCATTGCTCGTGATTATTGTTCCAGTTGACCTCTGTGTGTGTGTGCTATTGCTGGCCAAGCTTCGAGTTTATCAATTTATCACCCGTTTGATGGACATGAGCAGACTGCACCGTTTCTGCAAACGAACTATTTATAAAATAAACTGAAGCGTTTGTTGCCACATAAACATTGTAATTCTCCGGATATGGTTGGTTGTTTTTGTTTTTGCTCACACCAATTGAACACCGAGTGTTTACGTACAAACACTTGTCAATTGGCTGGTAATTCTAGAATTGTGTCGATTAAATCGAAATCAGTTAATTGAATAATACTGATAGAATTAAAGCTTACCTCCGGATTGAAAACAGTAAAGAAAAAAATTCACTCAAAAATTTCAGAACTGCTAAATTTGATTCGATTTTGGGTCCCACAAATACCGATTGAAAATCATTAAGTTTGATTACGTGCTATTTTCGTATTTTTGTAGAACTTGATTAATAAAACACTCAAGTCGCCGAGTCACCCCTCAAACGCTTGCTTAATTCCTTTGAAACGAGCTAAACGAATTGAAGAACCAGAAAAACTGAACCAATCAAGACGCAATCGACCATGAAACAGCCATTCTGTCCAAGTAAACAAACCACGGTGCAAATGTTGCACCACACCGATTGCACAACGAGAGAGAGACTCTACAGAGTCCCCGGCGAGAACAGGTCTGTGCGGCTTGCCAATATTTCCTCAATTTAAACGCTCCACAAGGCAAAATGTCAAGGATTACCAGTTTCTGACGGCAGAGCAGGGCGCCGTCATCAACATAATTGAACAGTTTTTTTTTCAGAGTTCCAGAACCCACTGCAGTGGGGAGTGATCTAGTTGTTTCCTCTGTACTTTAAGATGATCACAACCAAAAATAAACGCAGAACCATCGGCTTGAAAATCGATTCCCCCCAAGGCACGCACAGACATTCTAATTACGGCAGAGGGGGCACATCCCATTAAAGCACCAACCAACCAACAGAAGCTGTCAGAACAGAACAGATGTTTTCTCACCACGACGACGGGGCCGTCTAAAGTGCGCGTGTTGATGGGTTGAGTGGAGAAGAACTCTCCAAAGAAGCAGCAACTGCTTTACGGAATCGGCTACCAAGGCAAGGTCAGGTCCCCATCAACAGATCGCTGGATGGGGTGTCGGGGCAAGTAGAGCAACAGATTGGGAATTTTAGGGGGGAAGAGTGCCTGGAAAAATTGAACGTTTTATTTGGGGAGTGAAGGGACTGTTGAGTAGAGCAAAACTCTAAATTAAAGTGTCAAATTGATTTCCCTGTCATTTTATTTGGCAACATGTTAATGTTTGAAATACTAAACTATTTGCGTGGAATTTTCATGAATTTCTCTCTTAAAATCAATTAGACAAATACACCCAAAGGAAAAATATAGCTCAAAATCTGCAACAGTGGATTTGCTGCAGAAAATGTCACAATTTATTACATTTTTTGCAGCAAGCCCGTAGACCATTTTTGCCCGCGTGTAGGGGAGATGGGGGTAAGACGGCCACCCTAAGGGAGAAGTCTAATAAAATTTACACAACAGATTATTTTGATCTCAAATTACGTACATATTGTTCTACTACTAGTCCATTATAGAAATGACATAAATTAGTTAATCTAAAAACCAATTTTCAATACTTTTCAGGAATTTTAAAAAAATAATTGAAATCGTATATATATGAAATACGCGGGGTAAGACGGCCACCCATGTGGGGTAAGACGGCCAGTGCTATAAATTAACTTAATAACTTTGCTAAATCCACCCAAATTCCTACAGGGTTGGTTGAACAGACTTCTCTGAACATCATAACTATTTTGGTTTAAAAAATCAGGTTTCAAATGTGAAGAAAAATGCTGTTTAAAAATTTTCATATTTTGGCTCAGTGAATTTCATATTATTGCGACCACATTTTATGAAAAACTTACTACAAAACAAACAAAATTTGATGCAAAATAATTAGTTTGTGTATTTTGATTAGAATAAGTAAATCAAAATTGTGTAAACAATATTAAATTAGCGATTTTTATGAAAAGTTTGATAGGATTTCATACTATTCAATGAGTTTTGCTATATCACAGTAAAGAATGTTTGATTTTTAAAAAATGGATAGTTTTTTTTGAAAATGCTTTTCTTTATCTACAAATATGTCTTAATAGTCAAAAACCGTCAAAAATATAACCTATATCAATTAAAATCTACAAATTATGGGTGGCCGTCTTACCCCCGGAGGAGGTGGCCGTCTTGCCCCCAAATAAATTATTTTTAAAAACAATTTTTGTTAATAGCTCAACGCATTTTCTAAACTTTTTCGAGGGACATAATCTAGGGAAAACTTCAATTTAACATGAAAAAATATTTAAAGACAGGAAAACATATTGTTATCTAACAAAAATGCCTAAGTTGTAATTCATGAAAATTACATCCAGTTTCAAGTTCAAAAATTATTTGTTTATTTTGAGCTATTTTTAAACTATTTCAAACAATATTTTTGGCAAAGGTGACTCCATATGCATTATTTAGCATGAGGAACAGTATTGCTAAACATTTTAGTAATATTCATTAGTATACTTAGTAAAACAGTGGGGTGGCCGTCTTACCCCGCCTGGCCGTCTTACCCCCAGCTCCCCTACACATTACAGCGATCTGCAGTTCTCACCAACACATATAATGCTGACCCGTCCCCGAGCAACACTCCAAAGAGAAGAATATGTTGATGCTCTTTCACTCACTTTTCATCAAGCATCCATGGCGCGGTGGTAGCGTGTCGGATCTATAACCAAGAAGTTGGTGGTTCAATCCTCGTTCTGCTAAGTGTTTTTTTTTTTGTGAAATACAACCAAAAAGCCGTCGGTAATGTCGATAATTGTCGGTAACGGGCAAAAATGTCATACCCCTATATCGCAAAAAATGCATGAGGACAGATTTCATGCAGATTCTGATATACTTTCATGCAACCATGCATCACAATCATGCGACCGCCAGTTGGGTGTAGATACTAAATAAATACTACCTTGTAGGAAGTTTCAAACCATTTCTTATTACCTTTTTTTACTAGTTGCAGTTATTTAAAACTGCTTTTCTTCTTTACTGCACTTACGTCTCACAGTAAATTTCATGAAAATTATTGATTTTTCATGTCAATGTTGTAATAAAAACTATGTTGATGATACAATTTAGTTTTCATGGGGAAATTTCCAAATTGAGCATTTTCACTCTTCTAAATTGGCGGTTTTTTGGCACTAAACAAAGGCTAGTTATTAGTGTGTAACAAAAAAAAAAACGACGATGTGGCGGAAACCTTCAGTCTCACCCAGATTTCGATAGGTTTTTGCCCCAGGAACAATGTTTTCCTACAACGAAAAATGTTTAGAGCTCGCGATTTGCGATTTACTGAAAAATTGTATGTTTTAACAGAAAATATCATATTTTGTTCTTAAACAATAAAAATGCGCTCAAATCACCCGGTATTTAACTTTTGTCCATCCAGTTATTTTCTGTATTCGTATTGATCCAGGAAGTGGTCATTTTGATTGGCCGGATGTTAAAAGTGTGAAACATTATTTTTTTGCTATAGCAATTTTTACAAATTTCTATTTAAAAAAAAAACAAAATAAAAAAACATCCGTCAAAACACATACCATCATCTTGTATGAATCGTCTTTTTGAACAATTTTGCTGTTTTATATCAGCATCTTACAAGCAAACTCAATCATTGTCATTGGTTTGACTATGTGGCGTATGCGCCTTTACGAAGATACGCATTTTAAATTAACTGCCTTTAGTACAACAAAATTATTATTTTTTTGAAATTTTGATGTCAACCTCTTTCTAATGAAATTACAATATTTACATTAATACATATGTCTATTTTTGGTTAGAATACGAACAATTTAGAATATTTTATTTAAAAAAAAATCGCCAAAATTAATGATGCATATTTTCTTTAAAATTGTTTTAAAAAAACAATCCAAAATTTCAACATATCAATGAAAAAAAAAAACACAATTGGAAATAAAATAACACACTTAGCAAAAAATCCATTTTGCGGTTATGTAAACCGCACTTTCACTTAAGGGGTTACATACATGTAAATGGGCAAAAATGTCAGAGGATGGTATGAGCATACATTTAAACTTTTCCAAAATCTGTTTTCAGGGCATTAAAATATACAATTTTATCTACGATATCTCAACACTGCTTTGACCAAATCGGCTCAAAATTTTGGTGAAGACTCGTTAAACCGGTCCTGTGTGCATGACGAAGGCCGATCTTCAAAAGGTTTATTTAAAAAATGTTAAAAATATTTTTGATGCTTTTCATATAAAAAATCCTCAGCTTTTTTTTATTTTTGTATTTTTCAAAAAAGCTAAATTTCGAATCGGACTTCATCATGTACACGGAATATATTTTTAGCGTTTTCACCCCAAATTCAGCCAATTTGACCCATCAAATCTCGAGATATCGTGGCACCCGTAAATCAACCCGGTGATTTGAGAAAAACTTTCACAAAGTTTATCAGTTCGCTTCGCGCATGGCAAAATTTTGCACTTAAATCGTCTCTTACTCAGTTCAGTCACGAAATATCTTCATGAAACTTTCAGGAGTGATTGAAAATCATCTTTTTGGTGGATTCATTGAATTTTCTGTATTACCAAATTTTGATTTTCTACATCTATGTAACCCATTAAATTCAAATGATTTTTGAACTAACCCTAATACACTAAAAATGATTCTAAATGCAGGGGAATGCATTTTCCATTGATTTCAGTTGATTGAACTTAAACTGTCTTCCAATATTTGAACTTTTTTGAAATTATCTTTTGCCCGTGATTTTTCGGGTCGACTTTGAAGGAGTGACAACAACTTTGAATATAATTTGTCCCAGTCTTAAGAAAAAAAGATTAATTTTGCTAACTATCGCATGACTGTAAAATGTTATAAAGCATAATGGTATCTGTCAACATTGTGGGGTCCTTCCCTATGACCAAAGAAGTCATTTTGTGTCATTGGTTCACAAATACGGGTCTCCATACAATTTTGGCACGTAAATATTCTAAAATCCGTTAACTTTGAAGGAATTTTCTGATCTGTTTGTTGTCTTCGAATGAGGACTGTTCAGAAAAAAGGTACACGGGAAAAAATCAAACCGATTTATCAATGATTTTTTTTTTCACAAAAACTCAATTTCCCAAAATTGGTATTTTTTTAGATTTTTAGATGTTTTAGGGAACCAAAACCCGCAACTTTTGAGCCATAGAGAAGTATGATCAATAATGTTACCGCCGAGTTAGGATTCTTTTTAAAGCTAAATTTCAGCTTTTTATGTAAATATGTCTTTCAATTGAAAATTACTTTACAGATTTTTGACAAAGTGCCTCGTTTACATGAAATATACACCGAAATTTTGATTTTGCAGTTTTTCGAATTTTGAAAATAGTCACCATTAGTAACCATCTCTGAAATATTTGTTTGTTTAAAGTTAAGGAAATTCGCTATAAAGTTGTCTAAGAAATTTGGACTGAAATTTGAACTGAAATACAGCGGCTTAAAGAAAAAGCAATAGGAATATTGAAGTTTTTTTTACGTCTAACAGCCCTCCATTTTCTAATGCCGATGTCTCAGCAACTCATGTGGTCCGAATTTCAATGAAAGATTCGTGAAATTTTCCGATCTTTTCGAAAACAATGTTTTTAAAAAAAATCTTAAGACTCTGGGTGAAATATGAGACAATTCCCGAGCAGACGGAAATAACTTGGGAATAACAATAATTGATATTTGAAAATACTAGGCCAATAACATTTTATGTTATTTATAACAAGATTTGTTATTCGCCGTAATGATTTTTTTGTTATTGGATTGTTATTGTAATAACAGACTAATAACATTTTAAGTTATTCTTCGAACAAATCTTTGTTATTATTATTTGTTATTTTAACAACTAATCCGATCATCCCAATAACAGTTTGAGGTATTCTTCCATAACAAAAAATATTATTCTCAAGTTGTTCTGGCTTTCAATCAATATCAGAGCGATAACAAATTTTGTTATGATAACATAAACTGTTATTGAACTCTTATGCAAAAATGGATTTTGCAAGAATATTCCATAACATTTTCTAATATTTTAACAGTATTTGTTATTGAAATGGCATGAATTTAGTCATTAACGTCTGATCGGGAAACCGGTCAACCCATTAATACTTAAATGTGAAATTTGATCTGAAAAAAAACGAAAAAAAATGAAAAACCAAATTTTCTTACGGGTTACCCGGGCAGACGGTAATAAAAACATTCATGCCATTTCAATATCAAATGCTGCTATAATAACTAAAAGCGTTACGGAATTTTCTTGCAATTTTTTTTCATAAGAGTTTGATAACAGTTTCTATTATAATACCAAATTTGATACTGGTCTGATATTGGCTGAAAGCCAAAATAATTTGGGAATAACATTTTTTGTTATGGAAGAATACATTCAACTGTTATTGGGATGATCGGATTAGTTGTTAAAATAACAAAAAATAATAACAAAGATTTTTACGAAGAATAACTAAAAATGTTTTTAGTCAAAAATCATAACGACGAATAACAAATCTTGTTATAAATAACATAAAATGTTATTGGTCTAGTATTTTCAAATATCAAAAAATGTTATTTCCGTCTGCTTGGGTTGTCTATAGGGTGTACTATTTACGTTCAAAAATTTCCAAAAGTGAGATTTTCATTGTAATTGCTTTAAAACTTGTTCCTGAAATGTTGTTAGTTTTTTTTTGTTAATTTATCATTGATTGCTTTATTCTTATTTTGGTTTCTAAACTATCTAAACTGTATTTTTTTTTGCACGATGAATGCATCGAACAAAAAAAACTAGAAACCGTCAAAATCCCGCCAACCGATCCAGCTCTTCAACCCGGTTTCATAGCTCACGTCACTTTTCACTCCGCTGGACATCGCCGTATTGCGGTCAACCCCTGCACTCACCCCCAAAATGCACGATACCTGGAATGGGAGCTGTCCATATACCACATTTCAGAATGCACACCACGTGAGCGGCACAACTTATTCGTTGTTTTAGTGCAACTTGAGCCGCAGAGCAATGGTTTGCTTTTTTTTTTGCTGCTCTGTTGCAATGCAATTGATTCCATGTCCTGTCCAAAACGCGAACTCGGGGTCCGATGGATGGGTGCCGCTATTCTGACGCAGAATTCGTACAAAGTTCTGCGGGCGAATTTATTTTCCACGCGGCCTGAAATATGGCGCTCGTTGATTGCACGTGGAATTGTGTGTGTGCGTGCGTTTTTAGAGGATTTGTGTGTTCATGCGAGGATAGTATTTAGCTTTGTTTTGTACATTCCGATAGGAGTCGAATATAAATTTGAGGATTTGTTCAACAGACTCGACGCTAGCAGATAGTTTCCATGGGGGAATGCGGTGGAAAATTGCGACTTTTTGGGTTAGCTGGATTGGCATTCAACAGGGTCACTTGTTATTTAGTTTTATTTTTTATGAGTTTTTGCACATAAAAGTTCATTGAATCGATTTAAATTGTGGAGTTTTTGAAACAATTTCTAGAGATAATAAAAAAAGCAAACGCATTTCACCTATCCATTTCTGAAAAAAGACAAAAAAAAAGAAATCGAATCACGGAAAAATATTGATAGGGGTGAAAGTTCAGCTCATTCCAAAAGTCTCTTTTTTCGTGTCTCACCGATGGAAAAGCTTTCCGCCACGTTGCGGCCACGAACAGCTTCGACCCTCGATCGGGGCTTCCCAGTACAGAGGAGGAGGGCCAAGGTTAAAATAATGCATGATGACTGGAAAGGGCTGAGGGGAAACGATTGGAACGACGATGTCTAGCATATTTTTCTTTCGAACAGGGTGTACAAAATACCAACTTGATGCAATTCTTTTCACCGACTGCACCAAGCCCGTAACTTTTCTAATTGTTTCCAAGTAATGTTTTAGGGTGGTACTGACTTGTTTCAAGTGGGTTAAAAGCAAACGGCAACTTCTGGTGTGGTCAAAATATTGACAAAAGGCATTATTTCACACTTCTAGAATTGTCATGATTTTTTTTTCAATGAACATGATTTTGAATCGGAAAAAATGGTATGCATTTTGAGATTCTTTGGACAATTATCCAATAGTGAAGGTAAAAAAAAATAAAAAATAATAAATATTATGTGTTTTTGAAACAAATTTATAGCCAATTTCAGTTGAACAAATTCTAAAATAAATATGAATACTTTGATTCTTGCTCCTTATTAAGTTTAAAATATTATATAAATCGATAAGGCTAGTACACTCTTCTTCTAAGTTGGCCCGAAAAATCAGGAACAAAAAAAAAATTTACAAAAAAAACTTCAATATTTCAATGAAAACTTTGGTGCAATCAGTTGAAATCAATTTATATTGCGTTCCCCTGCGTTTAGAATCATTTTAAGCATCTTTGGTTTGATTTAAAAATCTCTTTTTCGTATTTGTTATCGCAAAATGATTTTTTTTCGGTAAAATTTTTGAAGACTAATGTGCGCAAAATAACTGAACTATTGTATAATGCATTTTGAAATACTTTTTTGCAATTCCGTCGTGAAACTACTTACTTTTCCTGTCATTCTTGAACGACGAAATAGCCTACTTTTCTGTACCAGAAATAACAGAATCGAAAAGCAACACTTTTCAAAAAAAAATGCTGAAAAGTTCTACTTTTCAGCACTCAAATGGGTGCTGAAAAGTTGAACTTTTCAGCACTTGTTTTGAAAAGTAACACTTTTCAACATGTTTTTGATTTAAACGATTTATTGACAAAATACATGAAAATTTGACATAAAATTTCCTTCAGTGTGTTTTTTTTTTGGAATTGCAAAAAATGTTGTATGGAACTCATTGCAAAACTTGATTTTTTCAGCACTCTTCGTATTTATCCAACTCGGTGAACCTCGTTGGATAAATGTACGACTCGTGCTGAAAAATCCTCGTTTTGCAACTTGTTGCATAAACTACTATTTCCATGCAAATAATGAAACTATGGCAGGTTATTTCAAAATTTATATTTTTTAATTCAGATTTTATTAAGAAAAACTATGTCTAACAAAGTCACTCCGGAATTTAAAATTATAATTTTCAACGTCACTATTTTTCTCTTGAAAAAACTTTTTTCATTTTTTTTTATTAATAATCTTGAGAGAAACCTTACCAGTTGAAAAATATTAAATGAGTTCTCTGAACCTGGGAAAACCACCCATAAAATCATGTAAGGAAATCAATAAGCATTATTTTTTTTTGTATTGTTTCAAGGTATCTTAATTTTGCTTTTTGCTAATAATTACAATATTTTTTTAATAATCATAGACATTAGTTAACTTCAACATTATTTTGTTTGTGTTAAATTTTGTCTAGTTTTATAGGCGTTGTTAATAATCAACAATTCCTTCCTGTTTAAAACGAGTTTTTCATTTCTCACCGTTATTTCCAGTCCTTTTCAAATGTTGTTTGGAATTTAAAAAAAAGTGATAACATATTCATTAGAAAGATTCCACGAATTTATTTGCTGATTTCAGATCAAATTTTAAAATTCCATAGGACAAATTCATATTTTTTTATCGATTTGGAAAAAAATAGAATTTGAAAAAGAATTAATATCTTAACCTTATTTCCACAGATTTTATATTTGCTACAATGAAATAGTTTATTTGAAAATCGAAAAAAAAAATGCAATTATTGTTTTTAATGAAAATGTAAATTCAAACATTTTCAGGCCGAAAATAAATCAAAACATATAAACTTTACAACCCTTTGAATTAATTTATATCCTGCACCTCTTTACCCATTCAAAATCGTTAGCTTTTTGTCTGCCGGATTTTTCCAGAATTTTTTATCTGGCAACCCTTCCTGCAACCATGAAAAAAATTCTATTTATGAATCATCAAACTTCAATTGTTATCAATAAAAACTTTTTCAAATTGAAAAAAAAAAACAAGCATAACGTTTGGAAAGGTTTACAAAAAAATAATATTCGTCATTTCATATTACAACCAAATTTTAAAAGAACGAAAAAAAATAGTTATCGTTATAGCTCAATCCTGATGAGGTTGTATCTCAGAAACTAATTGTCTAATATAAATGTTTCAGAAAAAAAAACATTGTATCCAATTTTGTCAGCCTTCAAAAATATGTTCTAAGGCTTTGCTTCATAACAGTGTTGAAGTTTGAGGGAGATGAAGCAAAGCTTCGCTCACTCGCGAGCAAGGGAGAGCTCTTACCGTACTTTTCTCCCCTCGCTCGTGTTCCTATTTTGCTCTGGCTCTCGCCGCGAGCGCCACTTGCAGGCACGTTCTACTTCTTGCTCGCGAGCTAGCCCGTTCGTGAGAGCATGGGCTATCGGCGAGTTTCTCTCGACAGCTCTTGACTAGCTGTGAGAGGAATATTGCTCGCGATAGTGCGAGAATACCAACGCTGCTTCATAAAGCATGAACAAATCAATAAAGTTCTTCGGTTGCAAAATTAGTTTTGACCTGTTTCAAATTCATATCTCTGAAACAAAATTGAGCACAATGACAAAGTTCAAAATATGTCATTTTTAGCCCTCTCAAACTCTCCCTGTGCCTACATTTTTTTCTGAAAAGACCTGATCCATAGCCTACATCTTTGCTGAAGACACCAAATCGATCAGAAAATCCCAAGGTGTTTTGTGAGCAATTCTCTGAGATTTCGGACATTCGTTTTTTTTTGTTTTTTTAATCCGGCTGAAACTTTTTTGGTGTCTTCGGTATGCCAAAAGAAGCCAGTTTGTCCATATAAATTTCCATACAAATTTGGCAGCTGTCCATACAAAAATGATTTATGGAATTCAAAAATCTGTATGTATTGAAGGAATTTTTTGATCGATTTGGTGTCTTGTGCAAAGTTGTAGGTATGGATAAGGACTATACTGAAAAAAATGGTACACGGTAAAAAAATTGATGATTTGTTGATTTGTAAAAAAAACATTTTTTTTTATTTTTTCTGATATGTTTTATGGGACATCAAATGCCAACTTTTAAGAAATTTTCAGAATGGACAAAAAATCTTTGACCGAGTTATGAATTTTGGAATCAAAAATGATTTTTTTAATCGTAAAACTGGTCGATTTTAAACTTCATTTTTCGATGTAAAATCGAATTTGCAATCAAAAAGTACTCCAGTGAAATTTTGATGAAGTGCATCGTTTTCAAGTTTAAGCCATTTTTAGGTATGTTTTAGGTTCATTTTTTACATTAGTGCCCATGTTTGCCCACTCTTGGAAAAAATATTTTTGAAAATCTGAGAAAACTCTCTACATTTTTTTTCAAAAACTTTGTTGATACGACCCCAAGTTGCTGAGATATTGTCATGCAAAGATTTAAAAACAGGAAAATTTATGTATTCTAAGTCTCACCCAAGCAACTCACAATTTTCTAATGTCGATATCTCAGCAGCTAGTGGTCCGATTTACAATGTTAAAATTTGAAACATTCGTGAAATTTTGCGGTCTTTTCGAAAAGGGCGTAATATTGAATGTTTAACCGTTTTGAAATGTTAGCTGTGATTTTAATTTCGGAAGCAGTTTTTAATTTTTTTAATGAGTGCACATCACTAATTTAAAAAAATGAAAAACTGCTTCCATTTCCAAAAAAGTTACCTAAAATTGGCTTTAACTTGAAAACGGTCAATTTAATCAAAATGTTACTCCAGTACTTTTTGATTGCAAATTTGATTTTACATCGAAAAATGAAATTGAAGATTTTTTGAAAAAATTAGTATTGATTCAAAAATTCATAACTCGGTCAATGGTTTTTGCACAACCTGTAAATTTCTTGAAAGTTGGCATTTTATGTCCCCTAGAACATATTAAAAAATAAAAAAATCAAAAATAGTATTTTTTTTAAATCAAGTTTAAGTGACAAAAAGTTAAATTCAAAATGACAATTTTTTGCTGTGAAAAATATTTGCAACGGCCTTATTTTGTTTTGGAAATTACATATCTTTTAAAATTAGTTTTACCAATCTCACTCTAGATTCTTGATTTGAAATCACGTTTAAATTCGTGATGATAATAAGATGTTGTTGGTGCATAAATTACTTGCTATATTTAACAAGATTTTGTGGTTGTAATAACATTTTTTACGCTCCATGAAATGTTCGTGATTTTTTTTTATTTGGTTCCTTTGAAAATAACTTAGTCTAGTGATGACCACCAGCAACGTTCTTAAAATTGATGATTCCGATTCAAAACTTAGTAACTTAATGAAGATTCTTAAAATTATTGTTTTCTTAACAAAATGCAATCCAGTTTTATTCCTTCGTGCAACCAAGTGCAGTCGAACCTCTCGAGACTTGGACGACGATTGGGCTTTTCCTTTCCATTTCAGCATTTTTCTTTCTGCTTCATTTCCCCCTCCCTTCCCTCCCTTTCGTTCCGGTGTTGCAATGCTGTAATACTTATTACAAAGTCGGATCCCAACTCTCAAGCCTAGTAGAGGTACACACGCAACCCGGGAGGGGGAAGTTGCAAAAAACGTGTGTGGCGGCATTTCAGGTTTTCAACACTTCATTGAGGGGGTTCGGTTCAGGTTTCAACGGGGTCCGCTGGCGCTGCAGGGAAGGGAAAATAAGCCTGGTTGGTTGACTGCAAGTCTGGGCTTGAAGGTAACTGGATACAGGGTCGTGCATGGAAGTGGATTTGGTTGGTGGCTGCGAAAGTGAAAAGTAGTTTTCATTGCTGAAATTGGCAAAAATGTTTTTGTTTTTACAATGTTTGGTTTTAGATTTTGTTTTGCTTAAATTATTTAGTCGGATGGATATTAAAAAAGTTCACAGGCAATTAAATCAACACAGGACTCAAGGACTTTATGGAGTTCTTATACTACCTAGTTCACAAAGTTATGGAGTAGCCCGAACTAACCAGCGTCTTTTTGTAGTTCCATTATACCTCGGTGTACAACCACTCGAAAAGCGCTTGAGCTTTCAATCTAAAGCTCTCGACTATGTTCTCTTTCATCCCGGGGACCGTCGTGAATTCGTGGAAATTTGAGCCTAGGCTGCCACTTTCAGCACAATTTTCAGAACCACCCGCAAATCAAAGCAGCACTACTTGCTGGAGATTAAACTTCCCCGGAACTTCTCGACGCGTCTTCCTTTGATTTGTGCCCAAGTGCGTCAGTTTGTTGTTTGGCATTGATGTGTTGTTGTTGTTGTTGCTGTGAGCCCTCGAGCCCTCGTCGAAAACAAAGCGTCGTCACAAACCGCCACTTTGTCGTTGACGGCTGGAAAAGCTCTCCAAGAGATGTTCCACCGAAATGAGCTTCCGTGGCTTCAAGTGGCCAAGGGGATGGACTCGAGTGGTTTAAAGCTCTGGGTATTTTTTTTTTTCTCTTTTGTTTTCTTTGCCGGGGCGGGGGAAATCCTATTGTGTTCTGGAAGATGAAGAGCGAAGAAAGCAAGCTCAGGGAGTGAAAAAGTGCCAAGAAAAATGTGCCAGGAGCAGACGAGCAAAACAAAAAAAAAAGCTTAGAAATAAAAAATAAGAGATTTTTATCATCCAAGAACGCGGGGTGGAGGGTTTCTGGAGAGGAGCGAATTAATTCAATTGGCCGTAATTATTTGGGTGCACTGATTAATTAGAAAAGATCCGTGGGGGAAGCGTGGAAAAGGGTCAGCACAAAGAGATTGTCCTCTTTACCGGAAAATTGGCACGATGGTAAGTATTTCCGAGAAGGATTGGGAGTTTAAGAAAAACTTTCGGTTCGGTTCTACTAAGATACTGCAGTTTAAAATTCACCAGATAAAATCAAACAACGAGAGCAATTCTCTGAGATTTCGGTCATTCGTTTTTCGTTGTTGTATTTTTTAATCCGACTGAAACTTTTTTGGTGCCTTCGGTATGCCCAAAGAAGCCATTTTGCATCATTAGTTTGTCCATATAATTTTCCATACAAATTTGGCAGCTGTCCATACAAAAATGATATGTGAAAATTCAAAAATCTGTATCTTTTGAAGGAATTTTTTGATCGATTTGGTGTCTTTGGCAAAGTTCTAGGTATGGATAAGGATAACACTGAAAAAAATGATGCACGGTAAAAAATAAATTATTTTTAATTTTAGTTTTTGTCACAAAAACTTCAAATGAAAAAAACACTGTTTTTATTATTTTTTCATTTTCTGCTATATTTTAGGGGACATCAAACGCCAATTTTTCACAAATTTCAAGAACAGGCAAAATATCTTTGACCAAGTTATGAATTTTTGAATCGATGCTGATTTTTTCAAAATCTCGAAATATTGTTCGCAATTTTTTTTCAAAATCATTTTCAATGCAAAATTGAATTTGCAATCAAAAAGTACTTAAGTGAAATTTTGATTAAGTGCTCCGTTTTCAAGTTATAGCCATTTTTAGGTAACTTTTTTAGGTAACTTTTTGAAAATAAAAGCAGTGCCCATGTTTGCCCACTTTTGAAAAAAATAAATATTTTTAAAAGCTTAAAGCTGAGTTTGGTCCTATTGAAATGTTAGTTTTGATTCATAAAATTATAGTTTTTCGAGAAGATCGGAAAATTTCACGAATGTTTCATTTTTAACATTGCAAACCGGACCGTTAGATGCTGAGATATCGACGTTAGAAATTTTGGGGTTGATGGGGTAAGACTAAGAAAATTTCAATTTTCATGTTCCTTTTTCTTTAAGTCGCTGTTTTTCAACAATTAGAGCTCCAATCCTTAATGTCTCTTAGATGGAATTGTAAAAAAAAATCTGAACTTAAAAAAAACTTTCAGAAATGGACAATCATGGAAAAAAACATGAAAAAACCGATTTTTTCAGCAAAGTTTAACTTTAAATGGCTATTTTTAGAAAACGGTGCATTTAATCAAAACATTTTGATTTAATATAAAAATGAGGCAAACAATAATTTTAGCACAAGATTTCAATTATTTACAACAATCATTATTAAAAAAATCACAACTCGTCGGCAAAATTTTGGTCCATACTTCTAAATGACTTAAAAGATGCGGAGTTTTGTCTCCGAAAACATACAAAAAAATCAAATATGGGTTCTAGGAACTAGATTTTTAGGAAAAATAGTAGGGGAAATTCTCGTATGTTTGGCAGGTTAAGCATTCGCTCCTAACTCTATCCAATTTGTTGATTTTCACTATTTAAACAACAAATTTTGCAAAACTTTTGATAGAAACTTGCTTGCTCATTTCTTATTGAGCTATTTATCACTCGAGTTCAGTTGAAAACGCTTTTAATTAGCTTTAATTGAATGTCAAAGTTCTGACCTGCCAACATTAGAGGCACGCTGGAATTAGATGCTGTTCCCCTAGTTTATGCAAAAAATTGCAAAAAAAAATTTCAGCACGAATCGTTCATTTATCCAACGAGGTTCACCTCCAATGCCAAATTTTTCATTTTTTATTTTACTCGTATTTAGAAGGTCATTTTGGGAAACTTTTGTTTTACAAAGATTTTAATTAGAGCTTCCAATTTCCCGGAGTTACAAAATTGTCGGGAAACGGGAAATTTTAAACAAATTTTCCGGGAATTCCCAGGAAATTTGAAATATAACGAATATTATTCTGATCGAGTCTCAATATTTCTGTTTCAATATTTTTCAACAAAATTGGATAGAACAGCAACTTTGATGGTCAAAATGAGTGTGAGGATCAATTAATAGCTTAACTGCTTGTTTAAAATCAAGCAACTTTGAGAAAATGTAAAATTTCTTTTTTTTTAATGCTGTCTCTCTAATCGAATGATAAATTTAAAAAAATATTATAGGTATTTTTGGTTGAGAAGTATTTTTAATGAAATTATATGGACAGAGAAAATCTATGCTCCACAACCATAAAATTGCTTCTAAATTTGTCTTAGTGGCCAAAATATGATGCAAAAATAATGTTTTTTATGGCCAATAACTTATTCCAGAATATGTATTTTATCTTGTGAATAAATAGATAATCATTGAATTTGCCTGAAACATCGAATTTCTAGCGTTGTTTACCTTAAAACACTATTTCATGAAATCACAACTCAAAGTTATCAAATATTTGAAGCGAGTTTTTAAATATTTTGGGTAAATTTCAAATGATACGAAGTTGTTTTTCATTATTTTTCATGGTTTCATTTATGGTATAATTGCAGTTATATTCGTCAGTTGTGTGCTATCTTGTGACAACGACCATTTAGTACTTTTCGAGAAAATCGATTTTTGAAATTTGTTGGTAAATAATTTCAAAACTATGAATGATAGAGCCAAACTTTTTGAAGCAATCGGTTTGTATACTATCGCTTAACAAACGCTCCAAGTTTCAACTAATTTGGTTACACCAGTTAAAAGATACAGTCAATAATGTAAACAAAAATCTGAAAAGCACGTGTCACAAGTGTGTTTCGAAAGTAAAATTGTACTACGTGTCACAAGTGTGCACAGAATTCCCATACAAACTAAAATAAGCTCAAATCATTGGTTTAATCGACTTGATCAGTATATTTTTATAAACAAAAAGGGAGCGTTCTTTTATTACGTAACGCAGTTAGGGGGGGGAGGGGGTGTCGGTGTCTGTTACGAAATGTTACGAAAATTGGGGGAGGGGGGGTGTGCTGAAAAATTCTGTTACATAACGCTCCCAAAGTTGCATTGCCTTTAGAAAGTATGCGTGTACATAAATTTGTGAAAAACAAGAAAAATTTTCCACATTTTCCAACAACATGTATGACGTGTCACAAGTGTGCACGATCATTTTGATGATAAATTGGTCTATGTCACAAGTGTGCATTGCTATATCCGGGAAACGGAAGCGAGTTTCCAAAATCGGGTTAAAGCATCTTGTAGTGTTTGTTAAGTATAGCAAAACGTCATCATTAACTCATTTTCGATCAAAATGGTCCATGTCACAAGATAGCACACAGCTGACGATATGGTTACATGGACTAATTAATAACTTAGATTATAATTATTTTTATGGTGTAAAAGAAGTTGAAATTAAACGATATTTTTTCATATTTAACCCTTTTAAGCCCATGGTAGCTCAAGTGCTTCATATATTTATAACTTCAAACTGTACAACCCTTTTTGAAAAATTTAATTATATCAATTCAATTTTCATCCAATTTGGTCAAGGCAAACAAAAATGTTAAACAAATCTCAATTTTGATCTTGGCCGAAAGAGGTAAATGTCTTATTTTCAAATGATATAATGAAAAATTCTTTGAAATAGGTTGTCAAAAATAAGTAAAGGTAATATTCATTCCATAATAGCGTAATTTTTGTTGCACAACATATAAACAAATATTCCTAGTTGTGAATGCTTCATTAATAAATACTATCTGAATTAATCCTTGACATGAAATGTATGGTCAAGCTGGTTAGTTCAATATATTTTTAATAAAATCAAATCAGGTTCTCTAATTATTATTTTTTTGTATGATTTCAAAATGTTGGTGCCAAAAAGGTAGGAAAATGTATACTTCCGGTTTAGGAATTCCCGGGAAATTTACAAATTTCCCGGGAAACGGGAAATATTTTTATCCAGGAAATCCCGGAAATTCCAGGGAAATAATTTCCCGGGACGGGAAATTGGACGCTCTAATTTTAATCTTGTTTTATGCTTTTCTGGTTCCATTTGAAGTATTTTTGCATTTAACTTGCTAAATTTATGTCTGTTTCTAACTGTGTTTGAATATTTTACCTGCTAGATTCTGTCATTACCTCTCACATTCAAATGTTTGCTTATTTTTCACATTTTCTGCTATAAAATGATACCAGTATGAAAAGAATTAAACGTGCTTTTCCTTTTAAACATGAGAAAACTATCTCATTCCTTTAATGCCCAATTTTCTGTTCAATTTTATATATTGTCTGTTTGTGAAAGTATTTGACTTATTCTACCACCATGGGAGATCATTATCTTTTATTTAATGTTTTGCTTGATTTAATTTTTGTTCTCCTACAGAACGATACCATTGCCATTTCAATTGTAGAAAAAATGCGTAGTCTGGGATATCAGAAAAAATACTGCGTACTTAATTTCACAAAAATTTAGGAAATGTTAGTGAAATTAACATTTTTCAAATCATTGGGAAAGTCACATAAAGCAAGTCTAACGCCTAACCCAACATTTTTCTTAAATTTTGAAGAGTTTTTGTTTCAAATGAGCAGTTCTCTACGGAATCGGTCTTTTTTCTTTAATTTTAATTTTTGTATTTTTTTAATCTGGCTGAAACTTTTTTGGTGCCTTCGGTATGCCCAAAGAAGCCATTTTGCATCATTAGTTTGTCCATATAATTTTCCATACAAATTTGGCAGCTGTCCATACAAAAATGATATGTGAAAATTCAAAAATCTGTATCTTTTGAAGGAATTTTTTGATCGAGTTGGTGTCTTCGACAAAGTTGTAGGTACGGATATGGATATGCTACACGGTAAAAAAAATTTGGTGATTTTTTATTTAACTTTTTGTCACTAAAACTTGATTTGCAAAAAAAAAACACTATTTTTGATTTTTTTTTATTTTTTGATATGTTTTAGAGGACATAAAATGCCAACTTTTCAGAAATTTCCAGAATGCGCAAAAAATCTTTGACCGAGTTATGATTTTTTGAATCAATACTGATTTTTTCAAAAAATCGAAATATCGATCGCAAAAATTTTTCAACTTCATTATTCGATGTAAAATCGAATTTGCAATCAAAAAGTACTTAAGTGAATTTTTGATAAAGTGCACAGTTTTCAAGTTATAGCCATTTTTAGGTAACTTTTTTGAAAATTGTCGCAGTTTTTCATTTTTTATAATTAGTGCCCATGTTTGCCCACATTTGAAAAAAATATTTTTGAAAATCTGAGAAAATTCTCTATATTTTGCTTTATTGAATTTTTTTGATGCGACCCACAGTTGCTGAGATATTGCTATGCAAAGGCTAAAAAACAGGAAAATTGATGTTTTCTAAGTCTCACCCAAACAACCCAACATTTTCTAATGTCGATATCTCAGCAACTATAGGTCCGATTTACAATGTTAAAACATGAAACATTCGTGAAATTTTCCGATCTTTTCGAAAAAAATATTTTCAAAAATTTAAAATCAAGACTAACATTTCAAATGGGCGTAATATTGAATGTTTGGCCCGTTTAAAATGTTAGTCTTGATTTTAAATTTTTGAAAATATTTTTTTCGAAAAGATCGGAAAATTTCACGAATGTTTCATATTTTAACATTGTAAATCGGACCTATAGTTGCTGAGATATCGACATTAGAAAATGTTGGGTTGTTTGGGTGAGACTTAGAAAACATCAATTTTCCTGTTTTTTAGCCTTTGCATAGCAATATCTCAGCAACTATGGATCGCATCAACAAAGTTCAATAAAGCAAAATATAGAGAATTTTCTCAGCTTTTCACAAATATTTTTTTTCAAAGGTGGGCAAACATGGGCTCTAATTTTAAAAAATGAAAAACTGCGACTATTTTCAAAAAAGTTACCTAAAAATGGCTATAACTTGAAAACTGTGCACTTTATCAAAAATTCACTAAAGTACTTTTTGATTGCAAATTCGATTTTTTACAGAAAAATGAAGTTGAAAAAATTTTGCGACCGATATTTCGATTTTTTGAAAAAATCAGTATTGATTCAAAAAATCATAACTCGGTCAAAGATTTTTTGCCCATTCTAGAAATTTCTGAAAAGTTGGCATTTTATGTCCTCTAAAACATTTCAAAAAATAAAAAAAATTAAAAATAGTGTTTTTTTGCAAATCAAGTTTTAGTGACAAAAAGTTAAATAAAAAGTCACCAAAATTTTTTTTACCATGTATCATTTTTTTTCAGTGTAGTCCATATCCATACCTACAACTTTGTCGAAGACACCAACTCGATCAAAAAATTCCTTCAAAAGATACAGATTTTTGAATTTTCACATATCATTTTTGTATGGACAGCTGCCAAATTTGTATGGAAAATTATATGGACAAACTAATGATGCAAATTGGCTTCTTTGGGCATACCGAAGGCACCAAAAAAGTTTCAACCGGATTAAAAAATACAAAAAAAAATCGAATGACCGAAATCTCAGAGAATTGCTCTTTTATTTTGCATTTATCTTGTTGAGTTAATGTCTGTTTTTGAAAGTATTTGACTTATTCTACCACCATGGGAGATTATTACATTTTTTTTAAATGTTTTGCTTGATTTAATTTTTGTTCTCCTATAGAACGATACCATTGCCATTTCAATTGTAGAAAAAAAGCGTAGTCTGGGATATCAGAAAAAAATACTGCGTACTTAATTTCACAAAAATATAGGAAATGTTAGTGAAATTAACATTTTTCAAATCATTGGGAAAGTCACATAAAGCAAGTCTAACGACAACCCAACATTTTTCTAAAATTTTGAAGAGTTTTTGTTTCAAATGCTTTTTAAAGATCAAAAATTGATTTAAAAAATATTGTTGACGATTTTTTAAACGAAGCCAGCCTAGAGGCTGTAGTGGGTTGTAGTGGATGGGTTAATTTTAAACGAAATTTTTAAATTAAATAATCTCTTAATACCTTATCAAGAATCTTAATTTCAAGCCATATTAGTTGCAAGTTTTTATTTTGCATTTCTATATCTTATAAATGTTCAAAAATAGTAATCACAAGCAAACCACAATTCATCAATATGCTAGTCAATTTGCACTGGACTAGCAAAATTCTTCATCTTCAAAGTTAATTGACACGCAAAGTTTTTTTTTATTAATCTTCTTTTTTCAATATCAAACCTCTACATCACACCCAGCAGGAGTGTTTCTTGTCATCTTCAAAGACATTCCTCGCCGCGCACACATCACACCGTTATAAACCAGAAACCAAACCGAACCTAGGCACTGTTCCACCTGAACCTCAAACAGAGAGCAATCGGAATTTGACCGTTTTGTCCTGCGGTCGTTGGCCGGTCTTTTTGCGGATCTGTGCTGTACGCACGGAGGGTTTCTTCGTCCTCTGGAATCGTGCTAGAACAGAGGAACAAACAATGACAGTGAGGACCTCGCAGAGTACGGTTGGAGATCCTTGTTGCCATCTTGATGTTTACCATAAACTGATTGGATGAGTTTAAAAACAAAACCGTACAGTTCAAGTCTAGACTGTTCTACAGAAAGAATGTTCACCTGAACCGTTTCTGCGTTTGAAGTTGTGTTCCCGTTGAGTTTCTATGCGTGTGTACGTGAGTGTGTGTGCGTTATCTAAAACCCCACACCGAGGGTGGCTGCCGTGGCCTCTCTGCGTTTGACCTCAGCGAATTTCCCGGTCCAGAAACGGAACAGATCCTTTGATGGGCGGAAACACTTTGAGCAACGGGAAGCTCACCTTAGCACGTGTGTGTGTGTGTGTTTTCCTCGTCCTCGTGCATAGCTTTTGCTCTTTGAAGTTGATGGTTGAGCTCGGTTGAGAAACGCAGTTGGGTCATCCTTCCAGGACGGGGAGATTCACCTGCTGGTTGTGAACTTGTGGATCTGTGTTTCTGGGGCACTTTTGACACCGCGGAGGTTAGGACATCCATATGTGGGGTGTGTGCGTTTGTAAAACTGGAGCCTTTTCTTGATGAAGAGATCACGGTGTTGAATTGGATATCTCAATTCAGTGGTACAGTTTGAGGTCGCAGCTTTAAGAAAACTCAGTCGAAAGATCATTTAAAACGTTCTAATACCTTTTAAAAAGATCCGAATTTGTTGGACCCATTAATTTGAAAGCAACCTTCCTAAAAGTAATGCTGACGAGTTCAATTTGCGAAAACACCTTATACTGAGCAATTATTTTCAAACCCCAAACTGTTCACTAGGTCATCGGAAGGTGTACTTAAAATACCCCAACACTAACGTTTGCTCAAGCTGTTTTAATGAAGCCTCGCTGACTAAACAAAAAGCACCACCCAAAAGTACACAAAGTCCGTCGGCGATGACCAAGTTGAGTTTTCCACAACCACACTACCACAGGGCAGCACACAACCGTACACATCGACACCTCGACTCGGTCAGCCCGCTGAAATGGGGCTAAATATTTACCTTCGATGCGCCGATTTGTTGGACCAAACTGACCGCGAAATACAGTATGTAAAAAAAGTATTTACACCCCTTGAGCACTATGCACATTTTGTGATGAAACATGTAAAGAATTTAAAGTTTGACAGGAACCTAGTACTACGTTTTGTTCAGAAACTCATGCCAAACATTTTGCTACAAACAGCTCATGAAAAGATGATTTCTATAAAGTTATATAACAAATACTATTACGAAAATAAAAAGGTGCAAAAGTGTGTACACCTTTCGAAAAATTAACATAAATAATGTTATTTGTTGACAAATCACCATAAATCCAGTCTCCCAACTCCAAATAGGCATCCTTGACTGATTAAAAATGATTTGGATTGAATATAAAGTTTACTAACTACTTAGTATAAAAGTTTATATAACTCTGGAAATTCTATATAAAACTTATCTAAACTTAATTTTGCAAACTTTTAATTCAACTAAATGTCAATATATTACCATAGAATTGCTAAATAAACATTTTGGAGTGGGTATAACACAGTTTTGGGGGTATTTGTATCGATAAAATAGATTTTTCGTTGGAATTTCGTACCAACCCGGAATTACGTCGTCGGAAAATCCGCCGGCATTCGAACCGGTCCATAATTCTTAAGTCAACCTATGAGGCATCGAAAAGGGCATAAAATTTCCGATCTTTTGATACCCATACATCTAGGTTTTCTATAAAACTCACGTTTTTAAATACCTGGGCAAAAAGTAAGTTTGATCCATGAGAACAAAAATTACGAAATTCCATACATTTTTGGCAGATTGCTCAAACAAAACCATAACAACGTTTTTACCTAGATATTTAAAATCGTGGGTTTTATAGAAAACCTAGATGTATGGGTATCAAAAGATCGGAAATTTTATGCCCTTTCCGATGCCACATAGGTTGACTTAAGAATTGTGGACCGGTTCGATGCCGGCGGATTTTCCGACGACGTATTCCGGGTTGGTACGAAATTCCAACGAAAATCTATTCTATCGATACAAATACCCCAAAACGGTGTTATACCCACTCCAAAATGTTTATTAAGCAATTATATGGTAATATATTGACATTTAGTTGAATTAAAAGTTTGCAAAATTAAGTTTAGATAAGTTTTATATAGAATTTCCAGAGTTATATAAACTTTTATACTAAGTTGTTAGTAAACTTTATATTCAATCCAAATTATTTTATAAATCAGTCAAGGATGCCTATTTGAAGTTGGGAGACTGGATTTATGGTGATTTGTCAACAAATAACATTATTTATGTTAATTTTTCGAAAGGTGTACAAACTTTTTTGCACCTTTTAGTTTCGTAATAGTATTTGTTATATAACTTTTTATAGAAATCATCTTTTCATGAGCTTTTTGTAGCAAAATGTCTGGCATGAGTTTCTGAACAAAACGTAGTACTAGGTTTCTGTCAACATTAAATTGTTTAGATGTTTCATCACAATATGTGCATAGTGCCCAAGGGGTGTAAATACTTTTTTTACATACTGTAGACGGCCCAGAGCGGGCACCAAGTTGGGGCAAAAATTACAAACACAAAAATCGACGGCCAGCAGAAACAGCCACCAAATGCGGATGGTCGGACTCGCGTGATATCGGTTAAGTTTGGGACCTGAGATGAACAGACAAAAAATTCGAATAAAAAAAAATACGACATTTAATAAGAAATTTTTGGTAAACCGAAAACTTTCATCACATTTTACAAGACAAATTTCAAAAAATTAGAAAAAGTCTGGTGATATCTACTTTTCTATGAACGATGACTGACAATTGACTGGTGCATACAAAAACACACAACGAGAGGAAACATCACGAAAGCTTGATTGAATGCATACGTGCACTAATGCAGGCATTGAATTAGCAGCAAGCGTCATTGCGGTTCGCATTTGTTTGATCACCTTTTATCTGCACAAGAGCGATTTTGCTGGAACGTAAACTGTTGAGTAAAAAATGTTTTTTTTTTTAATTTTTCATGGAATTCGATTTCAATTGGTTTTTATACATCGATTATTTCTTGATTTATTATAAAACATTTTTTTTATTTTTCACTTAACAATTTCGTGGAATTATGTAATAATAATAAAGTAATTGTAATTTTTGAACTTGCTTAAACTTTTGGGGCCTTCCCTATGACCAAAGAAGCCTAACTTGAGTAGTTCTCCAGGTTGCCTCGGTTAAATCTTTACTATCAATTATAGAGTTTAATCATATGAAGCACAATAGCTTATGGGGCCTTTAAAAATCTCTAGAATTGTTTTTTTTTTATTCCTTACAAAACAAGTTTACCCAATAAAAAATCCAAAAGCTTTGAAAAACTTGTAAAAATTTTAAATCTAATACTCTAAATTTATATTGATCATTTTTTAATACGGGTTGTGAGATTTACAAGTTTTATTTAAAATAATAATTTGAAAAACTGGTAAATTTTTTTTCAAGATTTACTTTTTAAGTCTGAATTGTCTTCATCATGTACTTTAACCCCTTATTGATCAAAAAATCCTTTCCCTTGATAAAAGTATTCGAATACTTTTTGATTACTAAGGCAATAGGGTACCCAGAATATGGGTTTCTTTTTAAAACCTCGCTTAACACGCTGAATATTGCTCCTTGAGTTTTTTTAGGACTCTTGGCCATAAACAGTCTAGACTCGATTATCCGAAGCCTCGATTATCGGAGTTCGATTATCTGAAGGTTTCTATGGGACTTCGGATAATCGAATTGCAAGCAAATTTTTTTTTCATGTTTTAAACATCAAATTTGAGTTCTGCGAACCCATTTTAGTCAAATTTGAATGCAATTGCAATGCATTTTTTTCCATATTTCATTACCGCCATATAGACCCCCATCTGGAATTTAAAATTTTTAAACCACGTTAGCGTGGTAACCCCTAAGGTCACACTTCAGCTCAACAATCAAAAATTAGACAACAAAAATTTTTTCGAGTCCTTCTGATAATCGAGTCTGGACTGTATGAGCAAAATCGGTCAACATTTACCCATTGATACTCGAAGATGAAATTTGTTTGGGAAAATCGAAAAAATGTATGGAGAAACTAATGTTGGTTAGATACTATCAAAATATTCCCAAAAAATGGATTTTTACTGGAAATTAAATGCTCTACTACTTCGTAGTACATACTCGACCTTGAAAAGTTAGAAGAGCCATTCTCTACGAAATCGGTCTTTTTTCTTCAATTTTAATTTTTGTTTTTTTTTTTAAATCCAGCTGAAACTTTTTTGGTGCCTTCGGTGTGCCCGAAGAAGCAACTTTGCATCATTAGTTTGTCCATATAATTTTCCATACAAATTTGGCAGCTGTCCATACAAAAATGATGTATGAAAATTCAAAAATCTGTATCTTTTGAAGGAATTTTTTGATCGATTTGGTGTCTTCGGCAAAGTTGTAGGTATGGATAAGGACTACACTGAAAAAAAATGATACACGGTAAAAAAAATTGGTGACTTTATTTAACTTTTTGTCACTAAGACTTGATTTGAGAAAAACAAACACTATTTTTATTTTTTTTATTTTTTGAAATGTTTTAGAGGACATCAAATGCAAATTTTGTGCAATATAATTTTTGAAAAGATCGGAAAATTTCACGAATGTTTCATATTTTAACATTGAAAATCGGACCATTAGTTGCTGAGATATCAACATTAGAAAATGGTGAGTTGTTTTGGTGAGACTTAGAAAAAAGTGTTTTTTAAATCAAGTTTTAGTGAGAAAAAGTTAAATAAAAAATCACAAAAAAAATTTCACCGTGTATCATTTTTTCCAGTGTAGTCTGTATCCATACTTACAACTTTGCCGAAGACACCAAATCGATCAAAAAATTCCATCAAAAGATACAGATTTTTGAATTTTCATACAACATTTTTGTATGGGCAGCTGCCAAATTTGTATGGAAAATTATATGGACAATAGGATGTAACAAAAATGACTTTTTGGCGGGCATTCAGGGGTTTGTTCCGGTGGGCATACTGAGCCTAAATCCCAAATATGAGCTTGATTGGACGTAACAGGAGCTGGCGCTCCGCCCTTCAATTTTAAATGGGATTTAACCCGTAAAAAAAGATTTTTTCAAAAATGTCACTTTTTGAAGCATTTTGGCCACCAATGCGTTTACCAGAAACATCACTGGCGTGTAGGCCAGATCCTTGCGCATCTTTTGGTATATTTAACATTGAAGTTTGGAGCATCCTGGAGCTCGGTACAGACCTTCAAAGTTTGGCATATTTTCGAAAAATCGGTCCCAGCAAAATCAAATGGCGTCTCGGGCGTCGCGAGGTGCGACGCATATCTTTTTTGCCGGGGCCGATTTAAGCATAGCATAGGTGCCCACCCGCAGTTGCTACTCCGTTATTGACCAGGACCTCCAGAAGTTACATCCACGAGCCGTGGAAGATAAGTGGGAGATAATCTTTTTTGCCGGGGCCGATTTTTCGAAAAAATGCCTACACGCCAGTGATGTTTCTGGTAAACGCGTTGGTGGCCAAAATGCCTCAAAAAGTGACATTTTTGAAAAAATCTTTGTTTACGGGTTAAATCCCATTTAAAATTGAAGGGCGGAGCGCCAGCTCCTGTTACGTCCAATCAAGCTCATATTTGGGATTTAGGCTCAGTATGCCCACCTGAACAAACCCCTGAATGCCCGCCAAAAAGTCATTTTTGTTACACTCTAATGGACAAACTAATGATGCAAAATGGCTTCTTTGGGCATACCGAAGGCACCAAAAAAGTTTCAATCGGATTTAAAAATACAAAAAAAAAACGAAAGACCGAAATCTGAGAGAACTGCTCAGAAGCGATTTTAAAAAGAAGTTTTTGCACGAAAAAAAAGTTTTTTTTTGCCGATTTAAAGAGTTTAAAAAATGAATTCACGAGCCACGGTTCTAACATTTCAATTCAATTCAATTCATGTTTATTTCTTGTACTAAGCATAATACATTTTGTTTTAACTTATAAACAAGTGTAGAGTTATGGAGATCCTTGCAGCTACAGCATTATCAGTAATCATTGGATTAAATTAATTTGTTATAATAGGTGAGATTTAACGAAAGCAGAAAAATTCAATTACAAAAAAACTGCTAAAATTGCTAATAGGTGGAAGAGAAACTTAAAGCTATATCACAGAGGGATAAATTTCAGATTTATTCTGACGTCGAAAAACTACTGGGTTTCAGACCTAGGCAGTCCCCAGGTACTTCGCCATCAGCTCTTGCAGCGCACAGAACTGCTCAAGCTTAGATTGGCAGGAACTGAGACGGCTAAACATTTTTTTTTTTTGAATTAAATATACTTTATTGAATCTTTCTTATAATAATTACATTTGGTTTACATAATAAGTGGTCAGCTGTGGCTCTTCAGCTTTAGTTTGCTTTTCGTGATTTAAACACTGTTCATATTCATAACTTTAAAAGTATATGATTTATCATTTTTGTAACACTAGGTACAATGAAGAAAAAAAAATTAAGAAAACATAACCTAACCTAAAACTAACTTAATCTTACCATAAACTAAACCAATCCTTGAATCAAGGGGTATTCAGATATAGCACATTTTTCCCTGAATTTCAAACATTTTTCTTGAATCTTCTGATCCAACATTTTTACTTCTGCTAATTCATGAACCTCACTTGATCTTGTCCAGCCAGGAACATTCAAAACCATTTTGAGTACCTTGTTTTGGACACGCTGGAGCTTCAATTTATGAGTTCTAGCGCAACACTCCCAAACAGGTACTGCATACTCAATAACGGGGTAAATTATTTGTTTGTAAACTGCTAGCTTATTTTTCAAAGATAACTTTGATTTTCTGTTAATTAAAGGATACAAACACCTGATGAGAATGCTGCACTTGTTCAATATTTTATCTACATGCTGTCGAAACAATAGTTTCGAGTCAAGTATGAGACCTAAATAGACAACTTCCTTTGACCAGGGTATTGAAACATCATTCATTTTAATCAAAACATCATCCTTTGGGACAAATCGGGCCGATTTGGAAAGTGGAAAAATGATGGTTTGAGTTTTGGCTGCATTTATGCGAATTTTCCAGTCGCCAAAGTATTCGGAAAGAACGTCAAGACCCTTCTGAAGACGGCCAACTAAATATCTGGTTATTTTACCCTTATAAATAACGGCAGTGTCATCAGCAAAAAGTGACAACACACCATTACCAGGAAGAGTAGGCAAATCAGATGTAAAAATATTGTACAGAAGTGGGCCAAGAATACTTCCTTGGGGAACCCCAGCATCAATGTTGAATAATCCAGAAGCAATCCCATTCAGAAAAACCCTGAACGATCTCTCCGAAAGATAGTGCTGGATAATTTTGATAAGATACATTGGAAAACCGTATAAATACAGTTTATGTATCAAACCATCATGCCAAACATTGTCAAAAGCCTTCTCAACATCCAACAAAGCCATAGCAGTTGATTTAGACTCAAGCTTGTTCTGCTTGATGATTTTAGTTACTCTCGTAAGCTGATGAGCAGTATTATGTCCCTTTCGGAAGCCAAACTGCTCATTCAAAATTATATTATTATCGTTGGTAAAATCCAAAAGCCTTGAATAGATGACCTTCTCAAAGAGTTTGGACAGACTACTCAAAAGACTAATGGGACGATAACTTGTTGGCGATGTTGGATCTTTTGAGGCTTCAAAATTGGTATGACTTTGCCCAGTTTCCAATTGGTGGGGAAGTAACCAAGTTGCAAACATTTATTGAAAATATTGGCTAGATGTTGAAAGAACTGATCACTCTGTTTTTTCAACACTAGATTAAAATGTTATCAAAGCCTGGAGCTTTCATATTTTTCATTTGTTTAACTGCAACTTTGACTTCCTCACCAGAAACATGGGAATCTGCAGGAAATTCAAAGGTAGAGTCATTGATTGTTGAAATACTATTGGCAACTGATGTTTCTTTACGGCTGGTCATGGAAGCGCCAAGATTATGTGAACTAACAAAATGAAGCCCAAGTGCATTTGCCTTTTCCTCGGATGTAATCAAAGGAGAATCCTCAACAATAAGAGGAGGAATAGGCTTTGGTTTGTTTTTAAGAACTTTTGAAAGTTTCCAAAATGGTTTTGAATAATTCCCAAGCTGGCTTACATGTTTTGAAAATTCTTGATTTCTGATATTGTCAAGTCGGTCTTGTATGATTTTGTTCAAATTGTTAACTGAAATCTTTTGTCATAGTCCCCAGTCCGTTGATATTGTCTCCTATAAACATTCCTAAGTCTAATCAAGTGTTTAGTATCTACGTCAATATCAGTTACCTTAAAATTAACAGGAACCTCCCGAACGTTGGCAGCCTCTGCTTGGTTGATAGCCTGCTGGATCACCTCCAGCGAACGATCAATATCAGCAGAAGTTTCCGGGTGTTGATCATAGTCGATGTTGCTGTCGACCACTTGCTGAAACTGCTGCCAGTCAACGTTGTGGTAATCTTTCCGGGTTGGTTGCCGCTGCGGAGTAACGGAAGCTCCAACCTCCACAACCACCGGATAGTGATCAGAACTCAACTCTTCAAACACCTCAGGATGAGCCACGTTCTCAGCCATATTGGTAATGAAGAAGTCGATGATTGAGTGATTCCCAGACCGAGCCACCCTCGTTGGACGATCCGGACTCACAACGTTGTAGTATCCGTTTTGCAGATCGTTGTGCAGAATCACTCCGTTCCGATTCCTCCTGCTGTTGCCCCAAACTTCATGCTTCGCGTTGAGGTCACCAGCGATGATGTACTTTGCGCTCCGCCGTGTCAGCTTCTGGATATCGCCCTTCAGTTTTGCTGCTGAACCATCTCTGGAATTCACCTGACGTGGGCAGTATGCAGCAATGAAGAGTACTGGGCCAACCGAAGTGGGAATTTCCACTCCAACGGCCTCGATGATGTCCAGCTTAAAGTGTGGCAGCCGGCGTGGCTTGAGATCACGATGAACAGCGACAAGCACACCTCCTCCTCCAGAGGTGGTCCTGTCGAGCTGCGTCGCGATCTTGTAGTTTTGCAGATAAACTTTTTCACCGGGCTTCAGATGAGTTTCCGTGATGGCAGCTACGTCGATCTCCTTCTCGCGAAGAAAATCCACCAGCTCTAAGTTCTTCCTCCTAATGGAGCAAGCGTTCCAATTCAGCAGCTTGAGGGACCTACGATCCATACTGGATGACGAACGAGGTCAGCACTTCAATCTGCTGGGTCTTGGTTTTGCATCCACGCAGTGCAGCGGACATCTGTTTGAAAATATTGAGGAGTTCGGTTGAGGTGTAAAGATCATTACCATTTTCCTCAACTGCTGGTTCTTGGGTTGGTCTTGGCTCCTGGCTGAAGCCCGGTGGTGGCGGTCTCGGCTCCTGGCTGGAACCCGGCCGTGGATGATTCATCTCAGCTCTCTTCCTGGGATCCAACGGCAACGGTGCCAAGTTCGGGACCTGGCGTCGCGGTTGAAGAGGTGGAAAATTTTGCTCCACCAGGGCTGGAGGAGTTCTACGACGCTGAGGCTGATTCTTCGTCGATGCTTGCTGCCGAATTTTCACGAACTCAGCTCTCTTGGGGCACTTTCGGTCGGTTGACGAGTGCTCACCGTTGCAGTTGAGGCACTTCACCAGCGAATCTTGGATGCACTGGGATGTGATGTGCGCATCGGTACCACATTTGGCGCAACGACGCTTCAGGTGGCAGTTCTTACCTCCGTGCCCGAAGCCCAGGCAGTTGAAGCATTGTGTGACGTCACGATGCACTGGTCGGTATCGCTCCCACGACACGATAATGTTGAAAACCGCTCGAATTGCCTTCAGCTCAGGAAGCGTCGTCGATCCCTTAGCCAAATGCAGCAGGTAGAGCTGGTCACGGTACTTGATGTCTTTGTTGCGTCGGCTCATTTTGTGCACGGCCAACACATCCAGTTTCAAAACTTTTAGCTCGGCAGCTAATTCCTCCACTGGCATGTCGTACAGACCTCTGACGACGATTTTGTACGGCTTATCCATGACGACATCATGGGTAAAGTACTCCGCCTCGTTTTCGGTCAAGTAATCCTTGACCAGTTGATAGTGCTGCCTGGATTGCACCAGCACCTTAAATCCGTCCTGACACAGACGAATGTTGCCTTGGACTTTCCCAGACTTGATGAGTTCAACCAGCCCCGCACGAAAGTCGATCGTTGCTGCTGATTGCCTCACATAAAAAGGAGGCAGTTTCTCCTTTCGCTGTTTCACTTCATTCTCCTTTGCTTCCGCTACCTGGTCCTCGTCAGGCAGTCCAGCGAACTTGTTGTTCTTCAAAAGCTGCTCCTCGTGCGATGAAGAGTTCTCCTCCTCCTCATCCATCGGTACAGTACCGTCGCTCTTTTTCGTCTTTTTGCTGTTCGATGTCACTTCCAAAAGCACCTTCCTTTTGGAAATTCCCGGTTTTTGGCCATCAGTTGAGGCCTCAACCTTCCTTTTGGAAATTCCCACTTTTTTGCCTGCTTGAGCCGCAGGTAGGGCAATATTGCCGGCGTTTTGCGCCGGGACGCGACGAGTCATGTTGATTCAGACAACCTTCACCAACGAATGCTCGGATAACAATGACGGCTAAACATATCCCTCGCCAGCGAGAGAAATTCTGTAAGGGTGAAGAGGCCACCATCACTCGTGTTGTCCGGAGCCGGACCGTTTCCGTTGGTCGCCACGCTGGCGTAAGTGCGGCTAAATTCCTGGCGGGTTCGGGTTACCGGTCGAGGGACGACCAGTCGAAGTCCTAAGAGGCTGATGCGTCGCTGGGTTTTTCCGCTTTTCCAGCGCCTCAAGGTACGTCTTCCAGTTCGCACACTTCACTTTTTCCTTCTGCTGCTCAGCGGTCTTATCCTTGTCCAGGAACTCCTTCCGGGGAAGCGCACAGCTCGCCGTGAGGTGAGCGTCACCACACTTGACGCATTTTGGCGCCAAGGTACAAAACCGGGACCCGTGTCCGAACCCGAGCAGACGGAAATAACTTGGGAAGGTCAGTTTTTGATATTGTGAGAAGATCGAAATATGTTATTGGGATGATCGGATTAGTTGTTAAAATAACAAAAATCAATAACAAAGATTTGTTCGAAGAATAACTTAAACTGTTATTATGATGTTATTTCAATAACAAACCAATAACACAGTAGGAATCATGAAGGAATAACAAGATTTGTTATTTTGTGCTGAGAGGTGGAGCAGCATAGTAACAAAAAATGTTATTGAACTGGTATGTCTCCATAACAAAAAAAGTTATTGTTTTGGTTCATTTGTAATTTGCAAATAAACCTGCAGTTGCCATAACTCCTCTGTACTAAGGGCTGCAGAGTCGGGTACCTCCAAGCGACTTTGAATCCATACTTTGAAGACAACTCCGACTCTGGATGCAGGATATGACGTCAACGACGACTTCAGCTCTCCAAAAATGCCCGACTTCACAGATTCCGACTCCAAGTAAAAGTTGCTGAAAATTAGATGGATCCGATGCAGTCTCCGAGGTCTCACTCCAGCTCGAACTTCAACGTCAGCTCCGACTTCCTGGCTCTGTGAAAATAATAACAGTTTTTGTTATTCACACTTCAAAAATTTTCAATAAATTAATCAATTCCGTTAGGGAATATAACAAAATAAAAAAAAAAGAACTCTCAAAAGTTAATTTTATCGGATTAATTTTAGCTTGAAACCCCATTTCATGGTGAAATAAATGACCCCGATGAAATTGGTCAAAATTATTTCATAGTTCTAGCCAATTTTAGTAAAATCCCTTAGGGGGTATATCAAATAATTAAAAGAAATCAACTTTCAAAATTTCAACTTTTTTAAAATAATTTTAGCTTAAGGACCCCATTTCATGGCCAAAATAATGACCCTGACGAAATTGGTCAAAATTATCCCATAGTTCTAACCAATTTTAGCAAAGTTTCTTAGGGGGTATATCAAATAATTAAAAAAATCAACTTTCAAAATTTCAACTTTTTAGAATAATTTTAGCTTAAGGACCCCATTTCATGGCCAAAATAATGACCCTGACGAAATTGGTAAAAATTATCCCATAGTTCTAACCATTTTAAACCAAGTCCCTTAGGGGGTATATCAAAAAATTTAAAAAAATCAACTTTCAAAATTTCAACTTTTTAAAATAATTTTAGCTTAAGGACCCCATTTCATGGCCAAAATAATGACCCTGACGAAATTGGTCAAAATTATCCCATAGTTCTAACCAATTTTAGCAAAGTCCCTTAGGGGGTATATCAAAAAATTAAAAAAAATCAACTTCCAAAATTTCAAATTTTTAAGAATAATTTTAGCTTAAGGACCCCATTTCATGGCCAAAATAATGACCCCGACGAAATTAGACAAAATTATCCCAAAGATCTAAACATATTTAACAAAAGAAAAAATAATAACAGATTGTGTTATCGACACTTAGAAACTTTTCCATTTGTGCGATTTACGGTAATTTTATTTCTAAGTCAGTAAACCGAACGAATAACAAATTTTGTTATTAGGAGAGTTTTTGAAATGTATAACATTTCCTCTTATTAGCGTGTTATTAACCATTTTTAATATAATATCACTTCAATACCAAATTTTGTTATTTTATCAGAAACTGTTATTATTTTTTCTTCTTGAAGTTGAACTTCAGGATAAAATAATTACACTTTTTGTTATTTTAACAGGATTTGTTATTGAAATATTATTAATTTTGTTATTACCGTCTGCCCGGGAAGCGTTGACACCGGTGGCATTGTGCTGCGTCAGTCGGCCGCTTGGTGAAGTACCTCCACCCTACCAGAAAACCTTCAACAGCCTTCACTTTGCGGAGATCTTGGATTTTCACCGATCCCTGGTCGAAGTATAACAGCCACAGGAAATGATTCCCGCGCGAGAGCACCTTGGCCTCTCGAGGGTTAACGTTTTGCTCTTTGAGGGACTTTTTGAGCTCCTCCGGCGTGCTTGGTATGTTGTACCCGCTCAGCACTACCTTGACTGCCGATTGGTCAGCCGGCTCGTGCATGTAGTAAGGAATGCCAGCTTTCGCCAACGCTTCCATCGATTTCTCAAACATTGGTCGACCAAAGGTGTATACCTTGACCGACGTTCTGAGAATTCGCATCGCAAATTCGCAATCACCATCCATCAAAACTTTGTCAATTTTTGCAGCAGGAAGGTCGAGAACACTGATGGGTGAGTTACGCTTTAGCTTCGGCGTGGTTTTACCTTGCGCTGGTATTGGTGTGTTAGTTGACGATTGTTTATCATCGTCTCCTTCATCGTCGTCATCGTTGTCGGACAATAGAGATATCCACGCGCGAGAGTGTGTTAGTTTGGAGTTTAGTTACACGCAGACATAGGCAAATCGAGTAGAATGACTCGTCTGTCAAAATCAGCTGTGTCCTTTGTTATACCACGAGCACGTGGAAAACAGCTGGTTTTTACAGGCGGGTTGTCTACTCGATTTGCCTATGTCTGCGTGAAAATAGTGTAAACAAAATCAGCTGCTTGGAATTCAGCCAATCACAATAGAGTTATCTACGTGCGCATGTATTGCGTGTACGTACACGAAAAAGATTGAGGTTAAATTTTGTACCAGCCAGCAAAACAAATGGCGTGCTAGTGTGCGTGAGAGCGGGCTTAGATAGCTCTATCGATCAAAACCAAAACAATACTTTAAATACAAATACTAACACAGAAACATGGTGTGCGTGAGAGAATCCGTGGAGATCTCTATAGCTCGAAATCGTTTGAGGTTGGAACTGTTAACGTGGAAGTTCCCGGGTTGCTGGTGGATTGACCACCTCCAGATTGCTGCTGCTGCTTGTTCCGGTTGGCCATCTGCCTGGTCACGATCGAGCTCGGAACGGTGACGCTCGAAGTTGACTTAGTCGAATCAACTGCCGCCGTAAGTACGATGCTGGGCCGTCTTGGGTCGGGCGAGGAGGACTTCTTGGTGCGGTATAAAGAACCATTTTGGCCGCGTCTCCGAAGTGAACTCGAGTTGCCACGGCCACGACCGTTCTTTCCCATCGCGGGGAAGTTAACTCGCGGGTAATTTGTTAATCTTTAACCGTGAAAACGAACGATATCCGCGGAGCACCAAAACACTTGCTGTTGGTGGCTGCAGTGTTACCAGCTCGATGGTTCTAACATTTGAATGAAAAAAAAGTGTATAAAATGCATTATACACCTGTCCAGTTGTTTTGCAATCATTAGATTCCAAAATACCTAAATATTGACGATTTTGTTGCACAAAAAAGTTTTTGCGGTGCTGCACATTGAAATTTCATGAAAATTCAAAATATTTTTAACCCAGCCCAAACATGCTAAATATGATTACCAATGCAGAAAAATGCGTATGATTATTTTCAGTCCATTTCATTTCTATTTTCATTAAAATTTTGAAGTTTTTGAAATTAGTAGAAGATTTTTTCAGCACGAGTCGTCCATTAATGCAACGAGGTTTACCGTTTTGAATAAACACGACGAGTGCTGAAAAATATCAAGTTTTGCAATGAGTTGCTTACAATTTTTTTGCATTTCCTAAAAACGCTTTTTGAAAGGAATTTCACGTTAAACATTAATTTGTTAATTAAATTCACGGTTCAAACAAAATAGTATTGAAAAATGTTTCTTTTCAACACAAGTGCTGAAAAGTAGAACTTTTCTGGTATTGAAAGGTATTGATTTTCCATTCTGTTATTTTTGGTAGAGAAAAAAGACCTTTTCGTCGCTCTAGAATGACAGGAAATGTAATTAGTTTCACGGCGGAATTGCAAAAAATATTTATTTGCCCTCTGATTTTCAGACTAATTTTAAACGGGTGGGAGGGGGAAGGCAAAATAAATTAAAAAAAAGGGGGGATGGCCAATTGATTCAGACAAATTATTGCCGTTTTTAGCTTCTTATTAATCTCAATAAATATCATAAATATCATGTTTTTACAATTTTGTCAAACATATTCTATGTAACATTTTCAAATGTTTTTTTTTGTGTATGTGTGAGATATTTTCAACTTAAAGACAAGAGGGTGGGCGAAATAATAACAATCAGTAGTAAAACAATCAGACTCTTGAGAAACAAACCCTGCCCATCTCGCTAGGTAATATAACCTACAAAGCTTTAATTTTCAAACTTTACCACCCCCGATTCGACGCCACACTCAAACCGTCAATAATTAAATTTTCCACTCCAATAAAAAATATATCGCCGGCAACCGCACGTCACGCACTCAATTGGTTCCAATTTTCCCACAAAAGTGGACCCAGCCGAGCCGGCAGAAAATCGTCACCGAAAATTAAGTTTAATTCGTTCGTGATTGACGTGTCCCAGTGACATTCCCTTCAATTAGGACCCACCAGAGTCGCGGTCGCAGAGGCTTTTATGCACTTGGTAATTGAATTCCCGGCGGTGTTTTTATTTTATTTCACCGTTTTTTTGTGTGTTACTGTTGTTGTTGTTGTTGGTGCTCCAGAACTCGACCCCGAACATCGAGTCCATCAGTACACTCCAATAAAAATCTTTAAGTGACCGGTGGCCCGGTTTTCTGATTTTTTTTGTGAGGACAATTAATTGTGTTTGGGGTGGGGAATCAACGATTTTTTGTTATGTGAACTTTAAAGATTTCGAAATCTTGTTAAAATGTTAAATATTTAAAACAAAAATTCAATAAGAAATTCGCCTCTCAATTCCACCAAAATCCCCAAACAAGCGCGAATAAATTTCCACACCCGTCAAATAAGAAATGCATGTATAAATTATCTCAACGGCCACTTTCATAAATCATATTCCCATTTAATATTATGGTCATTGCGTGCCACGGAAGCCCTGCTCGCTGGAAAAGGACTCCAACGCAGCCCAATAAAAACAACTCATTTCCGGCGCTGCTGCTGCTGCTACCTTAAGCTGCTCGTTGGCTGGCCACCACTGTTGATCTTGATGTGATGCCAGTTTTTTTAACTTAATATAAAAATATTTGAAAAATATGCAATTTTGCTTAACTTTCAAAAAGTTTACAATTTAACAAATTGTTCATTTTCTACAAACAATAAAATAAATCAATAAACTGGCAACCCTGCCCTAACGAGGCTTTTTTGTCCAAGGTTGCAGGCAGTCAAACTCGGCTTCCATCAAATCATTTTATGCTTCCATCAGAGAGCCTCTTTTGTTTTTCTTGTTCCCTTGTGGGACTTGTATTTGTTTCCGACGTGGAAAACCACGTGTGGTTTGGTTTAATTTTTGTTTTAGGGAGCTTTTTTTTGGTAAAATGAATTGCTACTGACTTCTTAAATGTTTTTCTTATTTTGATCTGTTTATCGGATTAAAAAATGAAGTTGGCAGCTAGTTTATACTTTATTAATTAGAATTTGTATTTTAAATGTTCTGACCTTTTCTAGCCCTGATACCAAAGTTTTTTCTTTATTTTTTTTTTTTCAATATTAAAGCATCTGAGAGCTTTTTAAAAAAATGCATTGGTAAAACCCGAATTTAATCCACCAATAGATGTAAAAAACAGCTTTTTTCACTGAATGAAAACAAAATGGAAAAATTTACTGTTTTAAATAGAAAAAAACTTTAATTTTCCGTGAAAAAAAATATTTTGGACAGCTATATTTTATTTACTATCATTTTTTTTTTAAAAAAAAAGCTTCGACTTGACTTGTTTATCTTTTGAGCGTGAACTAGCTGAAACTTCGAATTTAAATTTCATTATTTGGCTCCGTATTAAAACCAGTAATATAATGAGAAATAATGATTTAAATTTAGTTAATTAAAATTAAAATGGCAATATCTTGTCAAAAAGAATGGAAAAGCCTTAATTCGTCTCTGCAATTTCGCAAATCAACTTAACATTTGTTTTACTTGAATGACAATTTTTCATCCATTCCTTGTGTCGAAATGAACCATTTTGCATCATCTGTTTCTTCGTATAAGTCTCCATACAAATTTGTGGGCTGTTCATATGAAAGTGTTATGAAAACATTCAAAACTATTTGACTCGAGAAGGATCTGATCAATTTGGTGTCTTTAGCAAAGTTGTAGCTTATGATAAGACTATTAAAAAATACGCTCGAAAATAATCAATTCATTTTTAAAGACAGTTTTCCACAAAAAGTTTTGACAATGTTTATTCCTCTGTTTTTTTGTTAAGTTTTAGTAGACAAAAAGTGCACAAACTCTGTTGCCAACTTTGAATTAATCAGCTGTTGATTCGTTTGGTTGCTAAGGCCTTGCAAAAAATAAAAATGATCAAAAATGTTTTTTTACCTGATTGATTCTCAATTTTCAAACCATGATATCATGGAAACTTTTAATCAGATTTTCAACGTTGGAAACTAACACCCTTGTAAAAAAATCAACTTAAAAAATCCAGATTTTTTTATCCGTGATTTGAGCCATACTTTCATACAAATAAATAAAAAACATTTTTAAAATTTATGAGATCTGCTCAAAAGCAGTTTTTTGCAAAAGCTTAGAAACAACAAACAAAAAAATTAAAAAAATTTCAAGCCCAATTTTCATTTTTTAGGCGAAAAGTATTACAAAATATTTGTTGAATATCAACAGTTCTGCCACATAACATTTCAAAGGGGTGAAATATTGAACGATTGGCCCTTTTAAAATGTGAATATTAACGTTAAAAAATTGAAAATATTGTTTTCGAAAACATCGGAAAATTTTACGAATGTTTCATATTTTAACAAGTTAAAATCGGACCATTAGTTACTGAGATATTGACATTAGACATTGGTGAGACTCAGAAAACATCAATATTCCTGTTTTTAAATCTTTGTATGACAATATCTCAGCAACTATGGATCGTATCAACAATGTTCAAAAAAGCAAAATGAAGAGAATTTTCTCATCTTTTCAAACATATTTCTTCTCTAAAGTTGGCAAACATGTGCACTTATTAAAAAAAATGAATAACTGAGACTATTTAAAAAAAAGTAACCTAAAAATGGCTATAACATGAAAACGATACGCTTTATCAAAATTTCACTATTGTACTTTTTGATTACAAATTCGATTTTGCATCGACTAATCGTGCTTGCCTTTTCATTAGAGCACATTACTTTTTTAAACTTTCACATCTGATTTAAACTCTCATTTTAGTGAAAGGGATACACTATTGTTTACAATAGTGATGTGCCCTTTTGCCCCCCTATATTTCTTTTTTTTTTCAATCAGTATTGATTCAAAAATTCATAACTCAGTTAAAGATTTTTTGCACAAGCAAGGGTCCTGATTGCTCAAAATCAACCACTCCATTCGCGAGCACAAATAGCAGGCGACGCGGTACTGCCCTGATGAATTCCTACCGTTTGTCACTTTCACACCATTCGCTCCCGAACACTCTCTATTCTACTCTCCTCCTCTCTCTGATCGGCCCAGTCTCCGAACGGCTCCGGCAGGCCGATCGTCTGCGATCACTCTTAACTGAAAACATTTTTTCTCTGATGCGCTGCGTTAAACTCATTGATTTGGGTTGCCTTAAATCAATGTTATCAATCAAATTTTGCATTTATTTTGATTTCATAGCATTATAGACACCATTCAAAGAAATTTCCACCAATAAAAAATCAAATTGATGGCAAACTGAGGGCGTGAAGACAAAAAGACTGCCGCTCTGGCATTTTGTGAGAATGGCTCTTCGCTGAGCATGGTAGTGTGTGAGTGTCGTCAAGCGACGGAGTAGGCAAATATTTTCACGATGTATTTGTTCGCTGAGTGAACAGTTCGGGCCACTCGCTGGCTGCTTGCGAGTATCATTCGCTCATGAATGCTAGCGGATTGGAATAGGCGACGAATGGATAGGCAATGAGTGAGTGGTTTCTGTTCATTGAACCGGAAATCAGGACCCTTGTGCACAAGCTGGAAATTTCTGAAAAGTTGGCATTTGATGTCCCCTAGAACATATCATAAAATAAAAAAATTGCGTTTTTTGACAAAAAGTAAAATTAAAAATCATTAAAAAAACAATACCGTGTATCATTTTTTTGTTCAGTGTAGTCCTTATCCATACCTTCAACTTTGCCGAAGACACCAAATCGACAAAAAAAAGCCATCAAAAAATAAAGATTTTTGAATTTTCATAAATCATTTTTGTGTGGACAGCAAAATTTAAATGGAAAATTATATGGACAAACTATTGATGCAAAATGGCTTCTTTGGGCATACTGAAGACACCATAAAAGTTTCAGCCGGATTAAAAAATACAAAAAAATAAATGACCGAAATCTCAGAGAATTGGTCAAATGCAATTTCATGTTTTAGTGAATGTTTTTTGATAAGGAGGTCAAAAAAAGTTTCCTGAATGATATTTCATCAATTCAAATTAATTTTTATCCAGCAACCAGAAAATATATCATTTTGATACTGTTCGGTAGTGAGGAACGGTGACTTGTTTTGCGTCAGAAAAAAAAATGTCGTCTTTTTCAGAGAATTTCTCACTTTTCACAAAAAAAAAATTTTTTATGAATAAACAAGCAAATCATTAGAATTGGCAATCATTCAATTTAATATAATTTGATCGGTTTGTGTTTAAATAAGATCTTAGTTCTAATTCAAATTAAACATAATCTAAAAAAAAACTGATCATTCTCATTATCAAATTAGACTCCAAAAAAACTAAATACAATAAAATTCATATTTGTTCAAAAAACACTGCTCACAATTTAATTGCGATTTTTTCTTTGTCTTTTACAGGTAAACATCGAGAACTCATCACGGGAAAATGTTGCAATTGCGTTGTTTTGTGAGTTTATCAGTAAGGTGGCTTGTATCAATATTTATCGAACAGATGCACAAATAAAACATATTGTTTACAGGAGATGATTATCCAAATAATAAATATCAATTTTACGGCACATAGTGAATCTCAATCAAATGATAATGATAATTGATTTTTTTTTGTTTTGATAATTGCGTCGCTTGGCAAAAACTAACAAATTTGAGAAGAAATTATCGAACAAACTTTGCTACAAGCTCAAACTTCTTCATGTACTCGTTAGTACAAACACACAAAAAAGCAGCGTTCTACTTTGGCCCTCCCCCCCGCCATGTTCTTCCTGTAACGACCCCCGGAAGCAACGGCCAATAAATCTTCAAATGGCCATAACCTCCACTGCCTAGGGGACACCCATTTCGGGCCCCCCAAAGCCGGCCACGCTGGGCATTTCCTGTCCCCCGCCTGTTGTGTGGCGCAAGAACTGCCATTTTTTATGAGCCGTCAAGTGACCACCTTCTTCCGGAGACGACCTTGGTCCTGGTTTCGGCAGGAGAAGTTGAACTTTCTCACTCTCATTCTCCTGGGGGAGAGGACTTTGATGATGAAAACAGAGTTGCAATAATTGAGTTATGGGACGGCCCACTGCTGCGAAAGTGGCTGTTGGTCCCTTAATGAACTCAAGGTTGGTGGTCTCTATTGGCAATGAGTTACAGAGTTCGATGGCCTCTATCGAGGAGTTGTTGTTGTGACTTGGAGTTCCTGCTGGGAGTATGATGGTTAGTGAACTTTGCTAACGAATCATTGAAAAAAAAAAAACTTTCTGGACGTCAATCGTTGAGGCCTTTGATGAAACCAGAGTCGCACCGAAGGTAGTTAGGAAAAATATGTTGAGGATTTTTGAACTGTAGTATTGTCCGATTTCATTCGCTTTTGTTTGCTTTTTCAAATGTTCAACATAAAAGGTTCACAATCTTAATTTCAAAGGGCAAATGATTTGATTACCTGAAATTTTTAAAGTTCAGCTTAAAGCTCAAATTGCACAATAATTTGAACAGTTTTTGAAATGTTTTGAAATATTTTCTAAATCTAAGCCCAAAAATGAGAAACAATAATCAAGATCAGTTAAGTTATAACAAAATATTATAATAATTTAATATATTATAATAATTTAGTATTAGAGCAATTCTCTACCAAAACCGGAAATGGATTTTATTTGTATTTTTTTATTTGGCTCAAACTTTGTGGGGGCCTTCCCTATGACCAAATATGCTATTTTTTTGTCATTGGTTCACCCATACAAGTCTCCATACAAAAATGGTTTGTAAATATTCAAACAGCTGTAACTTTTGAGTGAATGGCAAAGTGTGGGTATTGTTGATGGCAAAGTTGAATGGCAAAGTTGTAGGTATTGTTGAGGACTTTTGAGAAAAAACTAGGTACACGGAAAAAAAATTGGAGATTTTTTTATCAACTTTTTTTTACTAAAACTCAATTTCCCAAAATACGTATTTTTTGATTTTCGAGATTTTTTGATATGTTTTAGGGGACAAAAATCTGCAACTTTTGAGCCATAGAAAAACATGGTCAAAAACCAAATTCCATGCAAAAACAAGTTTGACATTATTTCTTAATGCAATATTGAATTTGCAATCGAAAAGTACTTTACAGATTTTTTGATAAAGGGCTCCGTTTTCGAGATATAGCCACCGAAAGTTTGATTTTAGCGAAATATTTGCAGTTTTTCAATTTTTAAAAATAGTGACCATGAGTGACCATTTCTAAAAATATTTTTTTTTAAATGTTCAGAAAATTTGCTATAAAATTGTCTAAGAGACATTGAAGATTGGACCTCTGGTTGCTGAAATACAGCGGCTTAAAGAAAAAGAAACACAAAAATTGAAGTTTTCTAAGTCTCACCCAATCAGCCCACCGTTTTCTAATGACGTTATCTCAGCAATTAATGGTCCGATTTTCAATATTAATACATGAAACATTCGTGAAATTTTCCGATCTTTTCGAAAAAAATATTTTGAAATTTTTTTAATCAAGACTAGCATTTTAAATGGGCGTAATATTCAATATTTAGCCCTTTAAAATGATTTAAAAATTTTCAAAATATTTTTTTCGAAAAGATCGGAAAATTTCACGAATGTTTCATATATTAACATTGAAAATCGGACCATTAATTGCTGAGATATCGTCATTAGAAAAAGGTGGGTTGTTTTGGTGAGATTTAGAAAACGTCTATTTTCGTGTTTCTTTTTCTTAAAGCGGCTCTATCTCAGCAACCCGAGGTCCAATCTTCAATGTCTCTTAGACAATTTCATAGCAAATTCTCTGAACTCTTCAAAAAAAATATTTTTAGAAATGGTCACTCATGGTCACTATTTTTAAAAATTGAAAAACTGCAAATATTTCGCTAAAATCAAACTTTCGGTGGCTATATCTTGAAAACGGAGCCCTTTATCAAAAAATTTGTAAAGTACTTTTCGATTGCAAATTCAATTTTGCATTAAAAAGTAATGTCAAACTTGTTTTTGCATAAAACTTCGATTTTTTTCCAAAAATTACTATTTTTTCAAAAATTCATAACTCGGCGGCAGATTTTTTGACCATGTTTCTCTATGGCTCAAAAGTTGCGGATTTTTGTCCCCTAAAACATATCAAAAAATCTCGAAAATCAAAAAATACGTATTTTGGGAAATTGAGTTTTAGTGAAAAAAAAGTTGATAAAAAAATCTCCAATTTTTTTTCCGTGTACCTATTTTTTTTCTCAAAAGTCCTCAACAATACCTACAACTTTGCCGAAGACACCAAATTGATCAGAAAACTCACTCAAAAGTTACAGCTGTTTGAATATTTACAAACCATTTTTATGGAGTATGGAGACTTGTATGGGTGAACCAAGGACGCAAAATAGCTTATTTGATCATAGGGAAGGCCCCCACAAAGTTTGAGTCAAATAAAAAAATACAAAAAATAAAAATGGTCGAAATCGGCCGATTTCGTAGAGAGTTGCTCATTAGTAAAAAAATCATGAATTTGAAAGTAACAGTATCTCAAAAAATTTATTATTTGGCAAAACATTAATGAGGCCATTGCAAATATTTTTTGAAGTTTATGTCCCTCGGCTCTGACCAAAGTCGAGGGAGGGGCAAAACAATAAATAAAAATTGAAATAACAAGCCGAGGTTATAAAAGTTGAATGAAAAAACGGTTTTAAAATGCATTTTACATGTGTCCAGTTGCATTCCAATCATTAGTTTTCGAAATATCGATATAGACGGAAATTGATTTTTCGCGAAAAAAAAACTTTTCGTGGAACTGTACATTGGTACTTCATGAAAATTAAAAATGTTTTCGAAGGAGTTCAAACATGCTAAATATGATTATAAACGCAGGAAAATGCATTTTAACTGGTTTTCAGTTGATTCCACTTAATTTTTTATAATAATTTTGAAATTTTCGAAAAAATATTTTTTTTGACCCGTGATAATTCAGGCCGATTTAAAAGGGGGAGGGGGAGGTTTATGACGCTCCCGGATGTGTGCCAAAAGATCGAAAGACATAAGGTCAAATGGACAAAAGGTCGAATTGACAAAAGGTCGGAAATGGGCAAAAGGTCCAATGTGAAAAAATTAATCTAATATTAATAATTATTAACTTCTAAAATATTCTTGAAAAAATATTTCTTACAAATTCGATTATTTTTCTGAGAGTTTATCCATCCTTTAAGTATTGATCTTTTTTTCAAATAAACAGAATAAATTCCAAACAATTTTTTGAGAAGTTTTCCACTCCCAAAAAAATATTAGTTCTTGTCGACTTATAGAATATTTTTGAGCAACCTTTTCATGACTGTCGTAATGTTTTTGTAAGTTTTTTTTTTTTAGTTTCTATTTTATTTTTGAATACAACTTTTTCTTGTCCATCGTAATGTTTTATGTTTTTTATTGTCATGGGGGGTTTTTTTAATACTTCTTCTAAAATGTTTTAAAAGCTTTTATTTTATTCATAATAAATAACAGTTGTAATTTTTAGTTTTAGTTGTAAAGGTTTTAGTGCTTTTTCACTGCATTCAAATTTAAACAGTTCCAAAACATGAAAAAGTCTTATTTCTTAAATATTGTAGCAGGTCTTTTATCCTTTTTCAATCTATCCTGAAAGGATCCCCATAAAAATCTGACTTAAAAAATATAGCTGTTTATACAAAAAAGATTTAAAGACCCAAGTTACATTTTTAAACCAACTAGCCATCACCTAGTTTATTAAGGTTTTATGGTAGCATCTTGATTGCTTAGTAGTTTTATTTGGGCATTCACCATAACCAATAAGCAAGAGCTAATTAATAGGTTCTAACAGGGTTTTAAGCCTCGGACATAAAACCTTCTGACAAAAAAGCTAAATGGCTTTCAATACGGTTTTATGAAAGTTTTAAGAGAGTCTTGAAAACCCAATGGCAATGTCATGCCAAACGGTTTTATCGCATGCATCTTTAAAAACAAAATGTGTTTTAGCTGTCAAGTGCCATTAGGCATGCAAAAAGCTTAATTAAAACCACAAGCTCCTGAAAAAGCTTTTAACGCGGCCAATTAGCAGTGCATAAATATCCGCCATCTTGGTTGAAAAAATAGAAAACTGAGAAATTTGATGAAAACACTAATTTATGCTGCATTTCTGATATAATTTATAAAGCGGTTGATGTTTATAAATAATTTGAACATTTTTTTCAAAATCTGCAATAAAATATTTTTAAACATTAAAAACTATGATTACAAATAAAGCTTTTTTTTGAAGCGAGTTGATTTTTTTGGCTCTATCAATAAAATTTCAACCGCAGCTGAATTTGAGCCACCAATTGCGAGAAATACAAATAATTTTTATTACCTCCAATATTTATTATTAATCACCGCCATTTTTGCAAACCATCCCCATATTATCATTTGACAAGATAAATACTTATTTTTTGTCAAATAAAACCTGTTTGGCATAAAACGTTTAAAGACGTACGAAATGTCATTTTTCCTTAACGCCTGACTAGGTTTTAACAAAGGTTCTATCAAGGCTTTGAGGATGTTGTTAGGATTCAGTTGTAAAGCCTTGAACTCCTATGTAGGTTTAATAAATAGGCCGTGTTAACCTTTTGCGGAGGTCCTTTTGGGTTTTAACAGAAGTTTATCGGGGTTCTGGGGAGGCTGTTACGACTTAGTGGTTTTAATGTTGGTTTTGGTTGATAGGTTTTATAGCGGTTGTGACAGCTTTGATAAAGCCTAAAATGTTACTTGGGGATAACCCCATCTCCTCCTTATTCAAAAAGTTTCCAACAATCCGGGGGGATGTTTTTATACAGAAGACCTCAAAATTTTTAAGAAATTAATGAAAACCTTTCAAAACACACTTTCATAGCTTTCTTTTCAATATTTATGCATTTAGGCCCAAATCCAATTTTTTTTTTATTCGACCATTTGTCGTTTACCAGATTTATTTTTACTACAAAAATCACTATTTAAAAAAAAAACATAACTCGTCGCAAAATGTTCGTTCCATATTTCAGAATGGCTTGAAAGATGCGGGGTTTTTGTCTTCTGAAAAATATTTTTTTTTAAATTGTAAAATAAAATAATTTCGATTTTGGGAAATTGTTTTTTTTTTTTGTAAAAAAGAGTAAATTTAAAATAATTAATTTTGTTCTTGCTTGTTTTTTTTTCCTGAATAGTCCTCATCAAGACCTACAACATTGCCGAAGACACCAAATCAATAAAAAAAATGCTTGAAAAGTTACAGATTTTTTAAATATTTACTTAGGCTGGTACAAATATTTTTAAAAGTTTTTGTCACCCCCCCCCCTTCAAAACTGGCCCGAAAAATCAGGGGGCAAAAAAAATATTTATACAATAAACTTCAAAATTTTAATGAAAATTCAAGTGCAACCAACTGAAATCAAATTAAAATACATTCTCCTGCGTTTAAAATCAGTTTTAGCATGTTTGGGTTTATTAAAAAATCTTAAGATTTTATGAAAATTTTCGATGCCAAATCTTTTTTTTTCGATACAATTTTTGTTTTTGTCAGATCTTAGATTTTTTGAGAACTAATGATTGCAAAACAACTGAACTAGTGTAAAATGCATTTTAAAACACTTGTTTTCATTTAAATGTGAAGACTATTGCTTGTTATTAAAATTTTTATATTTTTTTATTTTTTTGCCTCCCCCCCCCCTTGACCTCGGCCAGGGCCGAGGGACAAAAACTTTTTTAAATATTTGCATCGGCCTTAACATTTTTGTATGAATAGCTGCCAAAATTGTATCGAAATTTGTATGGGTAAAACAATGACACAAAATGGCTTCCTTGGAAAAATGGACGAAATCGGCCGACTTCGTAGAGAATTGCTTTTCTGGATCTTTTGCATGAGAAATTTGTTTAGTAAGGAAAGCGCTAACCAAACCAATGGGTTTGGCAAGACTTTAATTTAAAAAAATAACTTATGAAATGCATTACTAAGAAATCGTTAATATTAAATAATAAAAAAAAAGAAATGCATTCCATAAATTCAGATTGCCACGTGCCCTTGTCTCATTACGACCACGTGTTCGTTTGGTCAGTTCCTTCCTTCCGGCGAGCCGGTCATGTTGAACATCCCGCCGAAACACGGCAGAAACCAGTTCATTATTTAATTGGAGCCCTCGTTTGCGTCCATCCTTCGAATCACAGAATGACCTTTTTTTCTGCCCTTCCGAAACGTGACCATTCCGTTACGGCCTACGGGAAAACTCGTTGCGTGCGATAAGAAGTCGGCCCAAGAACGAGGTTTACTCTAGCCACCCACATTCGCAAAGAAATTAAAACACGTGTCTCTTGGTTGAGGAGGGGAAATCCTTTCCTCTGTGATCGGGGGAAATCTGAAGTAAAACGGAAAAAACAAGCCTTCGTGCTAAGGAAGTTGGAATTTTCCGACCTGCGAGGCTGGCAAGGCGAGGAAAACGTGTTTAAAATTTAAAATCCAAACACACACACACACATACATCTACAAACACAAAGTCTGATGAAGTAAAAGGGAAAAATTTCCTTGAACAAAAAAAAAAAAAGAATAATAAAAGTAGAAAGGCTCAGATATGACAACCAGGTAGTCGGGAGGTGGCGCTTCTTTTGAATTTCATTCCATTTGGCATGCCGGCGGCGCGGCAAGTAAACTAATTATAATTTAGGGACTGGTGGATTCCGGGTTCCGGACTCTCGAGGCTAAATCTGCCAACTGGCGCCGCACGATCTGGGTTTGCTCGGTGGATTGAATGAATCTGGGCGCTTGTAACGTTGGTTTAATAGAATTAAAGCCGTAATGAAGTTTGGTTGGAATGTATTTTCGTAACATTTCGTTTAAAGTATCAGGGATTCAGATTTAGGCAATTGATAAGAAGTAAAACCTCAAAAATATTTCAAATTAACAACAGTGGAAATTGCGTGCAAGTTATGAGGGCAAAGCGCACGCACAAGTTATGCAACATTGGGTTCCAAAATTCACCGAATTTAACGCTTTATTTCGCTTTATGCGGTAAACGATTTTGCAAGTTTTCCACCCTGGCTTCCGAACAGCCCCATTTTCAGCCCACCTGAAACCACATACCTGCCGGCCGGCCCGTCTATTGCTGATCAATGCAAAATTGTGCTGTGTATCGGTGTGTGTGTGTGTCTGTATAATGTGTGTTCCAGTTTTGAACGGTTTTCGGTTTCGGCTCGGCGGTTAAGTAATAAACAGTCCCGGGGTGTAATTAAGCGCAAAACCAGAAAACGTAAATTTTGCACGATTGTTAGGCGAGCAATCGATACAGAAAAGGGTGAAGGGGCTTAATGTTGGCATGTTAAAATATTGATTTCAAATTATGTATTGGGTACAATTTAGAGCATTAAGTTCTTAAAATAATTATGTTCAATTTTGAATAAACTGACCGAAAATATTTTCATTCGCCTTTGCAATCCAACAAAAAAACTTCAAACGCAGCAAAATCGGTGTCCCCCCTTCGAAATTGGCCCCCGGGTGGCATCAAACAGTGGCCACTCAGTCAGCAGGTGCCAAATTGGCTTTCAATAAAATCAATCGACGAAATCACGCCACGGGTCACCGCGTATTCTGACGGCCGGTGGCGTGTAGTTTGCATGGTAAAACGCATGAATGCTTTAAATTTTTGGTCTTTTAACTTTTGGTCTTTTAACTTTTCAATTTTCAATTTTCAATTTTCAATTTTCAATTTTCAATTTTCAATTTTCAATTTTCAATTTTCAATTTTCAATTTTCAATTTTCAATTTTCAATTTTCAATTTTCAATTTTCAATTTTCAATTTTCAATTTTCAATTTTCAATTTTCAATTTTCAATTTTCAATTTTCAATTTTCAATTTTCAATTTTCAATTTTCAATTTTCAATTTTCAATTTTCAATTTTCAATTTTCAATTTTCAATTTTCAATTTTCAATTTTCAATTTTCAATTTTCAATTTTCAATTTTCAATTTTCAATTTTCAATTTTCAATTTTCAATTTTCAATTTTCAATTTTCAATTTTCAATTTTCAATTTTCAATTTTCAATTTTCAATTTTCAATTTTCAATTTTCAATTTTCAATTTTCAATTTTCAATTTTCAATTTTCAATTTTCAATTTTCAATTTTCAATTTTCAATTTTCAATTTTCAATTTTCAATTTTCAATTTTCAATTTTCAATTTTCAATTTTCAATTTTCAATTTTCAATTTTCAATTTTCAATTTTCAATTTTCAATTTTCAATTTTCAATTTTCAATTTTCAATTTTCAATTTTCAATTTTCAATTTTCAATTTTCAATTTTCAATTTTCAATTTTCAATTTTCAATTTTCAATTTTCAATTTTCAATTTTCAATTTTCAATTTTCAATTTTCAATTTTCAATTTTCAATTTTCAATTTTCAATTTTCAATTTTCAATTTTCAATTTTCAATTTTCAATTTTCAATTTTCAATTTTCAATTTTCAATTTTCAATTTTCAATTTTCAATTTTCAATTTTCAATTTTCAATTTTCAATTTTCAATTTTCAATTTTCAATTTTCAATTTTCAATTTTCAATTTTCAATTTTCAATTTTCAATTTTCAATTTTCAATTTTCAATTTTCAATTTTCAATTTTCAATTTTCAATTTTCAATTTTCAATTTTCAATTTTCAATTTTCAATTTTCAATTTTCAATTTTCAATTTTCAATTTTCAATTTTCAATTTTCAATTTTCAATTTTCAATTTTCAATTTTCAATTTTCAATTTTCAATTTTCAATTTTCAATTTTCAATTTTCAATTTTCAATTTTCAATTTTCAATTTTCAATTTTCAATTTTCAATTTTCAATTTTCAATTTTCAATTTTCAATTTTCAATTTTCAATTTTCAATTTTCAATTTTCAATTTTCAATTTTCAATTTTCAATTTTCAATTTTCAATTTTCAATTTTCAATTTTCAATTTTCAATTTTCAATTTTCAATTTTCAATTTTCAATTTTCAATTTTCAATTTTCAATTTTCAATTTTCAATTTTCAATTTTCAATTTTCAATTTTCAATTTTCAATTTTCAATTTTCAATTTTCAATTTTCAATTTTCAATTTTCAATTTTCAATTTTCAATTTTCAATTTTCAATTTTCAATTTTCAATTTTCAATTTTCAATTTTCAATTTTCAATTTTCAATTTTTTCCCATTTTTGCTCAACTTTTCTACAGTCTCCAAAGTGACGTCCGCTGGCACACTTTTTTCTTCTTTCAAATGTTTGCTTGGCACACAAACCCAAAGTGCAAACAAAGCTCAACAACATAACAGCAACAAAACCGAAAAAAAACTGTCTGAAACACCAATCCGAACAGCTGGCAACAATTTGCACACTTTTGCCGGGCCCGCAGGCCACACACAGAGAGAGCCACCTCCGACGCGACCCTCACCAGGTCCTTTCTCTCTAAAGTTTTCTTGAAAAACGAAACGAAACTATTGGCACTACGCCCCCCGGGGCATGGCCTTCCTCTAACGTGGGATTTCTGCTCCAGCGCCTCTGACGAGACAGGAGAAACCGGGACCGACGTTTTACTTCACCATCCGATAGAAGCTCAGTGGATAAGGCGGGAAACAACAAACCGAAAAAAAACTCGCTCTCCACTTTTAAGGACGAGGAAAATTAGTCGGCGTGCAAAAAGCATCTTCCAGCCCCCCCGGCCGATGGCAACGAGGGCCGACAGGACGCGCGATTAAATGAAAATGAGAAGGAAGAAAATTTTTTGGACGGGAAAAATAGGCATAAAAAATAAGGTGGCTGCTGCCACGCGGCTATAAACAGCAAAGTTTCCACGGGAAAGGTGCTTAAGCTTGGATGCTTTTGGAAATTGCTCCGCGGTTTTGCGACGAGTTCCGGCGTGGACACGTGACCGCGCGGTTCAGGGCCGGATGTTTTTATCCCCCCTTTGGAAGTGGCACTGTAGAATTGGTTCGGGTAGGGTGTTCTGAAAATGTGAAGACTGTGTGCCTTGAGTTGTTGAACCTTAGGCTGGATTTTCATGGATTGTGCAACGACATCAAGAGCACGAGCATCGAACCAACTCGATGCTCGTGGCTTGCGTTACTTCATTTAGCTTAGACACAACCCCAAAATCGACTTTCCGGAATAAGGAACACTTGCATGCAAGTTAACGAAAGATGGAAAATGACAGATTCAAACGTAAACAAAGCAGCATTGGTGGCGATCGGAATTCCAGAACAACTTTTGAAATAAGCTGATGTTATTCAATAAATCTTTTTCAAAAAGGCGTATGATTCGACTAGCGCATAATTTAATTAAATAAAACCTTTTGCCTCATGTTCGTTGCGAAAAATCATGCAATAAAGATGAGAGATAATAGAGTGGACAAAAAATTGGAAAAATTTTAGGAATTTTAAAAAATTTAAGTAATTTGAAAAATTTAAGAAATTAAAAAAAGTATATCATTCAAAACAGATGAGAAATTTAAGAAATTTAGAAAATTGAGGAAATTTAAAAAATTAAAGAAATTAAAAAAATTAAGTAATTTAAGGAATTAAAGGAATAAAAGAAATTTTAGAAATTTTAAAAAATTAAAGAAATTATAGAAGTAATAAAGAAATTATAAAATTTTTAGAAATTATTAAAATTTTAGAAATTTTAAAAATTTTAAAAATTCTAAAATTTTTAAAAATTCTAAAAATTTTAAAAAATTAAAATTTTTTTAAAATTTTTGAATTTTTAGAAATTTAAGAAAATTAAGAAATTTAAGAAATTTAAGAAATTTAAGAAATTTAAGAAATTTAAGAAATTTAAGAAATTTAAGAAATTTAAGAAATTTAAGAAATTTAAGAAATTTAAGAAATTTAAGAAATTTAAGAAATTTAAGAAATTTAAGAAATTTAAGAAATTTAAGAAATTTAAGAAATTTAAGAAATTTAAGAAATTTAAGAAATTTAAGAAATTTAAGAAATTTAAGAAATTTAAGAAATTTAAGAAATTTAAGAAATTTAAGAAATTTAAGAAATTTAAGAAATTTAAGAAATTTAAGAAATTTAAGAAATTTAAGAAATTTAAGAAATTTAAGAAATTTTAGAAATTTTAAAAATTTTAGAAATTTTAGAAATTTTAGAAATTTTAGAAATTTTAGAAATTTTAGAAATTTTAGAAATTTTAGAAATTTAAGAAATTTTAGAAATTTTAGAAATTTAAGAAATTTAAGAAATTTTAGAAATTTTAGAAATTTTAGAAATTTTAGAAATTTTAGAAATTTTAGAAATTTTAGAAATTTTAGAAATTTAAGAAATTTTAGAAGTTTTAGAAATTTAAGAAATTTTAGAAATTTAAGAAATTTAAGAAATTCAAGAAATTTAAGAAATTTAAGAAATTTAAGAAATTTAACAAATTTAAGAAATTTAAGAAATTTAAGAAATTTTAGAAATTTAAGAAATTTAAGAATTGTAAGAAATTTAAGAAATTTAAGAAATTTAAGAAATTTAAGAAATTTAAGAAATTTAAGAAATTTAAGAAATTTAAGAAATTTAAGAAATTTAAGAAATTTAAGAAATTTAAGAAATTTAAGAAATTAAAGAAATTTAAGAAATTTAAAAAAATTAAGAAATTTAAGAAATTTAAGAAATTTCAGAAATTTAAGAAATTTAAGAAATTTAAGAAATTTAAGAAATTTAAGAAATTTAAGAAATTTAAGAAATTTAAGAAATTTAAGAAATTTAAGAAATTTAAGAAATTTAAGAAATTTAAGAAATTTAAAAAATTTAAGAAATTTAAGAAATTTAAGAAATTTAAGAAATTTAAGAAATTTAAGAAATTTAAGAAATTTAAGAAATTTAAGAAATTTAAGAAATTTAATAAATTTAAGAAATTTTAGAAATTTAAGTATAAAGAAATTAAAGGAATTTAAGAAATTAAAGAAAGTAAAGACATTTAGTATATTTTTCATATTTTAGAAATTATAAATTTTTAGAAAACTTTGAAATTTTAGAAAACATTGATTTTTTAAAAAAAAACTTAGTAAATTTATAAGTTTAAGATAATTATAATTTTTTTTTTGAAATTTTAGAAATTTTGGAATTTAAGAAATTTAATCAAAATCTAGGCAAGCAATCCGTCCAACGGTGCATGAAATCCTCCTGCAAAACAATGCCCAGAAATCCGTCCACCGGTGGACGGATTCCTCCTGCAAAACAATGCTCCGAAATCCATCCACCGGTGGAACAGTTCCTCTTGTCAACTTGGCCAGGCAATCCGTCCATCGGTGCACGGTGGACCGATTCCTCCTGCAAAACAATGCCCTGAAATCCATCCACCGCTGGACAAGTTCCTCTTGTCAACTTGGCCAGGCAATCCGTCCACCGGTGAATGGAATCCTCCTGCAAAACAATGTCCAGAAATCCGGCCACCGGTGGACCGATTCCTCCTGCAAAACAATGCCCCGAAATCCATCCACCGGTGGAACAGTTCCTCTTGTCAACTTGGCCAGGCAATCCGTCCATCGGTGCACGGTGGACCGATTCCTCCTGCAAAACAATGCCCTGAAATCCATCCACCGCTGGACAAGTTCCTCTTGTCAACTTGGCCAGGCAATCCGTCCACCGGTGAATGGAATCCTCCTGCAAAACAATGTCCAGAAATCCGGCCACCGGTGGACCGATTCCTCCTGCAAAACAATGCCCCGAAATCCAACCACCGGTGGACGGATTCCTCCTGCAAAACAATGTCCAGAAGTCCGGCCACCGGTGGACCTATTCCTCCTGCAAAACAATGCTCCGAAATCCATCTACTGGTGGACAAGTTCCTCTTGTCAACTTGGCCAGGCAATCCGTCCACCGGTGGACGGATTTCTCCTGCAAAACAATGCCCTGAAATCCGTCCACCGGTGGACCGATTCCTCCTGCCAAAACAATGTCCAGATATCCGGCCACCGGTGGACGAATTCCTCCTGCAAAACAATGTCCAGAAATCCGGCCACCGGTGGACGGATTCTTCCTGCAAAACAATGTCCAGAAATCCGGCCACCGGTGGACCGATTCCTCCTGCAAAACAATGCTCCGAAATCCATCCACCGGTGGACAAGACTTGTCAACTTGGCAATCCGTCCAACGGTGGACGGAATCCTCCTGCAAAACAATGTCCAGAAATCCGGCCACCGGTGGATCAGTTCCTCTTGCTAATCTAGGCAAGCAATCCGTCCACCGGTGGCGAATTCCGCCTGCAAAACAATGGCCAGAAGATCAACTCCATTTCACCATGCAAAATCAGCTGTTTTGATTTTTGACAAGGTCTGGTTTGACAGATAGAATTTGTTTCGTCAAGTTTCATTCCCATCCCGTACCAAGCGTTTCAAAGCGTTATTTAGGTTTGTGTCTAGGGTGCCGCTGAGGTAGCAAAAAGGCACTGGACGAGCATCGAGTTTCAATGCACGGACATTTTAGCAAAGCATGGTCGTGAGTATGCTTTCGATGTCGGTCGTCTGAAGATGCTCGTGCATCGAAAATGAAAAGTCGGAAAATCGCATTTTCGCAACTTTCCGGCGATGGGTATGTATTTGTTTGTGCTTATACTACCATAAAATATCAATCCAAACCATTTTGCGATTTAACCTGATTGATAAAAATGAGTTTTCGGCAGAATATGAGCACGAGCATCGAAAGCCGCTTTCGATGTCGGTCATCGAAAAATCCATGAAAATCCACCCTTACGGTTGTTGTATTGGAGTCCTCAAAGCAGAACTTTAAGTTTTTAAGAGCGCAAATCTTGAAGTGTCTAATGAGGTGGTCTACTTTTTAAGGGGATAAGGGAAAATCTCCCAAATAAGTTTCGCTTAAAGTTGTATGATTTTTGGGGAGTCTACAGTGCCGAAATCTTAAAGACTTAAAGCTCCTTACGTCCCCAATTGGTATCGTCTTCACGAGACCTTAAAACCCTCTGAACACTGGTCACCCTACCCTACCAGGAATACATAACATAGGTACTTATTGCCAAGCAGAGAACGCGCGCCATTTGTCCCCGAGGGGGTGTAGGACGCTCGTTTAATTTCGAGCAGAACAAATGGACCGAATCTTCACGGTGGTGTGCTTCTTCCCAATCACCTCCCACGCCACAGACAATCCAAATTCTGCCTGTCTGTGCCTGTGTGTGTGTGTGAGTGGTCTGGAAAACGTTTATTTAAATTTCGCTTTTCCGAGGAAACTTCGCACCAGCAAAAAGGTCCTGAGAATTTCGCTGCTGCCGCCCGGGGGTTTAGTCTTGTGAGGTCGTAAAATGGCATGACGACGATGTCGGGCCACTTCCGGTGGCCGGATTATGTGTACTTTTGTTGGTCCAGCTGAGAAGCTTGGAACACGGTGAAATGATTGCCACAGTGTCGAGGTTAGGGAAGTAACATCTTAATTGCCTTCCTTCAGGGCACGGAATCGTGAGCTCGTCAACGCAATTTGAAGGAATTACAGCGATTGACACAAATCACAAGAATTGTTTCGACACACAAAAAAGCAACTTTCAAATGGATCTTCCTATCGATTTGCCATCGGCGACAGACTCTGTCCGGTCCATAAATAAATATCATCGTCAATATTTATCTATTTCACTAGGATTTAGATATAAAATCAGCAAAATCGCCCCCCTGCCTGCAGCCTCGTCGTCCTTCCCGTCGAAACCATAACTTCTGGTTAGACACATTCCATGAAAGTAAAAAAAAAGCATCCCTGCCACTTTCCCCAACCCTTTTCCTTCCAGTCAAGGAAAAGCGGCCACCACCAACAGAGCCGATGGCGAAAAGTGAAAATAAATCTTGCCCTAGATCCGATGGCTTTTTTTCCCTCCCCTCAACCCACCACCACCATGTGGGGATGCGTGGAGACCATATTTCGTGCGTTATCGTTTCACATTTCACCCAAAAGGGGAGGAAAACCGCCCCTCTCGGTGGTCAGCGGGAGTCCTGAGCCGTCCAAAGATGGACGTAACAGAACCCTTTTCATTCTGCTGAGAAGTAGTTTGGAATCTTACATATCAAGCTTGCTGAAAACGAAAAGTCAAAATGTTGTGTTACTTTGAGGGATTGAATGCTCTTGTTCAGCGAAAAATTCTAGATCTTGACGATTTTTTTGTGAAACTCATAATCTTTGAACCTTTTTTTACCTCTCTAGGTTAAAGTAGCGTTAATAAAATAAACAACAACAGTTAATAAAATAAACGTTAATAAAATAAACAACAGAAGTTTAGCTTTATAATTTGATATACATTTCAAATAACTTATTCGAGTTGACTTAAGAATTTTTCCAGTTTTTACTGAAAACGGTGTGTTTTGATAGTTTAAACAAAAATATTTAAAAATTGTTGGAAATAAAATGGAAGGTATTTTCACTTTCTGTGTTTACAAAAAAAGAAGCTCGGGCCTTTGAATTTGGAATCAACCAAGGAAGTTGTTGTCCTCTTATTCTAAAAACGGCAAACTTACGGACATCAACAATCTGATTGTAAAAAAATAAACTTTGTTGTTAATAATTCTGTAAACAGTACTTCAGAGAAAAGTTAAAAAAAATATACCGATAGTTTCCGTTATTTTGAAAAAACTTAAAATTTTTCTCGACAAGAATCTTGGTCCAAAAATTTTTGTTTGATGTATTCAAGTAAGTTAGTTCTTGATGTGCACCGTTAACAAGTTAGGCCAATGTAAATTTTATTTAATGTTTTAAGAGAGATTTTTTCGTTCAATAAACAATACAATTTGTTGTTAAACATTTGGAATACAGTTGTTTTATTTTTCATATCAATTTATTTTACCCTTTTCAAACCTGAATTTTAGTGGAATTCCGTGAAATTGGTTAATTTTCTCAACTTTGTGCTTAGAAATAGCAACATTTAACAAATATTTCTCTTGCAAAGATTTTTTTTCAGTTGATTATCGTTATATAAATTTTTTGAACACTTGAATATATCCAAAGTAGATTTTTAAAGGCAAACAAACATAAAAACGAATTTATTACAGCAGTTACATTTCAAACTTTGGGTAAAAACATTTAGGTGAAGTTAATAAAAATCATTAAAATAATAAAAGAAATTCGGAATTTTTTAGTTTCAAGTAATTTTAAAATTAGAATTATTTAGGTTTGTTAGTTGTTCAACAACAAACAATTACAATTTCAAAAAATGTTGCTTTCTGTTTGTTATGGTTTAAGCAAATGTTTGATCTTTAAATTTATGTTATAATCAAAAAGGGTTTCAATCAAAACAAATTTAAAAGTATAACAAGATTAGTTTTCATAGATTCGCTTCTTTTTTTTCACTGGAAATATTTTAAGGAAGCAATCAGGATATAGAAAGAAATAATTGCAGTAAACTGAGGGAAAGGGATTGAAAATTCTATTGGATGTGAAAAGTAAAGCAATCACCGATCGCGATTTGAGGCATCAATACTGTTTTATCAGCATTTCTTCGAAACCTTACTAAATTAAAGCAATTTTTCATTCCATGTAAAAACAATTTAAATAGCATTTTATTTTAAAAATAAAGCTCTCAAAAAAGTAGAAAATTTAACTTAATTGTATCCATTATATTAATTTTTTATTTGAAACATGAGGATTTTTTAAATATTTTCTGGTTCTGTTTTCTGGTTTTTTTGAATAAAATAAAAAAAATATTTATTAAGGCTTGATAAACCATCAAAATGTCGAAAAAAATCAAGTTTTATGTTGTTTTCTAGCTAGAATAGACTGATAAATCTTGTTTTGATTTTGAATTTAATGAAATAAAAAAGAAAATTATCTAAGTAAATTGAAAAATACTACACAAAAAAATCATTCAAAAAAATTACGCATATTTTATTTCCACGACATTTTTGTGTTATCATTCAACAAGATCCAACTTGATTTCAGTTATTATTATAAATTAGTTTTACAAATTTCACTCTAAATTTTAGATTTAGATCTACTTGAATAAAATGTCAAAACAAAGGAAGAAATGGATTTTATGCTATCATCACGTAAAAAATTAGCAAAGAAGCTTCTTTTGATTGATTACCAATCGTTTTTCACGATCCGAGAAATTTCCATGAAATGTGGCGTTTTGATTTTTAAAATGATGGATTCGGTGAAAATTGCTATTTTTTTAGCGTAAAAAAATACTGCCTGCTTATAAATCACGCATGATCCACACACACATCAAACATTCAAAAACATGGCCTCTATTTTCATATGGTCCTTGTTTTTCCATAATTATTTAGAAAACTTTGTTTAAGAGCGAGTCCACGAATAGGGCGTACCCCTTTGTATGGGATGTAGTTAAAAAATAAAAGTTAAAAAAAAATTAAGAAGCTGCTTTTTTCTGGTGTCATCTAGTATCATTGGAAACGAACTTGATTTTCAATAAATGTGAATCGATGATTTTTTTAAACTTTTATTTTTTAAAGGGCTAAAATGAATGAAAATATACATTATCATGCATGTTTCTATTGTGAAATTGTCTCAGAAACACGAATATGATAAAATTATCACCAGATCATCATCTAAGGGGTCTCCCGAGCAAAAATTTACAACCGAAAAATTTACTAAAAGTAAAAGTGTCTATTCAATATGTTAAACTGCCTTACCCAAAGCGTTCTCAGTCTCAGATGGTAGTTCCAGATGTCTCCTACAAGCTGCAGGTCGATCCGAGTTGATATCTGGATAGAACACTTTTTTATTTCAGTTTGAAAATTATGCTATTTTTTCACTGAAATGCCAATAACTCCCTTTAGAATTAACCAATTTGGATGCTCTACCCTGCATTTTGTTGCATTTTTTGAAGCCCTTTAAGATGCATTGAGAATTTTGAAATTAAATTGAATTTTGCCTAAGTTATAGCCTTTTAAGATTTTTGACGTTTTTGAACCTTCAAACTTTGTGTCCCGATATGCCCCACTTCCCGTTGACGTAGAATGCTCATATTTTGGCCAGATGCTAGTTTTATATGTACAAACAACATGATTCCATGAAAATTTCAGGCAGATTGGTGAGGTCGATGCGAGATGGGTATGCTTTGCTCATGGACTCGCTCTTAAATCAAAATTCTGGCTTAAAAAATCATAGCATAGCAGCTGTTGGGTGAAATAAAGACCATTAATATTTCAAAAAATTAAAATTGAAGAGTCACTCAACCCTTTTTCTCCCCTCTTCTTTAAAATAGTTACGGCAGAAAAAAAAACAGTTTCATTCATAATTATATTAAAAATTAATTGTGAACTATTTTGAATACTTTGTGTGACGGTCATTTATGAATTTTTAATTCCTAAAATTGTTTTTTAATTCTATTAAAATTGTTTTTATTTTAAGCCATAAATTGGAAAAAGACTCAAAACTTCAAAGATTTTTTTCCTAAATTTATCGATATTTTGTAAATTTGTGAGGGTAGTACAACTGTAATAGTGTTTTAAGAAATTTGAGATACAATCTGCCTTAAATTTTGAAAATATGTTTTGAAATTTTGTTTTTTTTTTTCATTCGCTTCCCGCCCTCTTTCTTGACCAGAGCTGAGACACAAAAACTTAAAATTAAATAAAATGTGTACCTACTTACCTTACTGAACAAAAACCAAATAAAATTGAGACAACGATAAAATTCTTCCTTTGATGGAGCTTTTTTTTTCATGGTTTTTTATTTCATAAACGCTTATGATTGTTTTTGATACTGATTTTTGTACGAGTTCATTTGATGTATAATTGTTCTTGTTTTGTTCTATCAATTATTGAATTGATTAAGATTGTGTTTTCATAGTTTAAGCAATTTTTTTAAAATCAAAACCAAATCATCCGAAAATAAACTAATAGAGAGTTACTGTTATTTTTATCATACTTGACATGGAATGTTTATTTTCATGTCGTATTCATGTTCATGTCCATTTAACTCACTTTTTCATAAGAGATTGTTTCTCTTTTTCAGGTAAACATCACGCTTTGATCATCTAACCGATTTGTAAGGTAAATAAATAAAATAAAAAGTTGTAAGGAAATTAGTATTATTAAAAGTGCATTCAAACCAGTTTTCTAACGTTATGCAAAACCTGTGGGCCATTCTCCGCCAATTCACTCAGCAGTTGCCCCCAAGTTGTCCCATCCTCATTTTGGCTCCTGATCACGAATCCAGATCCGAAACGTACTTCATATGTCCTTCCTAATAACATGCCCCAAAATTTTTCACAATTGAAAAATAAAACATGTGCGAAGGTTTTCAAAGTATCCATGTGTTTTTGTATTTTGAGTACGCAGTCGGGCATCCAATTTCATCTGAAAATGATTGAAAAACACGTATTTTAATCTAATGTTTCAAAATGAAAAGGGTCCTACAGCCCCTTCGTCACGAGATACCTTAAAATGTACCACGGATTCGTGATCAGGAACCTAACTTACCCCTTAAAACAAAGTTTCACGCAAATCGTAGAAAAAAAAACAAGAAAAAGAGGGAGGGTGAGAAGTGCTGGTGCTTTACTTTTCTAAGGGTACAAGGGAAATTATCCACGCAATGTATCGCGCGTGGAGTTGAATGGGATAAGGGAAGGTAGCAGATTTCATTCTTTATCATTTTTTAGAAAAGCGAAACAAGATTCGTCACTTAACCTAAGTTAAAGTTTGATCACAAGAAATTCCAACACTAAATCCCTCCCCCCCCATTATTTCGCTCCACCGATAATCCCACCCTCAGTTGATTTTGGCATTCCCTTTAGTAAAATTCCCATTTTTTATGCCCAAACGCGCCGCCGTGGCCGCTTGTCACCGGCCCGATCAATCCCGATCAAACCGTGCTCCGGACCATTCCGGAAGGGATGTGCTGTGTGCCGCAACAGAAAATTAAAATTGACAGCTGAATTGGAGGATAATGAGGAAAAAAAGAATTTCTATCTCTATCGAAGCGACGTCAAACGGATCAGCCGGGAAATGGGGAGCGAAAATCTTTTGGAGATTTTTTTTTTGGGGGTGGAGGGAGGGGGAAGTTTTACTTTTCTTTGTTAAGGTTAGATACAAGGACGAAAGCGTCCTAAGCAAACACGTTTGGCCTATGGAGCGATTTTCCGGGCCTTTCGGTAGCTAATATTTTTCCAGGGATGTTTGTGTGTGTGTCACAAAGGGGGTGTGTGTGATCGTTTCGGCCGGGTGAATCAATAAAAGATTTATGGACATGAGAAAGGTAGCAGCATCCCTTTTTATCCTTCGACATTGAATCGACTTTAAGTGAGAAGGGTATTGGAAATGATTTTTTTAAAATCGTAGATTATTTTTTGTAAATCATATTTTTGTAGATTACAATCAACTCAAAAAATGTCTTCCAAATCCTGATTTTTTTTTACGTTAAGAAAACTTATGTAACACTTTAAGGAATCCTCAAACCAACCATTTTATCCCCACATTTACTTCTTGAGCTATTTGTGGCCAAAGTGGACCCAATGAAGTGAAAGAATCCAAAGAAAAATAAAAGTCTTCAAAACCAACCTTTAGAGGGAGGAAAAAAAAAGCTTCAAGTTGATTATGGCCGATGGTAGATAAAGTCTCCGCTCTCAGCAATAACTTATGAGTTTAAATGGGCGGTGCAAAAGTTTGCAATATATCAAAATCGGCTTTCGATGGTCGCATCCTTTTGCTGCTGGTCCACAAGGATTACGACTGTCACCCGTGGGGGGCAATGTCCTGGAGGGATGCTTTTGTGGATTCCACTTTGAGGCAGAGAAAAATGGGACGAACAAGCTTGCTCGTTAAGGCTAGATTGATTTCTGAGATGGTTGAGTTTTTCTGAGGGAAGTTTTCTACTACAGGATTAATGACGGATTGAGTGAAATTGATTGTTTGATGGGTTTTGAGTAAGAAAAAAAAAGTCCTAAACTTCTTTACAACTAAAATGAGTTGGACATTTAAGTTTTCTAGTTTGTTCTTAAAATTTATCTCTATCTTTGGAATCGTTTCAAATTTGGCCCAATGACCTCAATAATCAACAGTACTTCCAACTTCCAACGACGAAAAATCAAACCCAGTTGTCACCAAACCTGACCAGAGTACAAACTACCAAGGCATTCAAGTAAGTCCTTGGAAAACTCACCTCCCTCGAGAAGACAAACTTTCAGCAAATGGGTGTAGCTTCGAAGTTGGGTCATTCCGTCCACGCTGATGACTGCCAAGACGCTACTGGAGCTGTTGTGAAACTTTCGGAAGTTGGGTAGTTCTTCCCAATCTGGGAGGGGAAATTAAAGCTTTACGACTGCAGGTCACACTAACTAGTGAAGTTGAGTTCAATCGTGAATTAAAATCATTTTGAATTTACACATAATTTTGTAAAAAAAATTGTAGAAAATTTGCAAACTTAGCATATAATCAAAAAAATAAAAAATAATCTTCAAAAAAAAAAAAAACAAACCTAACAATCAACAGTCACCATCTTCACACTGAAAGTTGAAAAAATAAAAACTCCAAAAGTCACGCCAACGGGAAAAAAAGGACCCCAAAAGTTTTTTTTCCTTCTCTGCACCGCCCGAAAACAAGGTGAAAAGTATCCTGAAAAAAACTTTCTCCCTCCCTGCAAAGAAAAAGTCGCCATCTAAATTTAATTTTAAACTTGTTTATGTGATTCCGGCTGTAATTCGCTTGCGTGGGGGGGTTTCGCTGTCACAAATTCCGAGTGGGTCTTCCCCTTAGGTGGTCCACAAACGACAAAGTATCTTATTAGTGCACATTTTGTGCGGCCAGTAGCTTTTAATCATGTGAACTGCCGTGTGTTGAGAAGCGGGGGGAAAATTTGGTCTCCCTTACAAATGTTACGGCAGATGGGAGGGGAAAAGTTTTTCTTTGGGAATTTTTACTTGGTAGCAGGTTTTTCCAGGTTACTTGGAGTTGGCGATCTTGTTTCAAAGATGGAAAAGTTTGTTTTCCCGCACCGGTGACACTGGATTCGGGAAGGAACTTTTTTCGAAGCAAGGGTATTGCGTTTTATTTAATTTTATTAGGGAAAGTTTGTTCAGGATGCTTCAGTTGGCTCCAATTTCCGAAGACAGAAATATGATTGGATATTTTAGATCTCTTTTTTTTGAAATTACAAAATTCAAAAATAAAAGCTTCTAAAAAATATCAAAGCAATGAAATCGTACAGCAAACCTTACTTGATTGCCATGACTACGTAGTCAGATGGCTGCAGCTGTTGAAACTCAACAGACAAGTGCTTTTTATTTGCCTAAAGCAAATAGAACATACACCAGAACACCAGCGGTCAGTGTACCATCTCGTCCATTTTTCCATCGAGGATGCACTTCTTTCCCCCTGCTCGTTCTATTTTAATGGAGCCTCATTCATTTGAGTTACTTTGCAATGTAGAAAAAAATGACTAAATAAAATAAATACCAACCAACCGTACAAAACGTTCCAGAACGGTCCAGCAGGCCATATCATGGCCATGTCCAGCGGCAAATACCGGCAAAATAAATTGTTTCAAGTGAATAATTAATTTAATTAAATTTTTACTTTTATCCCGGCTAGTTTAGTTTGCGGGCTCGGTGATCTCTTGTGTGCACGTAGCTGGCTAGACTCACTCACGAGTCACGTGGCTTTTCTGGAGGGATCCCGAGTAAAAATGTATTGGAAATTGAACAGTTAAACAGATAATTCAAAACTTGACACTGAAAGTTGTAACTAAATGATAAAAAAAAAACAAATTACTTTCAACAAGCTGATCACTGACCAATAAAACACCATCAACACTTAAGCAAACTGAACACTGAAGAACGCTAGAAAAACACACTGAACTCTGGCAAAACACTGAACACTTGAAGAAAAAAACCAACTTTTAACAAGTCAGGACGATGAACATTCGATAGCACTAAACTCTGAACAAAAAAACTATCTGAAGAAAACTAAACAACACAAACGATGAACACTGAACTCAGAAGAAAAAAACTGAACACTAAAAAAAGCAACTTTAACAAACTGAACACGGATGAACACTAAAAAATACTGCACTCTAAACAAAACAAAAACACTGAAATAATTGAACACTTAACATGCAGAACGGTGAGCTTTAAAAAACACTAACTGAAAAACAATGAACAATACAGGATATCTAAACTGAAACACACAAGACTCTGAACAAAAACTTAACACTACACAACACTGACAAAAACAAAAACAAAAACAAAAACAAAAACAAAAACAAAAACAAAAACAAAAACAAAAACAAAAACAAAAACAAAAACAAAAACAAAAACAAAAACAAAAACAAAAACAAAAACAAAAACAAAAACAAAAACAAAAACAAAAACAAAAACAAAAACAAAAACAAAAACAAAAACAAAAACAAAAACAAAAACAAAAACAAAAACAAAAACAAAAACAAAAACAAAAACAAAAACAAAAACAAAAACAAAAACAAAAACAAAAACAAAAACAAAAACAAAAACAAAAACAAAAACAAAAACAAAAACAAAAACAAAAACAAAAACAAAAACAAAAACAAAAACAAAAACAAAAACAAAAACAAAAACAAAAACAAAAACAAAAACAAAAACAAAAACAAAAACAAAAACAAAAACAAAAACAAAAACAACAAGAACAACAAGAACAACAAGAACAACAAGAACAACAAGAACAACAAGAACAACAAGAACAACAAGAACAACAAGAACAACAAGAACAACAAGAACAACAAGAACAACAAGAACAACAAGAACAACAAGAACAACAAGAACAACAAGAACAACAAGAACAACAAGAACAACAAGAACAACAAGAACAACAAGAACAACAAGAACAACAAGAACAACAAGAACAACAAGAACAACAAGAACAACAAGAACAACAAGAACAACAAGAACAACAAGAACAACAAGAACAACAAGAACAACAAGAACAACAAGAACAACAAGAACAACAAGAACAACAAGAACAACAAGAACAACAAGAACAACAAGAACAACAAGAACAACAAGAACAACAAGAACAACAAGAACAACAAGAACAACAAGAACAACAAGAACAACAAGAACAACAAGAACAACAAGAACAACAAGAACAACAAGAACAACAAGAACAACAAGAACAACAAGAACAACAAGAACAACAAGAACAACAAGAACAACAAGAACAACAAGAACAACAAGAACAACAAGAACAACAAGAACAACAAGAACAACAAGAACAACAAGAACAACAAGAACAACAAGAACAACAAGAACAACAAGAACAACAAGAACAACAAGAACAACAAGAACAACAAGAACAACAAGAACAACAAGAACAACAAGAACAACAAGAACAACAAGAACAACAAGAACAACAAGAACAACAAGAACAACAAGAACAACAAGAACAACAAGAACAACAAGAACAACAAGAACAACAAGAACAACAAGAACAACAAGAACAACAAGAACAACAAGAACAACAAGAACAACAAGAACAACAAGAACAACAAGAACAACAAGAACAACAAGAACAACAAGAACAACAAGAACAACAAGAACAACAAGAACAACAAGAACAACAAGAACAACAAGAACAACAAGAACAACAAGAACAACAAGAACAACAAGAACAACAAGAACAACAAGAACAACAAGAACAACAAGAACAACAAGAACAACAAGAACAACAAGAACAACAAGAACAACAAGAACAACAAGAACAACAAGAACAACAAGAACAACAAGAACAACAAGAACAACAAGAACAACAAGAACAACAAGAACAACAAGAACAACAAGAACAGCAAGAACAACAAGAACAACAAGAACAACAAGAAACAAGAAAATTTTCAATATTGACAAATTGAAAAAATCACAAATTCACAAATTCTTAAATTCTCAAATTCTCAAATTCTCAAATTCTCAAATTCTCAAATTCTCAAATTCTCAAATTCTCAAATTCTCAAATTCTCAAATTCTCAAATTCCTAAATTCACAAATTCACAAATTCACAAATTCACAAATTCATTAATTTATAAATTTATAAATTCACCAATTCACAAATTCACAAATTCACAAATTCACAAATTCACAAATTCACAAATTCACAAATTCACAAATTCACAAATTCACAAATTCACAAATTCACAAATTCACAAATTCACAAATTCACAAATTCACAAATTCACAAATTTACAAATTTACAAATTCTCAAATTCTTAAATTCACAAATTGACCAATTGACAAGATTTGAAAATTTGAATTTTTGAAGATTTGAAGATTTGAAGATCTTAAGATTTTAAGAATTGAATATTTTAAGTTCTAAGTCAATTCTTCACCTACAGAATCTTAGTAAACAACCATTTATTTTACGGTCCACTAATGAAACGATTCGCCGGGACAGCCTAACCCTAGCAACAAGACCCGGACCATCCTCCGGGAGCCATCCCGGGATCCTTAATCCCTCCGACATCCGAGCCCGGCACGAAATGAGTTTTATCTGGTGCGGTTATGTTTCGCTTCGTGTTTTTTTTACTCCCTCTTTTCGCGAGCTACTCATTTCCTCCAAACGGCTGAGTAATGTTAGAATGTGAGGTCGGGATAGGCCATTTGGAATGCAACTTGGAGTTGTTTCGCCGGGAAAAAACGTCCCGGCCCCGGACTTGGAAGCCACAGCTGCAGTGGGTGTTTGAAGGGGGGCACATGAAAAATCCAGAAACAGCACTAATAATCGTAAAAAGAAACCTCGGAATGACGTGGGTGGGGAGTACCGGTTGAAGTTTTTGGACTTTGAGAGCAGAACTTGTGGTGGAAAGGCGTCTTCAAGTAGTATACCAGCTATTTTGGAGGTTACTGTAACGTTGTAACTCAGCTGTATTAGTCCATGGCTCAGTTACGAAGGACAAACAGGTATGGAAGAGGTGATTTCCAGCAGATGTCCTCACAATTTCGACAGACACTGTAAGGGTTATGACCCTGCCGCCATTTCTCCTTGAAGGGTAGTGCATAAAATGTGTTTTCACCGCGCGAGATGCTGCGAAGCTCATCAACCCTGCTTTTCGGGATGGTCCAGATATGGCTCTCTTTATCCGCCATTACCGGCCGCGGGTTGAAGACTCTCTAGCTCGTAAAAAGTCTCGCGTAGGCGTGCCAGGATCAACCGGTCGGTGAAAAGGTGCAGAAACGATCAATAATCCGCTGAATTATACGACCGAGTCGTGTACCCCTTCCCGGTATGATTTAAGCCGTCCGCCGGGTTAAATCTGCCACGGCGGTGAAAATCCTAATGAGATCCCGGCCGTCGTGAATCCGCGCACGGACCTTCCCAGAAAGGACACTTTTTCGAACCGGGTAGAGGCAGCCAACATGGACGTCAATTACAGCCGCGTGCACGACCCCATCCCGGGTAATGGTCCAGAACGACGGGTTGGAGTCGTTACGACGGACCGAATGGTTTTTCCCCCCCGGGAACGGTCGACGGCCGTAATCCGTCGTCATAGACCCTCCGCGCTGGTGAGGTGATGGACTTATTATGGGATGTTGGCTTTTTTTGCTTCTGGGGGAAATTTGTTACATCGCTGGGTTCTGCGTTGGTGGAGGAGAAATAGCATAATCAAAGCCGAAGAGTTCGATTGGGGAACGAGCTCCTAGAAGGTTGACCCTAATTAATCAGGTGTTTTGGTTGGATGTGACATAAAATTGAGAACTTCTGGCAAAATTCACCTTGCAAATTTGATACTAAGATGACAAACAAGACTGATTCCAGTCTAAATACTCTTGTATGAGTACTCAATTCTGGTGATCCAATTCTGAGTGCTCAAGTCTTAGTACTCAAATCTGAGTACTGAAGTACTCAAACTTGTGTACTTAAGTTCGAGTACTCAAGTTCGAGTGCTCAAATTCGAGTAGTCAAGTTCATGTACTCAAGTCTGAGTACTCAAGTTTGAGTACTTAAGTCTGAGTACTGAAGTTCGAGTTCTTATGTTCGAGTACTCAAGTTCGAGAATTCAAGTTCGAGTACTCAAGTTCGAGTACTCAATTTCGAGGACTCTGGATACTCAAGTCTGAGTTCTCAAGTCTGAGTACACAAGTCTGAGTACTCAAGTCTGATTGACCACGTCTGAGAGACCAAGCTTGAGTACTCATGTTGAGTACTGAAGTCTGAGTACTCAAGTTGAATACTCAAATCTGAGTACTGAAGTCTGAATACTCAAATCTGGAGATCAACACTGAGAAAAAAAGTTTGAGGATTTAAGTCTCATGCTCAATCTGAGAGACTCCAAATTGTGAAATCAAGTCTGACTACTCAAATTTGAGGACTCTAGTTTTGCGAAACTAGAATCGTCTAACAAAGGCTTCAATCTATAGAAGACTAAACAAAGAAGATAAACAAAATCTGCTCATAAAAATTCCCCATTCAAACCATTTCATTTGCATGCGTGTTCATTTGACAAAATCAATTCCCTTCTTTGTGAATCTTATCGAATCTCGAACGCACCTGTTGCCAGAAAAAGCCGAAAAGCCCCAACTCAATTACTATGCAAATACTGCTCGCGAAATTTGTCCCATTTGCTACAAAAAAAACCTTCACTTTGCACGAATCCGCGTTTCTTTCCAAAGATTCACGAAAAAATATTAAATTGAAGAGGGAGGAAGAGCACATTATGGTAAATATTAAGACAAGCCGCGTGTGTAATGCGCGCGTGTACTAACAAGTGTAAGTACTTCCAAGTACACACGGGGAAATAAGACGCGCTGTTCAAACAAAGCTCACCCTCTTTGTCGGCGGAAAATTTGTGAAAATTGCAGATGATTCCCGCGTTTAGCGCCAAATTTGCCACCCCTTCGTGAAGGCGGGCTTTTTCTTCTTCTTTTTCTTGTCGTATTTTCGCTTAGGGGGACACACATATCCTTCGTGTTCTAATAAATATTTAACGAGATTATTCGCTTCAATTTTCAATTTTGTGCTCCCCAACCTTTCCCTTTTCTGTCGTCGTGACAATGCTGGCAGCACTGCACACACCGTACTCAATGTTTTCTACGGCTGTGATTTCAATAAACAGCACGTGAAGCGACGAGTCTCTTTGCTGTGGAGGAGCAGGGGTTCTAACATTTTGACAAACTAACATTTGCAAATAGTCAAATTTGGAACTTAACATTCACTGTTCAATGTTCAATGTTCAATGTTCAATGTTCAATGTTCAATCTTCAATCTTCAATGTTCAATGTTCAATGTTCAATGGTCACTGTTCAATGTTCAATGTTCACTGAAGAATTGAAAATTTAAAAAAAATATGATTTGAAGATTAGAAGATTTGAAGATTTGAAGATTTGAAGATTTGAAGATTTGAAGATTTGAAGATTTGAAGATTTGAAGATTTGAAGATTTGAAGATTTGAAGATTTGAAGATTTGAAGATTTGAAGATTTGAAGATTTGAAGATTTGAAGATTTGAAGATTTGAAGATTTGAAGATTTGAAGATTTGAAGATTTGAAGATTTGAAGATTTGAAGATTTGAAGATTTGAAGATTTGAAGATTTGAAGATTTAAAGATTTGAAGATTTAAAGATTTGAAGATTTGAAGATTTGAAGATTTGAAGATTTGAAGATTTGAAGATTTGAAGATTTGAAGATTTGAAGATTTGAAGATTTGAAGATTTGAAGATTTGAAGATTTGAAGATTTGAAGATTTGAAGATTTGAAGATTTGAAGATTTGAAGATTTGAAGATTTGAAGATTTGAAGATTTGAAGATTTGAAGATTTGAAGATTTGAAGATTTGAAGATTTGAAGATTTGAAGATTTGAAGATTTGAAGATTTGAAGATTTGAAGATTTGAAGATTTGAAGATTTGAAGATTTGAAGATTTGAAGATTTGAAGATTTGAAGATTTGAAGATTTGATGATTTGAAGATTTGATGATTTTAAAATATTAATTTTCGAAGACTTGAAGATTTGAAGATTTGAAGATTTGAAGATTTGAAGATTTGAAGATTTGAAGATTTGAAGATTTGAAGATTTGAAGATTTGAAGATTTGAAGATTTGAAGATTTGAAGATTTAAAGATTTGAAGATTTAAAGATTTGAAGATTTGAAGATTTGAAGATTTGAAGATTTGAAGATTTGAAGATTTGAAGATTTGAAGATTTGAAGATTTGAAGATTTGAAGATTTGAAGATTTGAAGATTTGAAGATTTGAAGATTTGAAGATTTGAAGATTTGAAGATTTGAAGATTTGAAGATTTGAAGATTTGAAGATTTGAAGATTTGAAGATTTGAAGATTTGAAGATTTGAAGATTTGAAGATTTGAAGATTTGAAGATTTGATGATTTGAAGATTTGATGATTTTAAAATATTAATTTTCGAAGACTTGAAGATTTGAAGATTTGAAGATTTGAAGATTTGAAGATTTGCAGATTTGAAGATTCGATGAATTGTCAACTCTTTACTTTTAAGAACCTCTGAATCCCCTCCCCAAACCCTAGTAATCGTCATCGTCTGACGACCGGGTGGCGACATCTGCGCGTCTATTTCGCGACTAGGCTCAACACAAAGAAGTTCGTCGAACTTTCCACGTGAACTCTACGCCAAACGGGATCAACGCGCGAATATCCCTCCCACAGGCCAGTACTAGCAGATATATTGAAACTTGTATAACCTCAACTTCCCCTTTCCTTCCTTGCACCATTTTCGGCTCAAGCTGTCAGCCGAAGCTGTTAACCCGGTTCTCGCTCTCCAATTTTCCCCCCGTTGACGTTTGGTGGGGGGTTTTGTCTCAGAAGTCTCACGCGACAAAAAGATGGAGTTAGTATTCATTTATTTATTTATTCATGTGTAAATAAATCAGCCGTATTATATCATAAAGCAGTGTGCGTAGGCCGTCGCGTCACCATCTTGGTTGGTTATTATTGTAACGGCTGTGGACTTATCCTTCCCTCGAATTATTTCGGCAAACAATCGAGAGAACTTTAGCGTTCCAACAAGTGCCTGGAAGTTCAAGCGAAGCAAGGCTGAATGAATTTGGTTGTGTTTTTTGTAAGATGTCTCAAATTCATTCATTTGTTTTTATTTGTTAAATTTGAATAATTTGTAAAATTTGTAAAATTTGTAATATTTGTAAAATTTGTAAAATTTGTAAAATTTGTAAAATTTGTAAAATTTGTAAAATTTGTAAAATTTGTAAAATTTGTAAAATTTGTAAAATTTGTAAAATTTGTAAAATTTGTAAAATTTATAAAATTTGTAAAATTTGTAAAATTTGTAAAATTTGTAAAATTTGTAAAATTTGTAAAATTTGTAAAATTTGTAAAATTTGTAAAATTTGTAAAATTTGTAAAATTTGTAAAATTTGTAAAATTTGTAAAATTTGTAAAATTTGTAAAATTTGTAAAATTTGTAAAATTTGTAAAATTTGTAAAATTTGTAAAATTTGTAAAATTTGTAAACTTTGTAAAATTTGTAAAATTTGTAAAATTTGTAAAATTTGCAAAATTTGTAAAATTTGTAAAATTTGTAAAATTTGTAAAATTTGTAAAATTTGTAAAATTTGTAAAATTTGTAAAGTTGTAAAATTTGTAAAGTTGTAAAATTTGTAAAATTTGTAAAATTTGTAAAATTTGAAAATTTTGTAAAATTTGTAAAATTTCTAAAATTTGTAAATTTTGTAAAATTTGTAAAATTTGTAAAATTTGTAAAATTTGTAAAATTTGTAAAATTTGTAAAATTTGTAAAATTTGTAAAATTTGTAAAATTTGTAAAATTTGTAAAATTTGTAAAATTTGTAAAATTTGTTAAATTTGTTAAATTTGTTAAATTTGTTAAATTTGTTAAATTTGTTGAATTTGTTAAATTTGTTAAATTTGTTAAATTTGTTAAATTTGTTAAATTTGTTAAATTTGTTAAATTTGTTAAATTTGTAAAATTTGTAAAATTTGTAAAATTTGTAAAATTTGTAAAATTTGTAAAATTTGTAAAATTTGTAAAATTTGTAAAATTTGTAAAATTTGTAAAATTTGTTAAATTTGTTAAATTTGTTAAATTTGTTAAATTTGTAAAATTTGTTAAATTTGTTAAATTTGTTAAATTTGTTAAATTTGTAAAATTTGTTAAATTTGTTAAATTTGTTAAATTTGTTAAATTTGTTAAATTTGTTAAATTTGTTAAATTTGTTAAATTTGTTAAATTTGTTAAATTTGTTAAATTTGTTAAATTTGTTAAATTTGTTAAATTTGTTAAATTTGTTAAATTTGTTAAATTTGTTAAATTTGTTAAATTTGTTAAATTTGTTAAATTTGTTAAATTTGTTAAATTTGTTAAATTTGTTAAATTTGTTAAATTTGTTAAATTTGTTAAATTTGTTAAATTTGTTAAATTTGTTAAATTTGTTAAATTTGTTAAATTTGTTAAATTTGTTAAATTTGTTAAATTTGTTAAATTTGTTAAATTTGTTAAATTTGTTAAATTTGTTAAATTTGTTAAATTTGTTAAATTTTTTAAATTTGTTAAATTTGTTAAATTTGTAAAATTTGTAAAATTTGTAAAATTTGTAAAATTTGTAAAATTTGTAAAATTTGTAAAATTTGTAAAATTTGTTAAATTTGTTAAATTTGTTAAATTTGTTAAATTTGTTAAATTTGTTAAATTTGTTAAATTTGTTAAATTTGTTAAATTTGTTAAATTTGTTAAATTTGTTAAATTTGTTAAATTTGTTAAATTTGTTAAATTTGTTAAATTTGTTAAATTTGTTAAATTTGTTAAATTTGTTAAATTTGTTAAATTTGTTAAATTTGTTAAATTTGTTAAATTTGTTAAATTTGTTAAATTTGTTAAATTTGTTAAATTTGTTAAATTTGTTAAATTTGTTAAATTTGTTAAATTTGTTAAATTTGTTAAATTTGTTAAATTTGTTAAATTTGTTAAATTTGTAAAATTTGTTAAATTTGTAAAATTTGTAAAATTTGTAAAATTTGTAAAATTTGTAAAATTTGTTAAATTTGTTAAATTTATTAAATTTGTTAAATTTGTTAAATTTGTTAAATTTGTTAAATTTGTTAAATTTGTTAAATTTGTTAAATTTGTTAAATTTGTTAAATTTGTTAAATTTTTTAAATTTGTTAAATTTGTTAAATTTGTTAAATTTGTTAAATTTGTTAAATTTGTTAAATTTGTTAAATTTGTTAAATTTGTTAAATTTGTTAAATTTGTTAAATTTGTTAAATTTGTTAAATTTGTTAAATTTGTTAAATTTGTTAAATTTGTTAAATTTGTTAAATTTGTTAAATTTGTTAAATTTGTTAAATTTGTTAAATTTGTTAAATTTGTTAAATTTGTTAAATTTGTTAAATTTGTTAAATTTGTTAAATTTGTTAAATTTGTTAAATTTGTTAAATTTGTTAAATTTTTTAAATTTGTTAAATTTATTAAATTTGTTAAATTTGTTAAATTTGTTAAATTTGTTAAATTTGTTAAATTTATTAAATTTGTTAAATTTGTAAAATTTGTAAAATTTGTAAAATTTGTTAAATTTGTTAAATTTGTTAAATTTGTTAAATTTGTTAAATTTGTTAAATTTGTTAAATTTGTTAAATTTGTTAAATTTGTTAAATTTGTTAAATTTGTTAAATTTGTTAAATTTGTTAAATTTGTTAAATTTGTTAAATTTGTTAAATTTGTTAAATTTGTTTAATTTGTTAAATTTGTTTAATTTGTTAAATTTGTTAAATTGGTTAAATTTGTTAAATTTGTTAAATTTGTTAAATTTGTTAAATTTGTTAAATTTGTTAAATTTGTTAAATTTGTTAAATTTGTTAAATTTGTTAAATTTGTTAAATTTGTTAAATTTGTTAAATTTGTTAAATTTGTTAAATTTGTTAAATTTGTTAAATTTGTTAAATTTGTTGAATTTGTTAAATTTGTTAAATTTGTTAAATTTGTTAAATTTGTTAAATTTGTTAAATTTGTTAAATTTGTTAAATTTGTTAAATTTGTTAAATTTGTTAAATTTGTTAAATTTGTTAAATTTGTTAAATTTGTTAAATTTGTTAAATTTTTGAATATTTTTCTGTTGTTAAATTTGTATTTTTTGTAATGTTGTTCTTTCGTTCTTTAGTTCAGTTGTTCTTTTGTTCTGTTGTTCTGTTTTTCTGTAGTTCTGTTTTTCTGTTGTTCTGTTGTTCTGTTGTTCTTTTGTTCTGTTGTTTTGTTGTTCTATTATTCTGTAGTTTTTTATTCAGTTCTGCTTTGAAGTTTTGTTTGGTTGTCAAGCTGGTAACAAATTCCACCTCTTTTTGCAACCATTTAACAACCGTTTAGCGCCCATTTCCGCCCAATGTCAGCTGATGCACACCATTATTTGCAATTTAGGCTAATCGTGCCTCACCTCACTTTGCGGTGTCGCGTGTGAAACCCGAACGGTCTCACCTTGGCACTGTGGTGTGAAACGGTGCCGTTTCCCACTGCAACGTCTTCTTTTTCTTCTTCACCATCTCTTTCTGCTGTGTTAGCATCACAACGACCACGAAAACAACGCAATCTGCTGTGTCTGAAAGCCACCATTAAGTTCGACCGAGACCTTGGCTCGGCTCAATTTCCCACGGAAATGGTGAAAAATCACGGTCGTTGATTTCACTTTTTTCTGCGACATTTAAGGGTGGAATATGCTGCAAATTTTGTTTTAAATGATGATTTGTAACAAGAGCAAAACTAACGCAAGTCATCGACTTGCGATTTCACTCTCGTCGTCAATCAGTCGTAAAATTAAATCTCTTGAAATAAAGGCGAACGTGTTCACACTCACACGCGAAATAACCGTTGCAACGTTTACGTAACGCTCCGTTACGGATCTTCAAAGCGTCACACATGGATGAAATAGAGAGGAAAATAATTGCGAGAAAAAAAGATAAAAAATTGGCAACAATTCCAATCAAGCTAATCGGTGCTTCCCCGGCAGCAGCAACAATAGCCCAGGTCGTGATTTTGCGTCACTTACGAGTGTAATCGTTTTGCTTGTAGTGGTGATGATGGTGGTTGCAACGGATTTCGCACGTAAGTGTTAACGCCATTAACACATCTCGCGTAATCGAAACACGAATCAACAAAACACCTGAGCCAACGATTTGAAGATCATAAGTGAGTGAGTGAGTGAGGGGTTGCGGGGAGATTGCGATCGGTTGAGCGCGAAAGAGATCGGAATTGTTTGGTCTGTGCAAGGTTGGCCTTAACACACTTCCACCGTGATCCATTATTATGTATTGGAGCGGCCGGTGTGTAACCCTTGGTGTAATAAATGTGGAATGTTTAGAGCAATTTTGTTGAAATATGACATTTTATAACTTGACAATTGTTTTATTTCTCATAATCAATTAATCACATTGGTTTCAGAAGGTTTCTTCTAATGATTTATGCCCTTTGCTTCTATAACAATCATAATTTGTATAGAATTTTGACCACAAATTTAAATGTCTTTAAAAAACAAAGAACAAAAAAGCAAAAAAGCAAAAAAGCAAAAAAGCAAAAAAGCAAAAAAGCAAAAAAGCAAAAAAGCAAAAAAGCAAAAAAGCAAAAAAGCAAAAAAGCAAAAAAGCAAAAAAGCAAAAAAGCAAAAAAGCAAAAAAAAGCAAAAAGCAAAAAGCAAAAAGCAAAAAGCAAAAAGCAAAAAGCAAAAAGCAAAAAGCAAAAAGCAAAAAGCAAAAAGCAAAAAGCAAAAAGCAAAAAGCAAAAAGCAAAAAGCAAAAAGCAAAAAGCAAAAAGCAAAAAGCAAAAAGCAAAAAGCAAAAAGCAAAAAGCAAAAAGCAAAAAGCAAAAAGCAAAAAGCAAAAAGAAAAAAGCAAAAAGCAAAAAAGCAAAAAAGTAAAAAAGCAAAAAAGCAAAAAAGCAAAAATGCAAAAAAGCAAAAATGCAGAAAAACAAAACAGCAAATATGTAAAAATAGCATAACAAACAAAATTTGTCTAGTGACTTTTCCTTCTCCAAGCGACGAACCTGCTTTTTACAAACACGCTCAAGTGTCATAAATTCCACGGATAATAAAAATTATCAAGCATAAATATTATTTCCAGTTGCGCTCCAAATAGAGAGAGAGAGAGATAGAGACTCCCCAAAGTGGTCCCATTTGTTTAGTTAATTCTACTTTTCATTGCTCCTTGAGAAGCTTCTGGCTTGTGGTGGTGGTAATAAACACCATTTTCCACACACTGCCACCACCGTGCGAGGCAATTAACGTTGGCTGACGCCGAAAATTGCTTTGCCCTCTGCAAGTGTGTCTGTGTGTTTGTGTGCGTTATGCTTCCCAAACTCAAGTTAAAGAAGGGGATTGGGGTGAGGTAGGACAGCCATTCCCCGTAAAACGAACGCCAAACTTCTCCGAACAATAACTTTGGCGCTATCTTTACCACACACACATGCTGCGGCGTATGTGGCAGCGCACACACACACCCACGACGCAGACATACATCATTTTACGCACATTTCGTTTCCACACGAACACAATGGAACCATAATTTGCCACCGCGTGCACATATTTGTAAAAGCTTCCCGCCCCACCCCGCACACACTGATTTAAGAGCCCCCACGGTGGTGTGCACCTTTTTCTGTTCAAATACACACTCAACTCAGCACAAATTGGGGAACGCACAATCTCGCATAGCTTTGCGCGCACAGACACACACACACACACGCAGACACGAGATAAATAACGTCAGCTGTTTACCATTAGTTGTGCTTTCGAAGTGGTGCTGCTGCCACTGGTTGGTTGATATTGCCAGGTGGTGTGCTTTTTATATGTTTTTAGATTCTAAAATACAGCTTATATCCCGACTTTTTTTTAAAACATGCATCTATGTTTTATTGACTGAATATTTTTTAGAGATTTTTTTGCAGTTCGAAGTTTTATTTGGGTTGGTTGCTAGTCAATTAGAGAAGATAAATGCTTCAAACTATCCAATTTTGGTGAATTTTCTGAACTGATATCCTCCAAAATCTTGAAAAACTATTCTCAAAATATGTAGCCTTCCAGCGAAATATTTTATTTCTGGAGTTTTTTTTTGAAAAGGTCCAATAAACCAAATTTTCAGTTTTTGCTTTTTGGGTGTTTTTTAATACCCCTGACTCAAGGCGGTTTTAAAAACACTCAAAAAGCAAAAACTGGAAATTTGGTTTATTGGACCTTTTAAAAAAAAACTCCAGATTTTATCTTTAAGTCTAGGTTGTTCTAGAAAATACACTGTTATATTCAATTCAGATTCATTTCATGCTACAAAACTATATTTAAACGCCTTCAGAACTACCCTGGCAAACTTAATTATTATTTGAATTTTTGAAAAATCATAATTTTAGGTTGATGCAAATAATTTCGAAGATCGAAGGGATGTAAAAAAAATAATTACAAGCCAAAATTTCAATATTTTACAGTAGATTTGTTTTCAAAAAAACTTTACTTAATCCAACTTTTTTTTTTTTTTTTTTTGATAAAATAATAAATGTCAAACCTACAAATTAACTCTAAATATTATCTCATATAAAGGTCATTCCATCTGAAGCGGAACAGCATTTGAAAATTAGCCTCTCCGATCCTGCTCAAATTTGGCAGAGCTGTTAATACTGCCAAAACATGCAAGAATCCCGAGTTTCATCCAAATCGGACCACCCCCTCCATTTTTGTACCTCCCCAAAAAATCGACTTTTTGGCGATTTTTGACCAAACCTCCTAGTTTCAAACGGTGATAGCTCAGGAACCACAAATCTTAGAAGGTCGGTCTAGACTCAATTTTGAAGGAAATTGGACGTAGAATCCATTTCCGTAATCAAAATGTTGATTTATTTATTTTTTCTACCAGTATTGCGCAATTGAAAACTTCAAACGGCTGTATCTCAAAACACCCCAACTTATTTTTTTTATTTGACCTCACCATCGTGTTCCCCGTTCAATTTTACATAAGAATCACTTATCGACAGAAATGAATATGTTTCGTTCCAGAGATATCGAATTTTAAAGTTTTGTGTTTTCGAAATTACCTACATCAGCTTCATACGCCGCATCTGCTAGAAGCACACAAGCGGGCTGATCAATAAAAAGTGAAAAAAGAAGAAACAAGTTTTAGCTGAAATATTTCAGGAATAAATTCAATTTGTTTGTTGATTCCTGAAATATTTCAGCTAAAACTTGTTTCTTCTTTTACAACCACTAGATCATTTTGTACCTTTTTGGATCCTTCTAGAAAGTTGTAGAGCTTGTCAAAATGAACATTTCTATTCTATGAAAAACGAATTTTGGACAATTCTATCAAAAGTTTTGGGCAAAAATCGATTTAAAAATGCTCATTTTCAAATTGAGATTAAATGAGTTAAACAAAAAAAGACCTCCGAGATATTTTCAGCAAATGTACACTAGAATATGTATTTTCAGCGAGGTCAAACTCCACCACCTTTTCAAGTTATTCACATTTCAAAATGGCGTCTTTTTCGTCGTATTTTGGCTATAACTTTCGTTCAGAAGGTCCGATTTTCGCACTCTTGGAAGATAAATGTGTGTTTTGATAAGCTCTAAAAATGTCTAGAAGACACCATCTCGCTACGACATAAACCTGAGTCGAAAAATTTAAAAAACTCGTTAATTCATTAACACCTCAACTTTAATTACAAAAATGGCTCAAGAAATTTCCCGTTTGAAGATAGAGCTTTGTGTTCTTGAGCAAAAAGGCTCAGAATTGTGTTTCCTACAACTTTTCTGAAGATTTCGAAGCGCTATCTCGTCATCCCGAAAAAACAAAACTCTGAACCGCCCTTATGTCCACCATACCAAAAGATGTCCCTATTGACCCTGATCATTTGTCCCGAAGACACCAAAGCTCGAAATCTTAACGTGTGGCCGCTATCAATTTTGTCACGCTAGATTTCGATTTCGGACCACTGTGCAGTGAGGTAAGGAAGGCAAAAAACTGAAACAAAAAAAAAATAAAATGCGAATAAAAAACTTTTTGAGTTCACTTAAATTTCAAATTATTATTAAATTTATGCAAACACGTCAAAAATAGTTTTAAGTGCATTTTAAATTGTTTCAGGAGATTGCTCTTAAAAATTCATTGAAATTTTAAGGTTTTAAAAAATGTGTTTTTCCCTTTTTGATTTTTTCGGGCTTCTTTAATTTAGTTTAAGTTTGTTTGATGCTCAAGATGGTTTTAATTTACTTATATAATTTCAAGAATTTAAAAATAAAGTTTTTCGATTTTACTCAAAATTGATCTGGAGGATATTTATCCTAAATAATTAAATCTGTATTTAATTTTACCTTTAGGGTAACCTAAGCCGCGTTAGTTCGGTCCGAAAATTATTATTTTCTTTGATTCTCGTCACAAAAACTACGTTTTAAAAAAAATAACTTAGCGTCATTCAAACTGATTGGAGAAGGTCTTCTCAGCATAAGTCTTCAAATAATGAAGAAAAATCATTTCAAAATGTATGCCGTATGCCGAAAAAGTGGAATTCTGTGTTTATGTCATAAGAAAAACTAGAAAAAAACATTGCATTTTTGGTAATTTTAGCATACACAGTCCAAACTCGATTATTTGAATCCTCAATTAACCAATTTTTCGATAATCCGAAGTTCGATTACCCGAAATTCGAGTTCAACGACCCTAACACAGTCAAGTTTTTTTTATTGTTTTTTTTTTATTTTTCAATATGTTATCGTCGTCTTTTTGGCCGGCATCCAATTCTAAATAATTTTAGAGAAGTTTATGAACTCGATCATCAAAAATATGACAACAAAAAAACTTTTTTAGGCCTTCGGATACTCGAGTCTGACCAAGGATAAAAATTATGTTAATAGATTACACAGTTCAACAAAAAATCAAATGTTTCTTGTCTCTGAGACGAGTATGTGTGTTCCTAGTAGAATTTTGCCTGTTGAATCCGAATCTGGGTCCAGAATTGCTCCAAATGGTCCCAATTTTGAGATACACCCGTTTGAAATGTTAGTTTAGGCCAAAATTAGCTACTTTGTCGACTATTTTACAAAAGAACTATTAAATAAACAACTAAACCAATACATGTATCTTATAGTTCAAATTTTCCCCTTTCTGAAAAACCACTGGTTTTTCAAATTTGATTGTTTCTAAGCATATTTATAGCCATTTTAAAATTATATTTTCAGTTGGTTCTCATTCAAGTTTTTCCAACTTGCATGCAATTCAAATTATGCTCTGGTATATCAATAATAAAAATCAAAAATGCTTTGCAGAACGTTAAATAAGTTTGTCTTGGTAATCTAATTGATCATTTTTAATGTATTTTTGTCTGCTGAATCCATTCCCATCATTAGATTTTTTCAAAAAGGTCAGGATTTTGAGTAAAATTGAATTTTCGATGATTTTTTTTTTCAAAATAATATCTCAGAGATGACTAAATGTCGATGTCTCGTCAGTCTAATTGATCATTTTTAATGTATTTTTGTCTGCTGAATCCATTCCTTAATTAGATTTTTTCAAAAAGGTCAAGTTTTTGAGAAACAAATAACAAATATTTCTGAACTGCGTGTTAAACTTTTGTTTTCATAAGACAAACGAAAAATTTAAAGTTTTCAGTGTGTAAAATCAATGATTCAAATAATGTTCTATGTCACGCGTTATTTTTAAATAATCTTGCTTTTCACTTTGTTAACTTCACAGTTTAATCAAAATATTTTACGTTGCAACAATTTGCGTTACATAATTGCCAAGGTCATAACAAAACAAACTCTGCACCCTTCTTTGACTACACAAGAAAGAATTTTGGTCAAAAACGCAACCCTAATTATTCCAGAATACTTATAGATTATTGCTTTTTAATAAACATAAACTAAATGAAAGAAAGTTTTGTTTTTGAATTATTTTTTTATTTGCTTGAAAAATAATATATACAGGAGTCTTTAAGAATATTATTCGTCTTAATACTTTATCAAATTTTAAAATTATATGGAAAATGTATTGGGCAGGCTCGTTTTTTAAGATTGTTTTATAATTCAATGACCAGTATTGAATTGCATTTTTTGTTGAAATTAAATAAAAAAAACTATTTATTTTGTTACACTTCATTGATGTCAATTTACGACAGTCAGTGTTGCCAGTACACTTACTAATGTTGTACCAAGTCACTCCCATTAGCAGCCCATTTCTGACGTCGCAGTTTGCTGCACTCAAATGTCAGTGCCTCACGTCCGCTAATGACACTGGTGCACGAACCCCTCTTTCTATCTGTCTCGTTGAACTTCAAAAAGCATTCTCGCGTTTGAACTCATGTTCCAGCGTTTTTCTTCTCCATAGTATTATTTTATCTGTAATAGAGGAAAAATGTGAAAATTATGTTGAGAGGAACACCCAGTAGGAAAAATGGGGGTTAAATTAACAACTTAAAAAAGGGTCACAAAATTTACCTTCACCAAAATTTTTAGGTGTTCTCAAAAAAAAATAAAGCATATGTTGAGTCCCATTTATTCCCAACTCCCCATCGAAAAAAGGGGGTTCCCACAACATAAAATTCCATTCTCCGGAGTAAAGCAGGCGGGGTTTGACTTTGACATGGCCAAATCCCCCCCTGCTGGCCATTGTGCTGTCGATCTAGGGCTAGTCCGGCGGGCAAGTCAAGTGACATTTCAAGCTGAGCGTGGGCGCGCACGCGATTCGAAAGGTCGTGCGCTGAACTAGAAATTCCCGGAACTCGAACCACTGCACTGGGTGGCGGGTTGATCGTTTTGGACCATCAGGGGAAATCTGAAAAGGAAAGTTGGCATTCAGGTTGGAACGGCGGAGGAATGTGAGGTTTAGTTGGGTTTATGACAGGGGTGACCAAAGTATGGCCCGCGGGCCAAACGTGGCCCGCGAAGTGATTTTTTGTGGCCCGCGGACCAATTTTGAATGATCATGTAAAATGGCCCGTTAATTGAAAATAAACCGTAATTGTATACTTCTCAAAATCAAGGGTTATTTTTAACTTATGTTTTTTTTAATGTTATATTATTGTTAATTTTCATGAATCTTTCTAATTTAAAACAATTTCACACGTTACAATATGAATAAAATTAGTAAATATCAAAACTTTCAATAATTTTTTTGGAAATGTATGTGAAATGTTTAAATTTGACTGAAGTAAAAAAAATGTAATCATGGTTAAAAAATAAGTATTACATATTAATTAAGCAGTCTTAATGACCCTTTTTATGGACTGAGCCATTAACTTATTTAGCACTAAGAAATCTTCCATCTCGGGGTTTGAACTACTGACAGTTGGATAACGAATCTGATTGACTACCATCTCATTCAGGCAGACTAAATGTTAAAATCAGAGGAATAAGACTGTTGCAAATATTTTTCAAAGCCTTTTTCAATCCACCTCTTCCCTGGCTCGAAAAATCAGAGACAAAAACATTTTTTCAGGCAAACTTACAAATTTCAATTGAAAATAATGTGCAATCAGCTGAAATCAATTTAAAATTCATGCCTCTGCGTTCAATTTGAGCATGTTCGGGTTTACTCAAAAATATCTAGAAATCTAGAGCGAAAGAAAATTCGCTTAAATTTTTATTTTCGTTTGGACTTACACTTTTTGAAAATAATACATTTTCAATTTTTTTCATTGCAAAGTTGTTTAGGTATTTGAAAAATACAAAAAAAAGCAATAAAACTGATGGAAAACTGTCTTTTATTTTTTAAATAACGAAAATCTAGAGTTCCTATAAGCTATTGTGTTTCATATGTTTATAAGCCCTAATAAAAAAAAAGTCTGGAAATGTTCAAAAAGTAACAGCAAATTCTCAAAACTTCAATTAATAGATGTAGTTTTTTGCCTTTTAAATTAAAATGAAGTTTTTTATTTTTTTAAATTACCTTTTTTATACATTTGGCCCGCAAGCTCATTTGAGCATCAAATTTGGCCCGGCATCCAAAAACTTTGAGCACCCCTGGTTTATGACCTTATTATTAATCATATTTTTATTTAAATAATACGGTATCGGGTTTAAAGAGATTTTTTTCAACAAAATCAAATTCATGGAATCTATAACTTCAGCGAATAATCAACAATTTTACTGCCTGATGCGTGCTGTGCAATATTCCAGTTCAATGGAGAAATTATGAAGTTGGTCATGGCTAGACTGCGTGTGTTTGTGTGTGCACACACGGCTTAATTCGATGTTATACAACAGATTGCTCTCGTACATACCAATATGTGGATGAATGTGTGCGTGCACCAATGCGTATGAAGCCAGATTTACAAAATGTGAATGATGGATTCTGTAAGCCAGTGAACTGTATGGTTAGGGGAGAATCGTCAATTTTTTATTCACCATCATTTATTTGTAATCTAATTTTTCTTTCTTTTTCTTATTTTCAGGTAAAACGCAACATCAGAAATCACCCACAATAGTGTGTGAGTATCCAAAACATAAAATAACATCTGTAAAGACAGTGCAAGATTTTTACTTTGTGTAGAGTTAAAATTTGTTCAGTTTTAAAGAACTGAAAATCCAATATTTTTTTATTTGCATATTTTTTCTCATAATAAAATCACATGATACCACTGAAAACATTTTGTAATATCCCCAATTGTCAAAGTTCATGTTTTTGAAGATTTTAATATAAATCCACTCACTTAAGTCTCCAATTTTTTTCGTTTTTATGTCTTTTGAAAATACTTGAAAAAAGCACCTTTCTTTTTTTTCCTAAAAACTGAGAAAACTTTTTACAATTTTCTCTCTGAGACTTTGAAAATGAACATTTTGTTTCTGAAATACAGCCGCACAAAGAATTCGACATTAAAAATGATTTTTTTTATATATGTTTCACCTACCTAGTCTTCAAATTTCAACTGGCATTTTTGGAAACTATTGGTTCGACTTTCAATGTTAGAAATGGAAAGTTTTGTGAAATTTTCTGACTGAAACTAATAAAAATCCCAAAAATTTAAGCATAAACTGTTGAAAAAGTTAATTGTATCGTTTTAAAAGAAAATTTTCCTGATTTCACAGATTAGAGCAAAATATATATTTTTAAATATTTTTATTAAAAATATAAGACAATTTGCGCAAAGTTTTTTTTTACACTAAATATCGAACCAAATGAAATCATCGTGAGGCTGTATCTAAGCAATTGATTGTCCAATTTTTAAAGTTCCAGAGAGAAAATTGTAGAAAAATTTCTTAGCTCTTTAAAAATGTTATTTTATGGGTTGTTTTTCTTTCAAGAAGCTTTTCTAAAATGCAAAAAGAATCAAAATTGTATCGAAAGTTGATACCTACAAGTAGCTTTAACTTGAAAACAATACATTTAATCAAACAAAATATTGTTTAGTACGTTTCGATTACCAATTCAATTTTGTTTGAAAAAAAATATTTTTTATTATTGTTTCGTCCAGATTTTCAATATTTTCTCAAAACATGATTTTTTTAAATGCTTATTACTAAACTAACCAAAAATGTTAGTTTAAAAATCGGATAGAATTTGCGAAATCGTAGAGAACAACTCATTTAGCTTTTAAAAATCATTGTATAAGATTTGCAAGGTTGTAAGTCGATAGATTTACCGTCGATAATATTATCGTCTAACGATAACGATGTTATCGTTATCGTTATTTCGATGATTCTATCAGCGATAATCTTATCGCCGATAACGGACGTTAACTCATTTTTAAAATCTGTCTTAAATTGTCTTAATCCATCAGTTTTATGTCATATTTTTAATGCATTCGCTTAGAAAATATTTGTTGATAGTGAAGTAAGTTTCAAAGCATAAATACTAAAATTTTCACAAATACCGTTTTTTTATAGTACTCTAATTTCTATAATTTGCAATATGGGTATCAAACGATTCGAAATTGTGCATTTTTTTTCAATGTTTTAGAGTTTTTGAATGAAATACTTAAATTTTTCACAAAATACCGTTTTTTTTAAATACTTAAATTTTCATAATTTGCAATATGTGTATCAATCGAAGCGAAATGTTACCTGCATTTTCACTGTTTTAGAGTTCTTTGAATGAAAAAACTGTTTTTTACGAAATACCGTATTATCTCGAAAATTTTCAATTTTTATTATTCGCAATATGAGTATTGAAAGATTGTAAATTTTGCAAGCATTTTTGCTGTTTTAGAGTTTTTTGAATTTTTACAACATACTGTATTTTCTTACCATACTAATTTTTTTATAATTTGCAATATGGGTTGATATCAATATTGATACGAAGCGAAATTTTGCCAGTTTTTTCAGTGTTTTAATATTTTCGAGATAACATGGCATTTTATGAAAATTATAGTATTTAATTTTAAAAACTCTAAAAGAGTGAAAATGCACGCAAAATTTCTAATCATTTGTTACCCATATTCAAAAAATGTGTGTTTTTTTGAAAAAAAAATACAATTTTTTTTTTGAAAATTTTAGTATTTCATTAACAGTGAACACAGTTTCAAACAGTGAAAATACATGTAAAATTTCGAATTGTTTGTTACCCATATAGCGAATTAAAAAAATGAGTATTTTTGAGGAAATACGGTATTTTGTGAAAATAAAAGTATTTCAATAGAAAATCTCTAAATTAGTTGAAATACATGCAAAATTTCGAATCGTTTGATACCCTTATTACGAATTTAATTTTTTTTAGTATTTTAGAGTAAATACGGTATTTTGTGAAAATAAAAGTATTTCCTTCCAAAATCTCTAAAACAGTTATATACATGCAAAATTTCGAATCGTTTAATACCCATATTGTGAATTTTAAAAAATTAAGTATTTTTGAGAAAATACGATATTTTATGAAAACTTTAGTAATTCATTCAAAAAACTCTAAAACAGTTAAAATACATGCAAAATTTCAAATCGTTCGATACCCATATTGCGATTTATAAAAATTTGAGTATTTTCGAGAAAATATGGTAATTTGTGAAAATTTTGGAATTTCATTCAAAAAAGTCTAAACCAGTCAAAAACATGCACAATTTCGAATCGTTTAATACCCATATTGCAAATTGTTTAAAAAAAAAAGAATAGATTAAAAAAATGCGGTATTTTGTGAAAAAAAAAACTAACTTAATCCACCTATGTGGTTGGAGCCTTCCTCACAACAATGGCTGTACACAAGTTTCATCTATTTTTTAGATCCGGCTTCCAAAAAGTATCGATATCACTGAAGTGGCCATATCTCGAGACAAGGTTGCCAGATCTTCAATGTTTTGGACTCGTTAGAAAGGTTTTTTGATAACCTAACCAACGATGGGTTGGATGTGGGTCCGGACAAAGTTTACATACATTTAAGTGAGATCCGGCTTCAGATAAGTACATAAATGTCACTTAAGTGGCCATATCTCGAGACAGGGTTGCCAGATCTTCAATGTTTTGGACTCGTTAGAAAGGTCTTTTGATAACCTAACCAACGATGGGTCGGATGATGGACCCGGACATAGGTTACATACAGTTAAGTGAGATCCAAATATATGTGAAAACACATTTTTATACATAACTTTTGAACTACTTATCGAAACTTCAATCTGTATAAAACTCGATCTATTGGACCCTAAACCAAGTCGAATGCAACAAGTTCGGGTCAAATCGGTTCAGCCAGTGCCGAGAAACATGAGCTAGTTTGTTGGTCACATACATACATACACACACACATACACACACACACATACACACACACATACACACAGACATTTGTTCAGTTTTCGATTCTGAGTCGATATGTATACATGAAGGTGGGTCTACGACGTTGTTATACGAAGTTCATTATTAGAGCAGGATTATAGCCTTACCTCAGTGAGGAAGGCAAAAAAGTTATTATTACAATAATAATCAAATAACAAAAAAATCATAACGACAATTAACAAATCTTGTTATAAATAACAAAAAATGTTATTGGTCTAGTTTTTTCAAATATCAAAAAATGTTATTACAAAGTTATTACCATCTGCTTGGGTAAGGGGAAGCTTGAATATTCAACATAATTTGGTTGGTTTTAGTCAATTTTAAAAATATATTAAATATAAGTATCGTCCGTTATCGACGATAAAATTATCGCCGATATAATTTTCGGAATAAGGATATAAATAGTTTATGTGTTATATGAGACTCAACATTGTGTACCCGGGCAGACGGTAATAACAAAATTCATGCCATTTCAATAACAAATACTGTTAAAATAACAGAAAGTGTTATGGAATCTTCTTGAAAAATCAACTTTAGCATAAGATTTGAATAACAGTTTATGTTATCATAACAAAATTTGTTATTGGTCTGATATTGGCTGAAAGCCAAAACAACTTTGGAATAACATTTTTTGTTATGGAAGAATAACTACAAACGTTATTGGGATGATCGGATTAGTTGTTAACATAAAAAAAATAATAACAAAGATTTGTTCGAAGAATAACTAAAAATGTTATTAGTCTGTTATTACAATAGGGACCATCCATAAATCACGTGGACACTCTAGGGGGTTGGCGATTGTCCACGATCCATACAAAAAAGTTTTTTTTTGTATGGACAATTGTCCACGAGGGGGGAGGGGGGTAACAGATTCCCAAAAAAGTGTCCACGTGGTTTATGGATGGTCCCAATAACAAACCAATAACAAAAACATCATAACGACGAATAAAAAATCCTGTTATAAATAACATAAAATGTTATTGGCCTAGTATTTTCAAATATCAAAAAATGTTATTCCCAAGTTATTTCCGTCTGCTCAGGTAGACCTTGTAAATTTGTCTGAAAATATTTGAGATTGTTCAGAATTGATCATTAAAGAATTCCGATTTGTAGAGTTGTGTAGACTTTAAGTTCCCTTTTTTTAGACAAGCCATTTTTTGGAGTACTTCAAATTCTAGCTGCTACAATTGGATCCCATTCCCTACCAAACCACAACCATCATAATCTGTGATTTGTGGTATCATTGAAAATCGAGCATCAGCAGAAAAAATCGAACTTTTTTCAAACTCCAAGCATTTGTTGACTGCGCACTTTCTGCGCGCTGCGTTATGCAACAGTTGTGTTTTATTTCGCTCTCTTTATTAGAATGGCTCCAGTGCCGGTGGAGAACCCTACTCCGTATCTCGTCCGATCTCGTACGTATAGAATGATTCCACATACGTAGCGTTTCCACACGGAGCCGGTCGAACGCCAAAGTTTTGGCCCGTGGTAATTGCTATCATGTTGCTCACACATCATGTACCACCACTGCCAGTGGGTTGTTGCTACTTTGCATGCAATCTTGGCCCCCGTCCCGTCCCGGTTTGGAAAGTGCTGTGGAAGAAGTTGGTTTTTGGTGTTTGACTAGGGAACTAATCAGAACAAACTCTTGGCTGGAGCTGCCGCTTGGCAAGGAGTCGTTGTTGAGAGCGGTTAGGGTTTCCAAAACTTGATTTCTTGTGGTTTTTGGAATATTGTTGAACTCGATCAATCTGGAAGGTAGTTGGAGCATGAACAATAACCGAAATTGCAATAGATTTGGGGACTTCTATACAATTAGTTGTTACCATGAAGACAACGATTTGAACCCAAAAGCTGTCTAGTTATAGCGATATTGATCAAGTTCAAAACAAATCCCCAACGTTTCTCAACTTCTCAGTCGGTTATACAACGTCTTACACACCAACTTGGAGACCTTCAAGAGATTGATCAACTTCCCACCCAGCCATAAATATCCCAGAAGCCCTGATTTCCGGTCCCCCCAATTTTCCTCAAATCGCAGCAAAACTAACATAATTGGCCTCGAAAATGGGCCACTTTGGCGCACATTTGATGGGCCAACTCTTTTGGCCCTTCCACCGACGACGACACACCGGAAGTAATTTGAGCCCATAAATCATCGGACCGCGGCCAAATTGCAGCCTCTGCAGCAAAGTTGCCGGCGTCACGCACCTCCTCCAAACGATTTTGAGAGCTTTCGTAACAACTCGGCTATTTTGACCGGTTGCGATTTACCGCCAAGTTAGCGAGTGGCGTTCGAAATTTATTTAGAAAGTGAATTACGGCTGGAAATGCTGCCGCAGAATCGCATTAAGGGCTTGTGATGGGGTCGGTGGGGTTAATTGATGTTGAAAACAAATTTAAGAGATGATTTTTTAGTTCAACTAGTCTTCGTGATACATTCCGTCAAACTATGATACATTTTAAAGTAAATGGCCCGTTTTGCCCCGGTGACCCCAGGAACGCTGGCTGGTAAACCAAGCCCTTTGCACATATGCAATTGGAGCCCAACGGCACCGAGTCCGAGCAATTTGGGATCACTTTCCATTTCGGTGCCTAAACCGGGACGGCAGCATCCGTTTATGGACACTCAAAACTGAATTGAAGTTAGTTTTTTGTTCACTCTTTTGAAGATCGCGAAGAACAATCATTTGAAATAAATACAAAAATCTTATCAGGATTACACAATTTGATATTATTTATTGGTGAGGGGCATTATTTTTAAAGGAAAATAAATATTAATTTATTTTTTAATAAGAAATTGACTTGGTGTAAAAATCAAATATTAGAATTTAAGGCTTTCAAAATTACATTTTGTACCAAAACTACTTAATATATTCCAACTTTTTTGCTTTTTCCATACTCTAGGCCATTTCTAGTACTAGCCTTGTCCCTTAAATTGCAAAATTAGAAATATGATGTTTAGAGGCATTCAAATTACCCCCAATGTCCATATTACCCCAAACTCTCCTGCTCTGTGAATACAGCAAACTGTGTTAATCGAAAATTATAAAGATAAAACACTTTAAAATTGATGAATTGGGCAAAATTGACCCTAGGTTTTTGAGGGAGTGTAAACAATCGATTCTTCGTGGTTTTTTTCACGTAAAATAACACACTTTGAGACTGTGGAAAACAACGACAATTTATAGGTATAATTTTTGATTTTTTTTTATTACATTTTTTTTGTTTTTATTAAAAACTCAATGAAGGAAAGCTGCCCCTGAAAAAACTCTTTGACACTTTGAAAATTAGTGTGTGTGCTATGTAAACGATGCGAATTCTTTTCTGATTTTCAATGTTAAACTTTTGCGAAATTTTTTGATCTCTTCAATAACATTAATTTCATAATTTGAAAATCAAACACAACTTTTTAAAAGGTTTACAAATAGATAATTTTCCTCAATTGGGTCCTAAAATGAAGCTTAGATTTCTAATATTATTGTTTACAGTGATAAAGCTTATTTTTTTGAGTACAATGACCCTTTGTACGACCACAAAGAGTTTAAAATGGATTTTTAAATCAATTTTGAAAAATTAACCTCACGGTCCTTCTTGACAGAAAAGCTCCTACTTGACAGCTCGTTTCAAGGGGACCATAGTTCAGTGTCTTGCGAACCTTCGTGGTGAACGGACACTAGAGCTGCGGTATTTTTTACTACCTAAGCTCAGAGTTATTTCAAAACAAAATTCACAGTCTTTTTAAAGACTACCTGAGTTAATTTCCAAAATTCTAAACAGTCTTTTCAAGACTAACCCCACCTGAAATTTTGTTGTATTTTACAAACGAAGCCATCTTTTTAAGAGAACTTTGCTTGCAAAATGCGTCAAAACAAAGGTAAACGCAAATCTTCTGAAGATTTGGTCGTTACGTCGGTGAAGCGTTTGAACGCTAAACCGGCTAACGGAAACAGAAAAAGAAAACAGCCTCTTCTGAGGTCTGATTCTGATTCTGAATGTGAGGTCAATCCTCCAATTCCATTGACAAACAGTTTCGGTGTTTTATCCGAAACCGATGACAAGGAACCTTCTCCTCGTACTGAGCCTTCTGCCGTCGAGAAACGAGTAAAGGCTCCGCCAATTGTAGTGACTTCCGTCTCCGATTTGGCCAGCTTTCGAACGCAACTGAAGAATTGCAAGGAAACTTGCAATTTGAAGGTTTCGTTCCAGCTTGGTCGAAGAGGAGAATGTCGCTTGTTGACGGAATCTTTACAAGATCACCAAACTTTTGTTGGTTATTTGAAAAACCACAAACACAATTTCTACACGTATGAGACCAAGAATGCTCGGCCATTCAAGGCGGTCTTGAAAGGTCTCTCCAACGACTTGTCGGTGGATGAGATCAAAAACGAACTTAAGGTGTTGCTTGGCTTTGCCCCATCCCAAGTAATACCAATGAAGAAAAAATCAAACGGGAATATTTCTCGCTTTGGTTTGACTTCACAATTTTATCTGATTCATTTCAACAGAAATGAAATCAACAATTTGAAACTTTTGGACAAAGTTCAGTTTTTGTTCCATGTACGGGTAAAGTGGGAGCATTTTAAGAAACATGGCGGTAATGGCCAGAATCTGACCCAGTGCCGGCGTTGCCAGGCATTCGGTCACGGTACTGATCATTGCGCCATGGTTCCAAAATGCATGGTTTGCGGGGATTCTTCTCACGACAAGGACAATTGTCCCGTGAAAGAAGTCACCCAATTTAAATGTGCAAATTGTGGTGGAAATCACAAATCAAATTTTTGGGATTGCCCCATCAGAAAAAGGTTTTGGATTCTCGTGCTAAGCATCAGCCGAAATCCAAACCGAAATTTTCTCAAAGTCAGGTTGTACCTGCATCTTTAAATCAAACGTTCGTGCTGTCTCACTCGAACAATTCTAGAAATACCCCTACCGTTGAAAAGTTAGGTAACAACAATGGCATTTCTTATGCTAACGTCGTTTCGGGTTCATCCACGAATTTTAAATCCTCTACCAATCTTTCTGAAATTGGGCAGGTACCTCAAATCTCATTTGAAAATTTTTCTGCTGGCAACGCTTTGGGATCTTCTGATCTCGGCGATGTTACGTTTGAAAAATGACTTTTTGCAAAACTCACTGTTTGGTTTGATTCAAACAATGAGTAATGCTACATCCATGATGGAAGCAATCCAGATTGGATTAAAATTTGCGAATGATGTTGTTCTTACCCTGAAGTTTAATCATGGATCTAAGTAATTCCATCAATATTATGAATTTTAATGCTCGCTCTTTAAAAGCGAAAGAAAATGAATTTTTCAACTTTTACGAGTTCATAACGTGCATGTTGCTGTTATAACCGAAACATTTTTAAAAACTGGCACTTATTTGAAAAGTGATCCAGATTATAAAGTTATAACTAATAACCGAATGAATCGAAATGGCGGTGGAGTTGCAATAGTTATCCACCGTAGTATGACTTATAGCACGTTACGTGACTTTAAGTTAAAAGTTATTGAAAGTTTGGGCATTGAACTTGAAACTTCTTTTGGGAAAATTATGATTGCAGCTGCATATTTGCCTTTCCAATGCACTGGGGAAAATAAAAATTATTTCAAAGGGGATTTGAATAAACTTACTCGGCATAGATCTCGATTTTTGATCATCGGTGATTTTAATGCCAAACACCAATCTTGGAATAATTCAAAAGTAAATTCCAATGGTAAAATTCTGTTCAGAGATTGCACTTCTGGTCTTTATTCGGTTTTATACCCGAATGGGCCAACTTGCTTTTCTTCTGTTAGAAATCCATCAACAATTGATTTGGTGTTGACAAATCAAAGTCAGTATTGTGGTCCTTTAGTGACTCATGCTGATTTTGATTCTGATCATCTTCCAGTAACTTTTTCACTTTCTCATGAAGCAGTTACCAGACCCAATAGTTCTGTGTTTAATTACCACAAAGCTAATTGGGACAGGTATCAGCATCATATTGAGAATAATTTAAATCATGATTTTGTTTTAGAAACCAAAGCTGATATTGATTCAGCCTTGGAATCTTTAACTAATGCAATTTTGGATGCTAGGAATATTGCTATTCCTAAAGTCCAAGTCAAATTTGATTCTCCCATTATTGATGACGATCTTCAGCTTCTGATTCGTCTGAAAAATGTTCGCCGAAGACAGTATCAACGTTCTCGTGATCCTGCACTGAAGCGAATTCAAAAGATTTGCAAAAGGTTATTGACCACAGATTCACTCTCCTGCGAAATGAAAAGTTCGCAAGAGATGTCGAACAAATTAAACCTTATTCCAAACCATTTTGGAAACTTTCAAAGGTTCTTAAGAAACCTCAAAACCCATCCCTTCTTTAAAAGATGGTGATAATATTCTATTAACTAATGGGGAAAAAGCTCAAAACTTGCTCAGCAGTTTGAGAGTGCTCATAATTTCAACTTGAATGTTTTGAGTCCTATTGAAAATCAAATTTCAATAGAATTTCAGAATATTGTTGAACAAGAATTTTCATCAGATGAAGTTTTTAATACGGATCTGAATGAAATAAAATCTATTATCAAAAATTTAAAAATATGAAAGCCCCTGGTGAGGATGGCATTTTTACATTTTAATTAAAAATTACCAGAAGCAACTTTAAGTTGCTTGGTCAAAATTTTCAACAAATGTTTTGATTTGGCATATTTTCCCAGTAGTTGGAAAAATGCCAAAGTAATTCCGATTTTGAAACCGGATAAAAATCCTGCTGAAGCCTCAAGCTATCGGCCCATTAGTTTGCTTTCATCTATTAGTAAATTATTCGAAAGAATAATTCTTAATAGAATGATGACGCACATTAATGAAAATTCAATTTTCGCTGATGAGCAGTTTGGATTTCGCCTTGGGCATTCAACTACTCATCAGTTGTTGAGAGTTTCAAATTTAATTCGAAGCAACAAATCTGAGGGCTATTCTACTGGCGCTGCTCTTCTAGACATAGAAAAAGCATTTGACAGTGTTTGGCATAAAGGTTTGATTGCGAAATTGAAAAGGTTTAATTTTCCGATTTATATCGTGAAAATTATTCAAAATTATTTGACGGATCGTACTCTGCAGGTATGTTATCAGAATAGCAAATCTGATCAACTACCTGTACGTGCTGGCGTCCCTCAAGGAAGCATTTTGGGTCCAATTTTATACAATATTTTTACTTCTGACTTGCCTGATTTGCCCCCAGGATGTCAGAAATCACTTTTTGCTGATGACACAAGCATCTCCGCCAAAGGCAGAAGCCTTCGTGTCATCACAAGAAGATTACAAAAAGCTTGGATATTTTCAATTCTTATTTGAAAGAATGGAAAATTACTCCAAATGCTGCAAAACTCAACTTATTATTTTCCCTCACAAACCAAGGGCTGATTTTCTTAAACCAAAAAGTCATCACATTATAAAGATGAATGAGGTAAATTTAAAGTGGGAGGATCAAGTGAAATATCTTGGACTTGGTTTTGACAAAAACCTTACTTACAAGGATCACATTGAAAGTATCCAGGTTAAATGTAACAAATATATTAAATGTTTGTATCCACTTATAAACAGGAATTCTAGACTTTGTCTCAAGAATAAACTGTTAATTTATAAACAAATTTTCAGACCTGCCATGCTTTATGCTGTGCCGATCTGGACAAGCTGTTGCTTAACCAGGAAGAAAAACTTCAGAGGATTCAGAACAAAATTCTGAAAATGATTCTGAAACTTCCTCCCTGGTTCAGCACCAGTGAACTTCATCAATTAGCCGAAGTTGACACTTTGGATGTTATGTCCAATAAGATAATTGATGCATTTCGACAAAAATCATTGCAGTCTTCAGCTGCATTGATCCGCTCTTTATATAGTTTATAAGTTAGTTTTAAGGTATCCCTTTTCCCTTTTGTACATGTAGGACCTCCTACATTTGAAATCACTGAATAGCGAAAGCTACAATATTTCATGAATAAATGAAAGTTGCTAGTATTTAAAATTGAGGTGAAAAGTCATCTTTTGTGATTGGACACTCAATAATATTTTAACTGAATGAATGTACATGGAAAAGAAATTTGAATAAATATAAATTAAAAAAAAAAAAAAAAAAAAAAAAAAAGGGGACCATAGTTGGTCCATCGAAAAAATGTTGTCTTGTCATTATTTTTTTTTTTGCATTAAAATGAAAAAAGTGATCAGAAATGGTTTTTGATCGTGTTTTTTACCGTTGTACATAAAAATTTACATAGGGCTTTAGTACCCAATTCAAGGATTGTTTTTTACTTTTAGAAAATTGTTTTCAAAAGCAGCAGAATGTGGCTAGTTTGGGAAATTGTAATATTCACTCATAGAATGTTTTTTGGAATTGCAAAAAAAAGGTTTTGTGGAACTCGTTACAAAACTTGATTTTCTCAGTACTTGTCGTATTTATCCAACTCGGTAAAACAATCTTTTTTTTTGCAACTCGTTGCATAAACTACTTTTTTGTAATTCCTCTTCTCCTATTTTGTTTGCATCATTTTCCATAAAAAGTAATATGCAGGGCAAAAGTGCTAAAATTTCGATACACTGTTGTAAAAAAATTAAACGCATTTTTTATTGATTGAAATCTTTAAAAAATAGTATTTCTGCAAAAATTGGACCAAGAAATAAAAGGGAAAGGATTGGCAACACTGCCCGGATTTGTTTAGTGTTTTTTTTTCGGTCCGTACATTTTTGCGTTTTTGTGTTTGTTTTGACCATCTGTCGGTTCTGATTCGATGTTAACGGCCGAGCTAAGGTGCCAGATTACCGCGTACAATAAAAGTTTAAAAGTTTCTAAGTGATTTTGTGGAAAAAAATCGATTCAGAATTTAAGTTTCAAGCATTGTTTTGATTTTTGCGCTCTGGTTGGCCTGCCGGAAAGTGAGCGCGGCACTCGTTGGCCTGCAGAAAAGTGCAGAGGGCTTCCTTTGAGTATACGTCATTCCCGCAGGGAATGTTTTTCTTTAGATTAATAGGAGAGACATTCCAATTTTCGTTAATTGTAAAAATGTGAACTGTAAATTATTTGTAGTAGAAACAGAAGGAAAAGAAAATGTGGAGAAAGTGTTAAGTTTGGTTTTTGCTAGGAAAAATTGTTTCAATAAGGGTGCACGACGAACTCTGCCCTTTTAAAAACCATATAATAATATAATAATCAAGTGATTAAACTGTCCCTGAGGTAAAGCAGTTGGCGGCTCTATCTACTGCTGCTGATTGTTAAAATTTTGTTATGCGGTTTTAGGGAATTATGAAGTTTTCCCGATTTTCAAAAGAAAATAAGTTAATTTTAAAAGAAATATTCAACTTTGAAGCGTGCCAGGAAAAGTCAGCCAGAGAATAGGAAAAATATGTGTTTGTGTTGGTGAAGCAGTGAATAGGAACGTCAGCTCAACACAATCCGGCGTGTAAGAGGACGATTGTTCTCAACGCGGGGAGTTGCGAAAATGTGATGCACAAGGCTTTCACGCCGCACCGAGCGATTTGTGCTAAAAAGCATAGATTTTTCCGGGTCTTACAGACTTTCGGCCAGGTCAAACTTTGAAGCAGCAGCATGCAGAACCGGGTGAGCAAGTTCCAATAAGAATATTCTTTTGACAGATGTGAATGAGTATGCGAGTGTGAGTGAGAAACTGGGCCGAAACAACTTATCTAGATAACTTTTAATTAGGGGAGCGATGCCATGTTTTGGGTACTGACAAATATAAAAACTTCGGTTTCTCTGCTGCCTTTTTTTTTGTGTTGCTTGTAATGTTGAAATAATCGATGTTTTTATTGTTTCGGCCCAATTGACGACGTTTGTGTGAGTGTATCCGTTTATTTTTGTTTTCATTGCAAGGTTTGATACACAAAATTTTTTAGCTTGTATACACTGTCGGTTTAGCCGCGCTCATTTTGTTACGCGTACAAATTATTCAACAAATATTGTCGTTAGGTTTCCCGTAAATCACAATTATCAATTTTATTGAATAATTTTTTAATATGTCATAAAAAATCTCATGGTTTTTATGATCTGGTGTTTGATTAACTTTTTTAAAATTATTTAGGTTTACTGGTATAATGAGTTGTGTGTAAGATTTGGTATGAATGAGCTTGATAAATATTAATCAATTTGTTTTCCAGGTTTTTCAGGTTAAGTTCATAACAACTGGTAAAAATACGCGCACCAAATCGAAAAAAATGTTCGTAAAATTTTGTTGAATCAGTTGCGTCTTTTATTTATTAAGATTCCATAAATTGTTTTGTGATTTAAAAGCCCTTCCTATATCACCGTTGATCAGAAGGTACGGCGTCGGGTAAATCGTAAATTTTCAAATAATGTGTTAAATTTTCTCGGTGGAAACTCATTTCTATAGAATCGTTTATCGAAAGACGCGCTGACATTTAGGATAGACAATTAGCGCGCGTTTGTTTTTTTTTTTTTTAGTTTTTGATTCGATTGTGTGTAGCGGGACCTCGCGGATACTCTACAACGTTTTTTTAGAGCCTTTTATTTGATATTTTATTTTTCATAAGCCCTTCTTTCATCATCGTTGATTGGATTGTTTTCATTTCATTACAGTCGGCTACGTGGTGTCCTTTTTTTCTTTTCGTTTATTTTCATTGATCGTAATAATTTATTCCAACTGGCAGTTTTAGTATTAACTCATCAAACTATCGATTTTATGAAGCGTAAAGCGTATTTTATTTACTATTTTTGAAATTTGCTCGCGTTAATTGTACAACCAGGAAAAATATATTGATAAGTCCAGCCCATAGCACTTCTGCTCGGTTGGCACGCGTTCGGCTAAAAAAAAAACTTTTTAAATAATCAATTATTTATCTTTCCGCAGCCGGCTGCCTAAGATTAAAAACTTTCAACCGATAAACAAAATGCGCATGGTCACATCACTGCCACTCGTGAATCCTGACCTCATACCCATCTACTAACCCCTTCAAAACTCATGTGATACTTTGTCGGAGAAGCAGTCGATTGGGCGGTCTCTATCACTCAAGTATCGGACTAACATTCCCATCCACTTCCCCGTGACTCTACCACTGGTCGTGGCCGGCGCCGGTATTGATCAGCATGATAGGGGCCTTTGAGAAGTTGCGAAGCGAGGAAAGATAGCTCCCACTTATCTTCCACGGCTCGTGGATGTAACTTCTGGAGGTCCTGGTCAATAACGGAGTAGCAACTGCGGGTGGGCACCTATGCTTATGCTTATGAAACTCGCGAAACTTTTTATTTAGCACTCGTCAAATGTATTCTGTTAAAAAAAATGTATACTGTTAAAAAAATCTATAACTGGATTAAAATTTGCGTATTACTCTTTATAATAAAATTTGTCAAGTACTTGTCGACTGAAAATTTGACAATTATGAAAATCGACAACAGGGAAACCTCCTTATTCGATTTTTAGGCAAAAAAAAATAACTAATTTTGAAAATTCAGAGTGAAATCGGTTAAAAAATCGCTTTTAAACGTTGAAGTTGCTGAAAAAAAATATTTTCATATAAAAACGTCTTTTTTAAATCGTTGATAAATCTTCAGTGTAAGCTTGAATCGTTTTGTGATCTTTGACAAATTTGTTTGTCATAAAATTGTAAATAACAATCTCTCACTTGTCAATGATCCGACACATTTGACGCCATCTTTTGGCGGAATTTTGAAATTTTTGGCTTTCCTCAAACATGTTTTCCAATTTTCTCATACAAACTTCAAAGATAAAAAGTGACCCTTAACCCTTAACCGATTTGGCTCAAAATTGACACAGTCACTTATTTGTACCCACAAAATCGAGCCAGGGGATATCTCTTACGATTTTCCAATTTTTTTTTCTTGTCCCCCTATTCTACATTAAAAAGTGAAGTTAGAAAATCTTCTTAATTTTTTTTAATAGTAACTTTTCGAAAAAAAAAAACAAAAACTCTCCACATTTGAGTGCACCAGACCTCCGGCTTCAAACGGTGGCATTTCCGCCACCGCCAAAATGTGCCCGTGGGCGGACAAACAGGAGGCCCACACACCACCTTCATGCAGAACGTCCAGATGCCGGGATATTCTGGTGCGTATAATTGAATCGCACTGCGTGTGACTGAGAAGTGATGTAATACGATTGTGGTGGGCATTTTAGCCCTCGGAAGGCACAGGGATGGGGTTGTTTTGGTCGTAAATTCTGCCTGGAGTGAGTTTGGCCTTCGAGATGTTTGGAGGACTGGTGCAACAACGCCCCGGTAGCGATTATGCAGCTTCAGTAAGGTTTGGAATTTAATTTTGAGAAAATTTGTGAAACTGAATGTAAATGTGGACTGCTGTTGACATAATAATACGTTTGCAATTTTTTCCCCATTCTGCATCGATGCTTTTGAAATTTAAAACAAAAATTGCACCTGTCCCCACGCGTTTCTGTCGAGCTTCATCGAGATGAAAGAATTTTGGACGTGTAATTTTCGTTTTCAGCAGAAGAATTAAATTAATTCTTTTCATGGTGGATGATTTTTTTATGCGAAAACTGATGCCTTCCAAGTGCTGCGATTGTACGATCCAGTTGCAATTATAAAATCGAAATTTCGTATTTGGATATGCTTCGTTTGGTACAGTGTTTACAGTATTATTAATCAAGTAATCATGTCATAATTTAAAAGTTGAACAATTTTTCTGGGTTTAATGTCATTTTTGAAGAACAATTGGAGAATTTCCCTTATCCACTTAAAAAAGGGGATCTTCAACGTCTTCCAAGTCGTATTCTTTGAACCTATATAATAACCTATATAATAAGGTGTATAAGGTATAGACGCTGTCCATTGTTTACCCGCCCGTCTAAACCTTACACAAGGTTCAAAAAATAGTACTCGGAAGACGTTGATCCACTTTTTTAAGTGGATAAGGGAAATTCTCCAATTGTTCTTCAAAAATGCATTGAGGTTAGCCGATTTCTTTATGGTTTAAAAAAACTGTTTTAGAAGATTATATCCAGCATCTCATGAACATGACAATCCATGACTGTCCCTTAAATTGTCCCAACCTTCTTCGAATCAACTGACTTCCCGCCTTAAAGTTCACCCCGACTGCAAGTTATGTGCCGCGACACTTTTGTAATTTTCCGCCACATTCCACCAGTTCACTGGCTCGAGCTTCCACGAAAGACACGCTGCTCGAACTTCCGCATCAGTCAGCTAGGACGTCTTTTTCCCACGGATCTCCGGGCGCATAAAACTGCTCCGTCTAATGGCCCTAAATCACGGCCTATCTTCGCGTTGCGCTACGGCTACGAGACGACGAGGCAGCGCCAAATTGAATAAATTGTTTATCGCTCCCTTCGGTATCTTCTTTCGGAACAGCCCAGCGCCGATCCTTGTTCTGAAGGTCCTCATTGCGAGCTGTGTCATCAGCTGTCGCTCCGGGAGTGAATTATTGATGGGATCAACGGCTAGACACGCTGTACATTGTCTGAACGGTGGCGGTGGGGTGCACTCTGAATTTGGGTAAGTCAAAATTTTGGTGACAAGTTTGGCAGAGCTTGTACATTGATATTGCCAATAAAGTCAAATTTTAACAATTTTTAAAGTAAGGAAAAATAAATTATGACAACCTCACAAACTCAACCTTCACATGAAAGTCAATTTAAATCACTCTAACATTGAAACAAAACCACTTGGCTCTGGTGCACCCATGTCCACGAGGTAAAACTTTGCCCTGGAGCAGCATTTAGCGCTAAAACAATGGACTTCCCGTGTGTTCCCTGCACTGGAGACTAGATAGTGCTGATTCGGCCGCAGCAGCAGTAGTGTTACACCGGGTGGGTCGCGTGACCACAGGTGCGCACCTGCAGCTGCTGGCGGGACTACTGGCTGGAGCTTCCAGCCGATGAATCAACGCCAGAATTCAATTTGCAGCAATCAGCGTTTGTTTACAGTGCCGGCGATTCTGGTGTGGTGTCGAGCTTGGGGTTGGGATTATAAGCGACTTGCTTGGACTATTGTTGGATTTTAGAAAATTGTAATTTCAATTGTTTGTGTGGTGCTTATAACATTTCGACGCTGTCGTGCTAACTTGTCGCACGTGCATTTTGGGTAAGATTGAGTTAAGAACGTCATTTTGTGCAGCTCACAATGGCTTAACTTTTGACCTAGACAAATCCTACCAAATATCATCGTGTTATATATCGTTGGATAGGTAATGGAAATACCTTTTAAAGAAGTCTAAAATATTGAAGATCTGGCAACCCTGTTTCAAGTTATGACCACTTAAGTGGTATTTATGTACTATTTTTGAGTCGGATCTCACTTAAATGTTTGTAAAATATGTCAGGATCCATCTTTCAACCCATCGTTGAATAGATAATCGAAATACATTTCAAACGAATCCAAAATATTGGATATCTGTCAACTCTATCAATACTTTTTGACGCTAGATTTTAATTGAACATAGTTGGTTAGTTGGTTTCATACCTTAAAACTGGTTTTCTGCGTATAATTTTACAATTTTGATAAAAATTATTTCCGGATTTTCTGTGTGATCAACATTTCGTTAGGAGTGAGGAAGGCACCAACCACGTAGGTGGATTAAGTTAGGTTCTATAGTTGAAATAACTAATTTTTTTAAGGTTTCTTTAACTCCAAGGAATGGTATTCAAAGTAGAACAACTTATAGTAGAAAGTGATTAAGCGAACAAAAACAATCACTAGATCACAGACGGGATTAAATCTTAAGCCATCGCGGGGATTCTAGTTGTTCCAAGACACCAACGTAGTGTTTGGTTGTAAATTTGATCTCAAACCAAACCACCATTTTTTTCCTTTTTTTCTTATAAGCAAATTATATCAATCCTATTTGTTTTAGCATAACTATAGGAGTTTGTCTGATAACTCGTGATGCTTACAGGAAAACCCTTTATGTTTATATATCTTAATTTTTGTAAAAAGTCTGCTCTACAACTTTGTATTTTATTTTTATACTCTGAAAAATAACCCTGCAAATTAAAAAAAACAAGAAATTATAAAATGAAAAAAACAAACTAATGAAATATAACCATCCTGAGTTAATGTAGATTCAAAAAGGATTGTGTCACGTTCACCAGAAAACTATTCCCCCGAAAACCATTCCACAGAAAACCGTTCCCCAGAAAACCATTCCCCAGAATGTACCATTTCCCAGAAAACTATTCCCCAGAAAGGTTTCTTTCTCGAAAAATCAAAGTAGTTTCAAATATTAGTTTGTTTGAAATTTCTTAGAAAGTATAAAAAATAGACAAGGTTATTTTATCCATGCCAAGAAATTTTTCTTTTTTTTTTTGACGACAATTCTTCAGAAAATAACATAAACTGTTGATTCGGCTTATGACTCGTTCTATTATTCTAAGAAATTTTCCCTTCTTTTTCAGTCATGTTAAATTTGTTATACAAATGCCGGATAAATTGCAGTTTCTTTTTATTTCTTGTTTTCCGTGAATGCTATTTTTATTTTGCAAAGAAGAAAAATGTTTGTTAAAATTAAAATATGATTATGGGTGTCATTGGTATAATTCCATTTGACATATTGGACCTTTGGCATATTGTTCATTTTGCATGATTATTTAAATTTTCAAAGTTCAATTTTAAGGTGACAAAATTTAATTTATCATTTTTGGAAGAAGGAAACTCTCTTGACTTACAATAACTGACTAATTTTTCCTCCTTTAAAGGTCTCCTGACACAAGTTGAATTTCACCTTCTTTAAAGAAGGGAAAACTGTCTTGACTTGTGATATCTGCTAACAGAAGTTGAATTTTCGCTTTAAAGTTTTTTTCTTGTATTCTTTCTTGTTTCCATAAGGAAAAACTCTCTTGACTAGTGATAACAAATTTAAAAAGTTGTGTAAGTGGTCAAGTATTTTTTCCCTTACTTAAAAAAGGGAAAATTAAACCCGTGTCGCAGTTATAATAACAAAGCTATAAATTTTTCTCTTCCTACAGAAGAGAAAACTCTCCTCCTCACTTTTAAAGGTAAAATTCAACTTGTATCAGTCAGTTATGTTTTCCTTTCTTTAAAGAAGGAAAAACTTTCTAGCCTTGTAATAACTGCTGACACAAGTTAACGTGGTGATTATTGCACTCGAGCGTAATATTTCAATCTTTATTTCTCGCATCACGATCGAAATTTTTCGATCTAAATATTACGATCATAATTTGTTAATGGTAAGTCAAAAAAAAACCAAAGCTTCAAAAATGTCATAAATTAAAAACATTTTCAAAATTCTCAAAAAAAAAATCAAAAAGTTTGAAATTTAAAAATCAAAATTAAAGAGAGAAAAAACAATTTAAAATTTAAAAAGATTATGAATTTTATTTTTATTTAAGTTTTTTAAAAATTTGAAATGATGGAAATTTTGTTTTTTTTTTTCATTTATTGGAAATTTTTGAAATTTTGAAAACTTTGGAAATTTTAGAAATTTTGGAAATTTTGGAAATTGTGGAAATTTTGGAAATTTTGGAAATTTTGGAAATTTTGGAAATTTTGAAAATTTTGAAAATTTTGAAAATTTTGAAAATTTTGAAAATTTTGAAAATTTTGAAAATTTTCAAAATTTTGAAAATTTTGAAAATTTTGAAAATTTTGAAAATTTTGAAAATTTTGAAAATTTTGGAAATATTGAAAGTTTAGGTATTTTTGTAAATTTTGAAAATTTAGCTTATTTTGTAAATTCGAAAATTTTAGAAAAATTGAAAATTTTGGACATTTTTGAAATTTTGGAAATTTTGAAAATTTTGAAAATTTTGGAAATTTTGGAAATTTTGGAAATTTTGGAAATTTTAGAAATTTTGGAAATTTTGGAAATTTTGAAAATTTTGGAAATTTTGGAAATTTTGGAAATTTTGGAAATTTTGGAAATTTTGGAAATTTTGGAAATTGTGGAAATTTTAGAAATTTTGGAAATTTTGGAAATTTTGGAAATTTTGGACATTTTTTGAAATTTTGGAAATTTTGGAAATTTTGGAAATTTTGAAAATTTTGGAAATTTTGGAAATTTTGGAATGTTTGGAAAATTTGGAAAGTTTGGAAATTTTGGAAATTTGGAAAATTTTGGAAAACATTCAGAAATTTTGAAAACTTTGGATTTTTTTTTGAAATTTTGGAAATAATTATAATCACCACGATAAATAAAAAAAAGAAAAAAAAAAGAACGATTTCATAGAGATTTTCTCCTTTACAAATAAATCTGCAAAATGTTGGAAAAGAGCCCTTCTTTTATGGTGCCTTATATCAGACTTGAAAAATTGATGTATGTTTTGTCTTAGTTTTTTTTTCGTATGTACACAGAAAAAAAAGTTGATTTTTGGAATGTTGAAAATTTGGTAGGTTGAATATTACCTCTTTATTAGTGTAATATTACATAAAAAATGTGAACCTGATGAATATTTATCAAAAACTAATGAAAATTCATCATTTTCTGGGGTAAAATTTATCATTTATTTTGCCACAAAATCTGTCACCATTTCCTGATGAATATTACCATCATTTTTTTTCTGTGTAATACACAATAAATTTTACTGGACAATATTTTTCACAAAAAAAAAATTAGCGACGATCTGAACTTTGATTCTGGTTCAGCTAGTTATTCTCATACATGGTTCAAAGCATTTTATTTAGTTTTTAAATTGCTAAATAAAAACATTATAATGGTTCAAAATATGTAACATATACGTTTGTGACATGTTGAAGCATACCTGCTTATTTGATTCATTTATCGTTCATTAGAAAAGTACATTTATTTTCTAAGATATTTTGAATTGAGTTTTCCAATCGCCTGAAAATAGAATATTGTTGTCTTACGAATTCTCTCTTATTTCAAATAGACGGTGCTCAAAGAAAAAGAGTGTGATTTGAGGTCAAGCATGATTGGCACTCCATCAGCATTGTAATTTCAAATTAAATTCAATTCCATTGGCCCCAGCACTCCGCCGTCAAGAGGCCTAGTTTTGAACCATCTCTCTCTTTCCTTTTCCCACAAACAAACGCCCTTCTCGATCTCATTTTTCAATAATCAGCATATCTGCACCGTACATTTTCGTTTTCTCGCAGAAACTAATTCTAAAAGGCAAAAACCAGCTGAGCAAAACTACATTCAAATGCAAATGAGCTTCTGCTGGTGTTGCTGCTGCTCAACTTTTCCATTTTCCGTCCTGTCGTTCTGTTTTTCCTGCAAAACCACCTTTCCCCCCCCCCCCCCTCCTCACAGCAAACACGACTCGCCACCTCGTTCCATTTTCAATTATTTTCACAGCTGCAGTCGGCGTCGGTGGGCGCGCTCTCACTGCAGCTGACATTGAAAAATTGTGTTCCCGTGGCTGTGCGTCGTGGCGAGTCTAAGGGTGCGGGTGGGAAAAAGGGGTGTCCTGGCGGTGACACTAATGCACTGTTTTTGGGGGTGGCAATTGGATGGGGATGGGGACAAACAGTCATAATTGGGTGTTTTTTTTCTTGATTTAGGTTTATGATTTAAAATTTAAAAAAAAACTGTAAATTTCCATTTTCGATGTACTTTTGTTTAAAATTTTCATAAACCTTATTTTGAAGAAATTTTTCGAAAAGTCTTGAATTCGTGACCAACAGTTTCAAACTGAGTCGTAAACCATGGTTTATTTAATAAAAGTCAAAAGTTAAAGATTCTTTTGCGCTTTAAATCACGTGCCTTGAAATGCAAGGTAAATGCAAAAGTATTATTTAATTCTGAAATATACACATTTTTCCCTTCAGCATTCCGAGCAACATTTTTCTTTCCTCTCACATGACTGCCCCAACGATTCACGTGCTGGCACACTGCACGGTGCATGTTTTGACTGCAGGAAATATAAAGCTAGCGAAAAAAAAGAGGAAAGTCCTACATTTTACTTGGGCACAACATTTACCACAGGTGCACACGTGAAATCCTTCCCCTTTTTCTCCTGCGCAGTGGTGGTGCCAGCTGGGATAAACCGGAAGGAAAAACCACCCCCGCACTCTGAATGCGCGAGAATAGGACAGAGAGCAAAAAAAAAAACCGAAAGCTAGAGACATCATGCAAGAAAAGCTGGAATCCTGCAAACAGTTACTGACTGGTGATAACAATAAAATATGCGAAAGAAAAGACGCACGTGGAAAATGTGTGGGGGTTTTCCGCACTTGTTTTTCCCGTGCCGGTATTGTGACGATGGGGGAAAAAAACAGAGCGCTGCGCGGGTTGAAAAAAGAGAAACATTAGGCAGATAACGTGAAAAATGTTGGTGAAAAACACATCTCGCAGTCTGGAGGGAAGGGAGAAATCTTGAAGAGCATCGGGATATTAGCATGCCGGAAAGCAAATGGCAGTTGTCTGTGAGATTTTTTTCCGGGAAATGTAGCAGAATGACTGGCATCGTTGAGCTGTGCTTTCGGGAACGGACGAGCAAGAATGACTGATGCAGTATTTTGAAATGTTAAAGGAAGTGTTATTCTAACTTTTTTTTTATTATTTGTAAGAGCAATTCCAGCTCAAGTCAGGATTTTTTCTGGTACTTTTGTACCCAACCCTCTCCGATTTCAATGAAACATTTGAGACATGTTATCCTAGGCCTATATAAGCCATTTTTGTGTATATGGAGCCAAAAGTACTCGAAAATGACACTTGGGAAGGGCGTGAGGTTTTTAAATATTTTTGTATTTTGCAATTTAAAAATTACTGTATCTCGAAGCCGTTGCATCGTATCAAAAAGTGGTCTAAGACAAACTTGTAGGAAATTGGACGGATTGTCTGAAAAAAAAAACACTGAAACAAAAAAACACGCCACTTCTATGAGATTTTTTGATTTTTAAGTTCAAAAGTTAAATTTCAAGGTGATGTCACGATTTTTTTCGTTCAAAATTTTTGAGGAAATAGCCTAAAATGTTACAAAAAGACTCACGAAAAATGCAGGATGGTATGTCTCTCCTAAAAAAAATACAAAAATCATTTACTAAAACTGTTTTATTTAAAATGTGGTCTAAACGTCAAAATTTTCAAAAACCGAAAGTGGGAATCGATTTCCCAGACAATTTTACATAAAAGTCTCCATATTGACCATTGTCCCAAGTCCAATCCTTGAGAAGATACAGCGGTTTTAAAAATAAAAATGATGAAAAAACTGGTTTTTTGGTGGTTTTTGTAATTTCTATATGACAGACTTGGTTTTTTAGTCTCGAAAATATTTTTACCGGAAAGCTCGTCCAATTTCCCATAAGTTTGCCTCTGACAGCTTTTCAATTTGACTCGTTTTAATATTTACGTAACCTTATGTACTATCCAGGTTTCTACCACACTGAAAAAAAAATTCTATTTACAGTTATGAGCAATGTAATTTAACTTATATTTGTAAGGCCATACATCCAATTGAAATGCTGTCAAAGACAAACTTATGGGAAATTGGACGAGCTTTCCGGTAAAAATATTTACGAGACTAAAAAACCAAGTCTGTCATATAGAAATTGCCAAAAACCACCAAAAAACCAGTTTTTTCACCATTTTTATTTAAAAACCCGCTGTATCTTCTCAAGGATTGGACTAAGGACAATGGTCAATATGGAGACTTTTATGTAAAATTGTCTGGGGAATCGATTTCCATTATCGATTTTTAAAAATTTTGACGTTTAGACCACTTTTCAAAAAAAAAAAACAGTTTTAGTAAATGATTTTTGCATTTTTCATGAGTCTTTTTGTAACATTTTAGGCTATTTCCTCAAAAATTTAGAACGAAAAAAAATCGTGACACCACATTTCAAATTTAAGTTTTAGACTTAAAAATCAAAAAAAAACTTATAGATGTGGCGTGTATTTTTGTTTCAGTGTATTTTTTCAGAAAGCCCGTCCAATTTCCTACAAGTTTGTCTTTGACGACTTTTTGATACGACGCAACGGCTTCGAGATACAGTAATTTTTAAATTACAGAATACAAAAATATTTAAATACCTTACGCCCTTCTCAAATGTTATTCTCGAGTACTATTTGCTCCATATGCACAAAAATGGCTTATGTAGGCCTAGGATAACATGTCTACAAAGTTTCATTGAAATCGGAGAGGGTCGGGTACAAAAGTATCAGAAAAATTCCTGATTTGAGCTGGAATTGCTCATTAATGAAAATAAGTTAAACAATTGCTACGCAGTGGACTCTCTCGTTGTCGATATCAAAAGGACCGTCGAGAGCGGGAGTTATCAAATTATAGAGCGAGAAACTGAAAATTGTTTTGACAGCTGAAGCAATATTGATATCTAGATGATTGAAAGCCAGAAAGTCGACTGAAATTTATAATATTGCTTTTATTAAACAACTTTGCTGAATATTGATTCTTAACAAATCAAAAAGAAGTGACAAAGTGTATCTAATTTAAAAAACTATTTAAACTAACTGTTATTTTATTACAGAGAGCTGTTAAACAATCTAGTATAATCAAAAATATGTCAAAAATGGTTAAAAATCAAGGGGCTAAAAAGTATTGATTTTACAAAAAAACTTGAAAATTTCAATCGAATTAGAAGAACTAAAAACAATCGAACATGCATGTTTGATTAAACGTTTTTGAAATTGCAATGCACAGCAAAAACTTTTATTTTCGCAAAATTGCGCACTTTTATTTTCATCGATACTTAGAAATCGTGGAAACAGGTGGACAGGTGTAAAATGCTTTTTTTTTTTGCAATTCCGTCGTGAAACTAGGGTATATGGCCCTATTTTGGACCTACTATGCAAAGCGTCAACATATTTCACATAGTTCTCAGGAACGGTCTAACTAATTTGCCTCGTTTCAGGATTGTTTTGTGCCTTAATTTATGCTTAACAAAGTGTACTATTGAAAATTTAAAATAATTTAACCATTCCATTGTAATAAGCATTTCAAGTAAAACATTTTTGGATGCTTTTTGGACTTATTGAATGTATTTTGGAGACATCGCTGAACCTACACTCTGACTGGTTGAAATTTGGACAACTCGAATTGCGGCGTGCGGCGGCAACACGCACACTTACAAAAACTCGGTTTGATAAACCAAAGGGCCTATCCACGATTATAATTTGGAAAATATTTATTTCAGAAATCAAACAATTATGATGAAACAATGGATTTGAATTTGAAAACGTGTTTTTATCGTATTGAATGGAAACTCAAGCATCTTTAGCAGGTCTCTGTCCTATTTACAATTTGCGTATTCTTACGACCTAATTGTTCAAGCATTAGAACATAAAAGACAACCCGTTATTACTCGCAATAAAAACACCTTATCTTAAAATAAAATGAATGATACACATACATAACAAGTTACAATGAAAAAAGGTTCTAAATTTTACGCAGAGCTTATGTTCAAATATTATTAACACTCAAACGCTCGGGTAGTCATTTGACCCCTATTTTTTTTCTTAGAAATCCCATAACTTTTGATAGAATTGACCAATTTCGATGCTTTCGGTTGCAAAAGATCCAGATTTGTCTATATTTTGAACTGCCAGATGGGGGACAAATGTGGTCCATTTTTACCGGAGATATTCCAGATTCTGTTGGGGTACCTCGGCCCTCCTATATGGGTATTTGGCCAATATAATAAAAACTTTTCAACAGAAAAATTTCGGAAATGATGCAAAACTACAAGGCATCATCCTAATACATCATCCTGCAAAAATAATTGACATGGTTAAGTCCTACGGGGCAGCGGAGCCGGTTCCAGTTGGGCAACAATTGACATCAGCTCAGTGAACCGTTTCCGGATAGAACCTGTTCCGGTGCCCGAAGGTCTTCAGCATGTCATGTATCTATGCAGGATGATGTTTTAGGATGATTCCTTGAAGTTTTGCATCATTTCCGAAATTTTTCTGTTGAAAAGTTTTTATTATATTGGCCAAATATCCATTTAGGAGGGCCGAGGTACCCCAACAGAATCCGGAATATCTCCGGTAAAAATGGACCACATTTGTCCTCCGTCTGACAGTTGAAAATATAGACAAATCTGGATCTTTTGCACCTGGAAGCATTCAAATTGGTCAATTCTATCAAAACTTATGAGATTTTTAAGAAAAAAATAGGGGTCAAATGACTACCCGAGCGTTTGAGTGTTAAACCCGAGCAGACGAAAATAACTTGGGAATAACATTTTCTGATATTTGAAAATACTAGGCCAATAACTTTTTTTGTTATTTATAACAAGATTTGTTATTCGCCGTTATGATTTTTTTGTTATTGGATTGTTATTGTAATAACAGACTAATAACATTTTTAGTTATTCTTCGAACAAATCTTTGTTATTAATTTTTGTTATTTTAACAACTAATCCGATCATCCCAATAACAGTTGGAGTTATTCTTCCATAACAAAAAATGTTATTCCAAAGTTGTTTTGGCTTTCAACCAATACCAGACCAATAAAAAAATTTGTTATGATAACATAAACCGTTATTAAACCATTATGCAGAAATGGATTTTTCAGGAAGATTCCATAACACTTTTTGTTATTTTAACAGAATTTGTTATTGAAATGGCATGAATTTTGTTATTACCGTCTGCCCGGGAACAATCAAAAAATTTTAAAGGGGGATTATAGCTTGTAATTTGGTGTGAAACTTTCTCATCTGTCATGTTAAACTTTACAGTTGCTTGACAAAAAGTTTAACTACATGTTGCACTTTAAAAACAATGTAATATGTATTTGAAAAAAATCTTTGTTTGACTACAAGGGTGCCTTTGATAGTCATAGTTTGTCATGTTAAAAGCAGATTTCAGGTTTTCAAACATTATTTTTACTTCGAACTTACCATCACTTAGGTTGCTGATTTAATTTTTAAGAAAATCATTCATGTCAATAGTTAGTTAATTCCGTACGTATTCAATTTTTATTCTTCATTTTGCGGAAAAATATCAAACCTATCAAAGTCACCCCGGCTACATGTCTCAAATCATAAAATTCATAATGTTAACATCGCATTAACCTCTTATGCTTATTTTTTTCGAAGATTTTTATTTTTCTAGCTGGTTTAATTGATTTTCTAACATGATTGACACGGTAAAATTTAAAAGTGTAATTTATTATAAACCAACACTGCCAATTGTGAAAAAATCGTCATACCTGTATTTTTAAAAATTATATATAGATGAATGTATAATAATCAAATAAAACTTACAAAAAATATATTATCCATATGTATATTTCTCTGATTAGTTTGCAATACGTCTTAAAAGCCATCACGATCTCCGACACATTTTTGATTTTTTTTTCTGAACCAAACCAAATTTTGTTTGTTTTCCAGTAAAGAGCATTTAAAAGACGTGCAGATGAAAATTCAAAGCATTTTTTATTTATAATTCGTAAATTGATCGAGAACTAATCGAAAAATTGATTTGTTTACAACTAGCGCTTAGGATCTTTTTAAAACTAACTCAAGATATTTTTAAATTTAATTCATACGACTTTTTCAAAAACCACTCGTCACGGCCGATGATGCTATGAGACGCGGGTTCGATTCCCGCCTTATCCACTGAGCTTCTATCGGATGGTGAAGTAAAAACGTCGGTCCCGGTTTCTCCTGTCTCGTCAGAGGCGCTGGAGCAGAAATCCCACGTTAGAGGAAGGCCATGCCCCGGGGGGCGTAGTGCCAATAGTTTCGTTTTTTCGTCACGGCAACAGCTGACGATTTAATAAACTAGACCCTTTAAGTTTTTCAATCGTTACCCCTTCAATTCCAACAAGGTAGCCAGTTTGCATTTTTTGAAGCAAAAAATTAATAATATATGCGGCTAAATTGGTGATAATGATATTAAGACAAAAATAAATCAACATCAGTTTAAATTTTGGGATACTTTGCAATCGGTCCTTACAATCATCTAAATCTCTAGCATCAATTTGCATTTTTATCGTTTAAAAAACATATTTTCATTGTTTCTGTTAATCATTTGCTTTTTAAAGCTTAGATTTCATTCAAATAATTACAGTAAAGAAATTCAATTATATCGAAATATCGAAATAAATTGATAAACAAAACTGGCAACACCCTGTTATGCATGTGTTGGTGATAGCCTTAAACCGACGGCAAAGTAGCTCCAAAAACTGATCCAACGCGGCTGATTTGAAAAAAATATTTTGAAATGAGTTTTTTTTCGATAATAGAATGGTTATTTCAATGGTTTAGTGACGGAAAACAAGAAAGAATTAAATAAACAACAGTTACACTGCTCGGAAACCGGACGAAATTGCTTGGTGTCAGTGCAAAACAGAAAAAAATCATCAAGGTGTCGCGAGCAAAATCTGATAAGCAATGAGGCCGGAATTTTTGGACCTAATCGATGTGCTAGGAAAATGAAAGGAAGTTCGAATGGCGTTGGAAAAAGTGGCTGAAAAAGCGGAAATAATCAAAAATGTTAACATTTTTGGAAGAGGTAAGATACAAAACGATCCTGCCTACACTTTCTGTTGGTTGGATTCAGTGAATTCGTACTTTAAAAGCCTGAACTACCTCGATTGATAAAAATAGGTCCAAAATAGGGTCATATACCCTACTTACTTTTCCTGTCATTCTTGAACGACTAAACAGCCTACTTTTCTGTACCAAAAATAACAGAATCCAATAGTAATCCTTTTCAAAACAAATGCTGAATAGTTCTACTTTTCAGCACTGAAATGGATGCTGAAAAGTTGAACTTTTCAGCACTTGTAAGGAAAAGTTATACTTTTCAACATTTTTTTTATTTGAACGATTCATTGACTCAATGCATAGACATTTGTCCTATAATTCTGTCCAAAGGGTTTTTTTTCGGAATTGCAAAAACGTTGTATAGAACTCGTTGCAAAACTTGATTTTTCATCACTCGTCGTATTTATCCAACTCGGTAAACCTCGTTGGGTTAATGTACGACTCGCGCTGAAAAATCTTCTTTTTTCAACTTGTTGCATAAACAACTATTTTCATTCATATGTAGTTACCGTGGCCTGTAATTTAATTTTTTTTTATTTTTTGGTGTTTTTTTTTGACAAATTTGGCTGAACAGGTTTTTCCACTCCGTACTCGTAATTTCTTTAAACTTAATAAATGTTGTTACGTTTTTCCAAAAAGTCAAGTTAAAACTGAACTTCACAAGGTTCAAGAGTAATTTGTCGTACTCGTTCACACGTACTCCCGGTGATTGGTAACTTTTCTGTTCGACATAGTTCAGTTTAGTCAAACTTAAAAGTGACGAACTGTCATTTTATACACTGAGCTTACGCACACTATCAAAACAAACGTTTGGCAGTGTGTGTGAGTTCCATGTAAAGAGGTGTTGAACTGAGAAGTGATTCCGTTCGTTTCACAAAAATTGATGTCAAACCATCGGGGTTTAAGTGTAAATGGCTTTTGTAAGGTCCTCCTGATCAGGTATAATCATCAATTTCGGACGAACTGGCTACCCTGCTATTCTGTAGCCCTCCAGAATGTTCAGATTGCTGTCTGTAAAAGCTATGTTCTTAAACCTCTTTTGTTAGGTCTTTGAAAAGCCTAAAAAGCTCTTTTTTCGATTCAATGTTTGACCTAGAATAAACAAAAAAGAGGGCACGCAATGTAAACAATAGCAAACGCGTTCATTTTGGTTGACCATTCTGCGCATTGTCCCGAAGTTTGGTTGAATTTGGTTGCCGGAGTCCTGAGATATAATTTCTAATGTTTACGGGAGTCGGGCATGCACGTGTGCCAAACGCGTTCTGACCTGAAATCCCTTGGGCCAGTTGTCGCACTTGCAGCAATTTTCAGAATGTGTCAGGTTAGCACAATTTCTTTCATATGAAGAGTGACAACAATGGACGGTTTTTTGTTGAACATCTCAGGAATGAAATTGAATTTTAGGAAACTGTGAACGTCAAAAGGTGAGAGTTTTACAATTTCTACCATTCTGAATTGATACATTAATACAATGCACAAAACATTGCACAGAAAATGAAAATAGTTTAGCCAAAAATTCAAAAATGTCAAAGTTTTAAACGTATTAAATAACTTCTTTCGAAAAAAAAATCCAGACAGAAGCGGAGGCGGAGTTAAGAGTCCAAAGTCAACCAAGCAACTCTTCTCCAAAAGATAACAAATCGAATCAGCGAGCACAACAAATGATGGGTGAAAATGTTTGTCGAAAATGAACCCGCCCAGAGGTCTGTTTGACTTTTTTTTTCATACTTCGAAAACAGTTAACCCGTTTTCCCGGTAAGTTGAGGAACAACATGGCCAGAAAAAGTGACGAAAAAAACAAAACTCAAACATTAACTTTTCGGCGCACTGAATGCTAATTAGATTCTGATCGACGGATGTTTGGGGAGGTGGGCTCCACGTTTGAGTTGTTGGGAGAATTCGGGGTCGAAATGGCTTGTTAGGACCTAAAATTTACGTTTCTGAGAAAAAACGGTTTTGATTAGAAGATAAACTGTTTATATTTTTTTAGAAGAACATCGCATAACGCTTTAGATTCATCCCCCATTGTTTTGATTTGATCCCAAATTGTTTCCAACAAGATTTGACTTTTTTTTTGGAAATAACTTGGGAATAATATTTTTTGATATTTGAAAATACTAGGCCATTAATATTTTATGTTATTTCTAACAAGATTTGTTATTCGTTGTTATGTTTTTTTGTTATTGGATTGTTATTGTAATAACAGACTAATAACATTTTTAGTTATTCTTCGAACAAATCTTTGTTATCATTTTTTGTTATTTTAACAACTAATCCGATCATCACAATAACAGTTGGAGGTATTCTTCCATAGCAAAAAATGTTATTTCAATTTTGTTTTGGCATTTAACCAATATCAGACCAGTAACAAATTTTGTTATGATAACATAAACTCTTATTAATTTCTTATGCTAAAATTGATTTTTCAAGAAGATTCCATAACATTTTCTGTTATTTTAACATATTTTAACAGTATTTGTTATTGAAATGTCATGTTTTTTGTTATTACCGTCTGCCCAGGAAATCTTGGTTGTCCGTTTTTGCTTAAGGGTGCAAAGAAGATAAATAAGTTGTTGTCTTCTTATTCCACAATTTTCAAACTCACAATCCTGAAACAATCTGATGAATATAACCATCAATCGATGGTTCCCGTAGTTTTGAAGAAACTACGTTTTGTGTAAACAGTATTTACTTATACTTTTTTTATAGCAATTTTGTGTAACTTTCAATTCTCAAAGTCTTTAAATTCTCGCTATTGTTTCACCAAGCAGTGTGAACTGTGCGCGCGCGTAAATATTTACTTCAAGTATACCTCACCAAACACAAACAAAGTTAGAGAGTGAGGGATAAACATAGACAAAATCAAACAGTGCTGCCAGCAAAGTGTCAGCACCGATCCCGGAAGTAGTGTTCGCTAAAAGTGTCATCACACACAGACACACGTTGACTGCCACCAGTAGTGGGCGGTGAGTGTGGATAAATAAAGATAAATGTCAAATAAAATCCACCATCAAAAAGAAGCAGAAAGATGCAAGGACCAGATACCAAACATGGCGGGAAAATGGGAGCAAATATGTGAGTGATGTATATATTGTATTGTGTGTGTGTGTGTGTGTGTGTTCGCTCGAATGTATGAAATATACTCACACACAGAATCATACACGCTAAATGGAAATAAAGGGGGGGGGGGACATGGAATTGTGTACACAACCGATATGATTCAAGTGGAAAAGCGAGAGGAAAATTGCACTTGAAATGTTTATTCAACTATCATGGGAGCACCAAGATGCTGTATGACTGTGTGTGTGTGTGTTGGCATTGCTGTGGGATTTGCGACCGATTGAGAGGCAAGTGCTCGAGCTGCTGCTGATTGATCAAACCGTTTGCGATACGAAGTAGTCGCTTTGAATTGAACGGGTTAAGGGTCGTCTAGTGACGCCACTGCCTCCGTGGAGGAATGTTTGCAATGGCTCAATACGTGATCAATTTTATATCGTCAAGGGGAAAAATAAGCAATGCCTCGTTTAAAGGAACGTCAAGAAGTCGAGAATATCTTGTATCCCTTTTTTGTGTATTAAGATGGTTGAAAGAAACACGAATCGTCAAATCTTGGCTTTATTTTACCTAATTCGGACATTTCGCATAGTTTAACAATAATGTCTTCTTTCAAGGTACATTAAAAGCTTCGCGGATTGCAGACTGGATTTCGTCATGTTTATTCGATGATTATCCAAGTAGAACCAATTCCACTTGAACCAGATTCTCATTTGGATTTGGAAGACAGCAACTGTTGAATCTCCACGGTATTCTCAAGTGAGATTTATTGCAATAACAAACCAATAACACAGAAGGAATCATGAAGGATTAACAAGATTTGTTATTTTGTGCGGAGAGGTGGAGCAGCATAATAACAAAAAATGTTATTGAACTGGTATGTCTCCATAACAAAAAAGTTATTGTTTTGGTTTATTTGTAATTTGCAAATAAACCTGCAGTTGCCATAACTCCTCTGTACTAGTCAGGGCTGCAGAGTCGGGTACCTCCAAGCGACTTTGAATCCATACTTTGAAGACAACTCCGACTCTGGATGCAGGATATGACGTCAACGACGACTTCAGCTCTCTAAAAATACCCGACTTCACAGATTCCGACTCCAAGTAAAAGTTGCTGAAAATTTGCTGAATCCGATGCAGTCTCCGAGGTCTCACTCCAGCTCGAACTTCAACGTCAGCTCCGACTTCCTGGCTCTGTGAAAATAATAACAGTTTTTGTTATTCACACTTCAAAAATTCTCAATAAATAAATCAATTCCGTTTGAGAATATAACAAAATTTAAAAAAAATAATTCTCAAAAGTTAATTTTATCGGATTAATTTTAGCTTGATACCCCATTTCATGGTGGAATAAATGACCCCGATAAAATTGGTCAAAATTATTTCATAGTTCAAGCCAATTTTAGTAAAATCCCTTAGGGGATATATTAAATAATTAAAAAATCAGCTTTCAAAATTTCAACTTATAAGAATAATTTTAGCTAAGAACCCCATTTCATGGCCAAAATAATGACCCTGACGAAATTGGTCAAAATTATCCCATAGTTCTAACCATTTTGAACAAAGTCCTTTAGGGGGTATATCAAATAATTAAAAAAAATCAACTTTCAAAATTTCAACTTTTTAGAATAATTTTAGGTTAAGGACCCCATTTCATGGCCAAAATAATGACCCCGACGAAATTGGTCAAAATTATCCCATAGTTGTAGCCAATTTTAGCAAAGTCCCCTAGAGGGGATAACAAATATTTAAAAAAAATCAACTTTCATAATTTCAACTTTTTTGAATAATTTTAGCTTAAGGACCCCAATCCATGGGCAAAATAATGACTGCAACGAAATTAGACAAAATTATCCCAAAGATCTAAAAATATTTAACAAAAGAAAAAAATAATAACATATTGTGTTATGGACACTTAGAAACTTTTCCATTTGTGAGATTTATGGTAATTTTATTTCTAAGTCAGTATACCGAACGAATAACAAATTTTGTTATTAGGAAAGTTTTTGAAATATGTATAACATTTTCTCTTATTAGCGTGTTATTAAACATTTTCAGTATAATATCACTTCAATACCAAATTTTGTTATTTTATCAGAAACTGTTATTATTTTTTCATCTTGCAGTTGAACTTCAGGATAAAATAATGACACTTTTTGTTATTTTAACAGGATTTGTTATTGAAATATTATTAATTTTGTTATTACCGTCTGCCCGGGCAGACTGGATTTTGTCCTGTTTATTCGATGATTATCCAAGTAGAACCAATTCAACTTGAACCAGATTCTTAACACCTTTACATGAGGATTTGAAAGACGGCATCTGTTGATGCTCCACTTTTTTAACCCTCGACTGCCTAAATTTTTTTCGATTTTTTTTATTTTTCATTTCATTTTGAGCAACTTTTGTTCTACGAAAAACTTTACTTCTCTTGTTTTATGTTTTTCTTGTTTTATTTTTAGTATTTAATTTGCATTTATCTTTTTTAGTTTATGTTTGTTTTTGGTAGTATTTGGCCTATACTACTACCTAATATAATTTCATTTTGCCTATCTAATTTTTTCACGGTTTTACAGGCACTTTTGCTTGTTTTTCTCATTTTCTGCTATAGAACGGCACCATCATCATTTGAATTGTAAGAAAATGCGTAGAGGCATAGTGTGGGACGCTACAAAAATTACTGCATATTTCTTTTTACTAAAAATATAGGAAATGTTAGTAAAAAACACAGCCACATAAAACAAGTCAAACTTCCAACCCTAAAATTTTCTAAAATTTGAAGAGTTCTTCTTTCTAATGCTTTTTAAAGATCAAAAATTGGTTTTTGGCGATTTTTTAGATCGAAGCCCGTCTAGAGGCGAGGTTAGGTTGTAGAGGGTCAACAGGATAAGGGAAAATCTCCACGATATTCTCAAGTGAGATTTGCTTGGAGTTTTACGGTTTTGATGAACTCCTTTGAAAAACGCAAAAATTGGAAGGAACAAGTTCTCCTAACAGAGTTGGAAGCCAACTTTTTTGCCTTGCTACATAAGAAAATGACTGTCCTTTTCCTGTAGCAAGTTAGTTCTTGAGAAAAAAAAGACAAACTAGATCCGAATCATTTCTATTTATCGCTGTAATTTGATCTGCTGCTTTGCGTTCTATTTTTCGCAGCCTCCATCCCCGAGAATCTTCTGACAGATTCCCGGAATGATGGCACGGGGCTGAGATTTTCTTGGGAAATGTTTTCCTGCTCCAGCGAGCCCCAGCTAATGGATATTATCTCCAACCCCGGGAATGCTTGTCTCGAGTTTCCGCCGACGGTTTTTTTTTGTTATTTCGCCTCGGAAAAGCTGGTTTTAGTTGCTTGGGTAAAACACACCACCCACAATATTCATAGAGTTTCGCGGGAAAGGCAACATCGTTGAGAGTTTTCTTTATTTTATTTTTTTGTGTGCTGCTGGATGCTTCTTCAAACCTTGACAACCAGAGTTTATAACGAACTTTCGCGACTAACCTGAAGAAAACTGAAAAACCACGATGTTTGCGGCGAAAAAATTCCCCGCGAACTCAATTTTGTGGAGAAGTTTGCCATTATTTGCTACAGGGTAAAGCATCACAAGACATGCGAAAACCGGCGGAAGATTCTTGTTGCTGGTGGTAGGGTAGAGTTACTTATTTTTGGTTCTTAAAAGCCCGAAGATTTTTTTACTATGTTTGTTTTCCACTATTTATGAAAAAATCAAATAAACTTGATTAAAACTGTATCATTTGTACAAAGATATGTCCACCCACCCTAAAAACAAATTTCGTCAAGGATTCACCGGTGGAAAAAAAGTGTAATTTTGAACAACTCTACGAGAACCCAGTACAACACCCTCTCAACTTCATCGAAAGCAGCAGAGCACTTTTTCGATGCGATGCAAAGTTGCAATGTTGTCCTCCTGCTGGCCACGAGTAGCAAAGCTTGAAACTACTACAAAAGTGCAGAATCACCACGGAATGAAGTTTGTTTTTTTTTTTTTTTGGGGAATACTTTTACATGTTTGTTTTGTTTTTTGTTGTGTGTGATCATGATTGATAAAAAATTTGAGGATAAAATCTGAATTTTATGTGCTACAAAAATTAAGAACAGAATATCTAAAAACTTCAAAAAAAATCATGTTTCCCTGACAGTGTTGCCAGATCATTGATCCTTCAGGCTTATTAAATCAATATTTCGAATACTTTTCTATCGACGTTCAGAAAGGTGGTATTAGAAGTTTGTTTTTGCTCATAATTATTGGCAATGTTGCCAAATCACACATTTTTCACTTCATCTGCATTTTGCTTGAATTATTTTCCTGGGAAATAAAAAAATAATATTAAATCATTTACAGAACATTGAAATCTAAAAAAACAGAATTTGCAAAAAATTGTGTGATTCTGGGAGCACTGCTAAAACAATTACGTTTTCTGTTTTAACAAAGTTAAACCAACTGATTAATGATTCGAATAGCCTGGAACAGGATTAACCCCGGTTAATCGGTTTTGTCACCCCTCAAATTACAAAAAAAAACTCTTCCACTTTTGTGGTCAAAATACTCATCCCATAAGGGCTTACAAACGTCACCTAAAATTTTAAATCCCCACTTCTCACCCTCTCCCCCCCATGTTCACACGACAGCACACGACAATCCAGTGCGAAACTCCGCTATACGTTCACGAGATAGTTGGCATATGGAGCTATTCGAGAAATTTGGAAGTCGACAAAGCAAAAAACGAAATACAAACTTTGTCCTCACCAAACGACGCAATGAATTTGAAATATCAACGTTACAAGTCTCCAGCACCCACCCACGCGTGGCGCTCTCACTCGTGGAGGCTCACCAAAATGAGGAGACATGGGGGACGACAACTCGTATAGGCTCTGCTGACAGATAACGTCACATGAAACTTTCCCTGGGAGAGCTCCTCGTCCAAAAGCTCGTCTCTGCATTGAGAGCGAATCGGAACTGAAGTCGGTTTGGATGCTTGTCAGGCGGCAATGGGGTTCTTAAAAATTTGTGTAGTTTTTTTTTTTCATATAAACCTAAACTCTTAAGTTTGAGCAAAATAAGTTTTTTAAAATGGATTTACCCCCCTCTCTTGATCTTTGGAGGTCTCCACTTTAAGGTTGAAGGAGGGAATTTAAATTAAATTACAAGCCTAATTTTTAAAATTCGAGGGCAAAAAAATAACATGATTCTCAAGAAATAAAAAAAAGCTATGCTACTGCGCAGTGTTGCAAATGACTTATAGAAAAGCTATCAATTGAATATTTCAGCACCAAAAACGTCCGAGAGTATAGCGGATGCCATTCTCTTTCTATCTCTCCTTCCCTTATCCTTGACTTTGCGCTCTCACCGCTGAGTCTCTCAATCTCTCCGAAAACTGCAATGAGAGAACGTGAGATAGCGATTAGGAACCGACCACGCATGGCGTCCCGTTAAACTGCGTTTGCGAAATAGGTTTTGTGGCGGCATTTGTGGTTAAACGCTGTTGTGGTAGGATGATCGAGAATGAGAGAGAAAAGGAAAATGTTTTAAACACGAAAACGTGTTCGGCTATGTCCGGCGTTGAGAGTGTCAATAAGGAGAGAAGGGCAGTTGTATTTGAGACATGAATATTTAGGTGGGATAATTGTAGTTGCTGATAGCTGATATTTTGATATTTTAATAATCTTGGTATTTTTTGTTGCATTTTCGTCGTAAAACCACTTTTTTCGCTAAATCTGGTAACGATGATATTTACTTTTTTTCTCTTTCAACACTGAAATAGGTGCTGAAAAATATAGGTTTTCAGCACTTGTATCATAAAGTGTACTTTTCAATACTGTTTTGATTTAACGGTGATTAGCCTCAACACTTGCACATTTGACTTAAAATTCCATTTAAAGGGTGTTTTTTCAGGAATTACAAAAAATGTTGAACGACACTCGAAGCAAACAATGTCTTTATATTCCTATGAATGTATTACAAAAAAAAAATAAATAAATAAATCAATAATATTAAAATGAAAAATTTCTCTCAGAAAAACAAACATCTGAATTATAAAAAAATACCTTTTGACTATTTGGAGATAACATTTTTTACGGGGGCATATAAATATTTTCCAACATCAACTTTAAGTTCTTCATATTTTAATGAAAGATATTGTATTAAAACAACGTGTTAATGCCAAAATAATGCCCATGGCAAAACTTTATACAAATTTTGCTTTAGAAAACCCAGTTTTAGAGTAAACCATTTGACAAACCGAAGTAAAAAAAAACAAACAATTTTTAAATTTGACCAATGAATTAACTTCGTTCTCTTGGTTGAGATGGAAATTTTGGATCAATTTGAAGTCTAGGGTAAGAAAACTCTTACCTTTAAAACTCTTCAACAGATATTCCATTTAAAAAACCTTTTTTGTGAACTTTGTGATCTTGATCCTTTGGGACCAATTCCATCAGTCTAAATATAGAAGAGTTGAAATTGGAATTTCTTTTAAAAATCAAACTAGTCGCACAGATTTTAAAAAGGGGTTTAAATCGAAGGGTTTTCCCTACGAATCTGTTGTAACAAATATTTTTAAACATTGATCCACTTTTGAGGCTAAGCCAGTAAAAACCGGCATAAAATATAAAAAACCTTGAAAAACACAACTTTCTACGTTTAAATCTTGCATAGGGTATCTCGGCTTATAACAATTTGCACTAGCCACGCCGTGGACAATTCGAAAAAAAATGATGAAATCAAAAAGATATTTAACCATTTATTATTTAACATTTTAACACAAAAAAGAAAACGATTTGCGCAAATACCCTATGTTTGAAATTTTTTGGTAAAGATAATCATAATTTCAAATTGTTGATATTATTCAATTTATAATGCATTTCGCTGCGTTTAGAATCATTTTTAAGCATGATTGGGTTGATTTAAAATTTTTATGAATTTTTGAAAAAAAATTTCGACGATTACTATTGCGAAAGTGTTTTTTTTTTCGATTGATTTTTCGTTTTCGTCAAATCTTACATGAGCAATTCTCCACGAAATCGGTCTTTTTTTTGGAATTTTAATTTTTGTATTTTTTAATCCGACTGAAACTTTTTTGGTGCCTTCGGTATGCCCAAAAAAGCCATTTTGCATCATTAAATTCTCCATATAATTTTCCATACGAATTTGGCAGCTGTCCATACAAAAATGATGCATGAAAATTCAAAAATCTGTATCTTTTGGAGGAATTTTTTGATCGTTTTGGTGTCTTCGGCAAAGTTGTAGGTATCGATATGGACTACACTGAAAAAAAATGATACACGGTAAAAAATTTTTTGGTGATTTTTTTATTTAACTTTTTGTCACTAAACACTAAAACAAAAAAAACACTTTTTTTATTTTTTTTATTTTTGATGTGTTTTAGAGGATCAAATGTCAACTTTTCAGAAATTTCCAAGTTGTGCAAAAAATTTTTGACCGATTTATGAATTTTTTAATCAATACTGATTTTTTCAAAAAATCTAAATATTGGTCGTAAAAAATTTTCAACTTAATTTTTCGATATAAAATAAAATTTGCAATCAAAAAGTACTTTAGTGAAATTTAGATAAAGTGCACTGTTTTTAAGTTAAATCCATTTTTAGGTTCAAAAGTTCAAAAAAGCAAAATATAGAGAATTTTTTTAGCTTTCCAAAATTATTTTTTTCAAAAGTGAGCAAACATGTGCACTAATTCAAAAAAAATGATAAACTGCGATTATATTCAAAAAATCACCTAAAATGGATTTAACTTGAAAACGGTGCAGTTTATCAAAAATTCACGAAAGTACTTTTTGATTGCAAATTTGATTTTATATCGAAAAATTAAGTTGAAAATTTTTTACGACCAATATTTCGATTTTTTGAAAAAATCAGTATTGATTAAAAAATGTATAATTCGGTCTAAGATTTTTTGCACAACTTGGAAATTTCTGAAAAGTTGGCATTTGATGTCCTCTAAAACATACCAAAAAAAAAATAAAAAATAAAAATAGTGTTTTTTTGCAAATCAAGTTTTAGTGACAAAAAGTTTAATAAAAAATCAACATTTTTTTTACCGTGTATCATTTTTTTTTTTCAGTGTGGTCCATATCCATACCTACAACTTTGCCAAAAAAAAAATCAAACCATCCACATTAACGACCCCCGGGTCTTTTGTGGTCTCTATTGCAAGTTTCTGCTCGAACCTAGGAGTCCGAAGGCTTGAATGGGGAAAGCACCCAAACCTCTTTTACTCCAAGGAACCTTCCACCCCAGTGTTTGGACTGACGACCTTTGGATTGTTAGTCCAACCGCCGCCAGCGATTCCACCGGAGTAGGCTTGGTTTGGTGTGTTGTTTGTACTTATGGCATGGAGACGACTCCTACACCTGGAATGACTTAACGGCCTAACAACCAAGGCCGGGACCGACATTTTACTTCCTCATCCGATGGAAGGTCTACAACTTTGCCGAAGACACCAAATCGATCAAAAAATTCCTTCAAAAGATACAGATTTTTGAATTTTCATGCATCATTTTTGTATGGCCAGCTGCCAAATTTGTATGGAAAATTATATGGACAAACTAATGATGCAAAATGGCTCCTTTGGGCATACCGAAGGCACCAAAAAAGTTTCAGTCAGATTAAAAAATACACAGTTTAAAAAAAAATCATTTGAGTACAAAATATGGTTTCTGAAAATTCAATTACAAAAAAAAAACATCTTTCGGCTTTTTGTACATTTCACTCACATACTTTAATAAAATTTAGTGCTGCCCAGTTTTTAAATTGGTTATCTATTTGTTTTTTGAATAGTTTCATAAAGAAATTCTTGGAATTTTCCGGAATCCGGAATTTAGAATCTAAATATAAAAAAATATTTTTTTTACGCCAAAACTTTTACACAGACTAAAATCTTGCTAGGCATCGTAAAGAAATCGTGTCAAATTTAGTATTGCAGTTATCTCACAAATTCGGAACAGCTTAGAGAACTCACCACGGAATCGAATTTAAAATCAATAAATAATCATCATCACCTGCCTCGGTGGAGTCGCTGGTAGGCAGTTGGACTAACAATCCAAAGGTCGTCAGTTCGAATCCCGGGGTGGATGGAAGCTGTAGGTGTAAAAAGAGGTTTGCAATTGCCTCAACAATCAAGCCTTCGAACACCTGGTTTCAAGTAAGAGCAATGCTGTAAAGTGAACAATTTGATTTTTTTGAAATATCTTGTTGATGTGCTCCGTTGACAACCCCATTCCTGCAAACCATTCTCCCGGAATCATTAGAGCGGGCACGTTTTGGGCAGGGCAAAGAGCGATTGCTCGTCCAGGAAGTGATACAAAGTTACATGAACCCAGCGCATGAAAAAAAGAGAAGGCTCACCCTTTTCGAAATTGTCGCAACAACCAACTGTCGATACACGTCGTCGTGTAGGACGCCGGTTTGTGTGTGGAAAGTGTTTGCCGTCTCGTCGTTTTGCAATTGTCAGCCTGTTTGGGAAACAAGTCCTTCTCTCGGTTTGGTTTTCCGAGTCAGGACGTCGCCAAAAGGACCTCAGGTGAGGCAACCAGCAGAGTGGAGTGGAGTCGATATTGAATGGTTTTGTACAGTCGAGTTTTTTGGGGTCGAGCCCAGGCCAGGCCAGGTCGGGCCACAATTTAATTGGAAAAGTTTTGCGGTTAGGCGTGGTTGGATGGCAGTAACAGCACTTTGCTCCGTGTACAAACCGGTGGACTTTGGCACCGGAATGTTACCTTTTGGCTAGGTTTTTGCGGTTGAGTCCTTTTGCGCTGGCGAAAACATTGAGGCGTCGGATATTGAGGGTCGTAAATTTACTCCCATAAAAAGCTTCATCTAAAATAAATTCGGCCAAAATTGCCCCCAGCCAGAAAACAAACAAGTCCATTTGCGAGGATTTTCATTATGCAAGCAAATATGTCATTTATCAACGTCAATTGATCTCCACTCGAGCACATTCCTTCATTGTTCAAGGCCCAAGTAGTCCATCAAATCTGTAACAACCCTTCGCGTAGCTTCCCCTCCAAAAAAGAAATGGCGCCAAAACTGTACCCCAAGTCCTAACTGACCGTCCCCGCTTCATCCTTCCGCTTGGAATAAATTGCTTCGTCGGAGGCAATTGAAGACGCGCTCTCGTTTCACTTTTATGATAGGACGAGAGAGATTTTATTTGCATTTTATATCATGTCGATATAATCGCCGAGAGGGCCATTTCCGGGGGGCTGACGGCGCAAATTGGTGCCCACTTCTCGCCAACCCCCCCTTCCACTTAGTTCTGTGCGCGCGCTATTAGGGAAGAATTTATGATCCGGCTGCGAAAGGAAAGGGATATTGCTAAAGGAGCGTTCCGAAGGACTCTTTAAGGGAAGTGCTATTTGAGAGCTTAATTTTTTCGAGAGTGGAGAGCAATATTTCCATTTTTTGGTCAAATTTCTTGAGCAAAGTAACGTGAAAACCTAATTGGTTCAACAAATAAGACGAATATTGTAGAAAATTTAAAATAAATTCATTGTTGAAATAATTCTGAACAACCCAGACAACAAAAATCTTTTAAAATGTACAAAGTTCTTTAGACAGGTAATGCCTTTCTCAAAAATTTACGAATTTTAATCCTTAAAATGTGATATTTTCTGCATACTTTCCACAGAACGTCAGAAAAATTTCAAATACCATTATAATTAGAATATTGTTATACACAGAAAAAAAAGTTGAATTTTGGAATGCTGAAAATTTGGTAGGTTGAATATTACCTCTTTATTTGTGTAATATTACATAAAAAATGTGTAAAAATGTGAACCTGATGAATATTCATTAAAAACAGATGAAAATTCATAATTTTTTGGGGTAAAATTTATCATTTATTTTGCCACAAAATCTGTCAACATTTCCTGATGAATATTACCATCATTTTTTTTTTCTGTGTAAATAAAAAGAGCATCAATGAATTTAAAGATTTTAACAATTCTTTAAAAAAAGTTATGATGTACCAAAAAAAGTAAAAAAAAAAAATAAAAGAACGAGGAAAACAACAAAAAGCATACAGCAAATTTGAATTATTTACTAATTTCAAAGGCAAATTAAGAATAAATTAAATGAAAACAATTCCAAAATATTTTTTCAGCGATGTCGTTTTCAGCATAGATAAACCAGTTTTTTTGAGAAAAAAATTCGGGCACATTCACAAAAAAAAACAAAAACAAAAACAAAAACAAAAACAAAAACAAAAACAAAAACAAAAACAAAAACAAAAACAAAAACAAAAACAAAAACAAAAACAAAAACAAAAACAAAAACAAAAACAAAAACAAAAACAAAAACAAAAACAAAAACAAAAACAAAAACAAAAACAAAAACAAAAACAAAAACAAAAACAAAAACAAAAACAAAAACAAAAACAAAAACAAAACAAAAACAAAAACAAAAACAAAAACAAAAACAAAACAAAAACAAAAACAAAAACAAAAACAAAAACAAAAACAAAAACAAAAACAAAAACAAAAACAAAAAAACAAAAACAAAAACAAAAACAAAAACAAAAACAAAAACAAAAACAAAAACAAAAACAAAACAAAAACAAAAACAAAAACAAAAACAAAAACAAAAACAAAAACAAAAACAAAACAAAAACAAAAACAAAAACAAAAACAAAAACAAAAACAAAAACAAAAACAAAAACAAAAACAAAAACAAAAACAAAAACAAAACAAAAACAAAAACAAAAACAAAAACAAAAACAAAAACAAAAACAAAAACAAAAACAAAAACAAAAACAAAAACAAAAACAAAAACAAAAACAAAAACAAAAACAAAAACAAAAACAAAAACAAAAACAAAAACAAAAACAAAAACAAAAACAAAAACAAAAACAAAAACAAAAACAAAACAAAAACAAAAACAAAAACAAAAACAAAAACAAAAACAAAAACAAAAACAAAACAAAAACAAAAACAAAAACAAAAACAAAAACAAAACAAAAACAAAAACAAAAACAAAAACAAAAACAAAAACAAAAACAAAACAAAAACAAAAACAAAAACAAAAACAAAAACAAAAACAAAACAAAAACAAAAACAAAAACAAAAACAAAAACAAAAACAAAAACAAAAACAAAAACAAAAACAAAAACAAAACAAAAACAAAAACAAAAACAAAAACAAAAACAAAAACAAAAACAAAAACAAAAACAAAAACAAAAACAAAAACAAAAACAAAAACAAAAACAAAAACAAAAACAAAAACAAAAACAAAAACAAAAACAAAAACAAAACAAAAACAAAAACAAAACAAAAACAAAAACAAAAACAAAAACAAAACAAAAACAAAAACAAAAACAAAAACAAAAACAAAAACAAAAACAAAAACAAAAACAAAAACAAAAACAAAAACAAAAACAAAAACAAAAACAAAACAAAAACAAACAAAACAAAACAAAAACAAAAACAAAAACAAAAACAAAAACAAAAACAAAAACAAAAACAAAAACAAAAACAAAAACAAAAACAAAAACAAAAACAAAACAAAAACAAAAACAAAAACAAAAACAAAAACAAAAACAAAAACAAAAACAAAAACAAAAACAAAAACAAAACAAAAACAAAAACAAAAACAAAAACAAAAACAAAAACAAAAACAAAAACAAAAACAAAAACAAAAACAAAAACAAAAACAAAAACAAAAACAAAAACAAAAACAAAAACAAAAACAAAAACAAAACAAAAACAAAAACAAAAACAAAAACAAAAACAAAAACAAAAACAAAACAAAAACAAAAACAAAAAAAAAACAAAAACAAAAACAAAACAAAAACAAAAACAAAAACAAAAACAAAACAAAAACAAAAACAAAAACAAAAACAAAAACAAAAACAAAACAAAAACAAAAACAAAAACAAAAACAAAAACAAAAACAAAAACAAAAACAAAAACAAAAACAAAACAAAAACAAAAACAAAAACAAAAACAAAAACAAAAACAAAAACAAAAACAAAAACAAAAACAAAAACAAAAACAAAAACAAAAACAAAAACAAAAACAAAAACAAAAACAAAAACAAAAACAAAACAAAAACAAAAACAAAAACAAAAACAAAAACAAAACAAAAACAAAACAAAAACAAAAACAAAAACAAAAACAAAAACAAAAACAAAAACAAAAACAAAAACAAAAACAAAAACAAAAACAAAAACAAAAACAAAAACAAAAACAAAAACAAAAACAAAAACAAAAACAAAAACAAAAACAAAAACAAAAACAAAAACGAAAACGAAAACGAAAACGAAAACGAAAACGAAAACAAAAACAAAAACAAAAAAACGCAAAAAAGCAAAAAAGCAAAAAAGCAAAAAAGCAAAAAAGCAAAAAAGCAAAAAAGCAAAAAAGCAAAAAGCAAAAAGCAAAAAGCAAAAGCAAAAAGCAAAGCAAAAGCAAAAAGCAAAAAGCAAAGCAAAAAAAAAGCAAAGCAAAGCAAAAAGCAAAGCAAAAAAAAAGCAAAAGCAAAAAGCAAAGCAAAAGCAAAAAGCAAAAAGCAAAAAGCAAAGCAAAGCAAAAGCAAAAAGCAAAAAGCAAAAGCAAAAGCAAAACAAAAAGCAAAAAGCAAAGCAAAAAGCAAAAAGCAAAAAGCAAAGCAAAAAAAAAGCAAAAAGCAAAGCAAAAGCAAAGCAAAAAAAAGCAAAAAGCAAAAGCAAAAAAGCAAAAAGCAAAAAAAAAAAAAGCAAAAAGCAAAAAGCAAAAAGCAAAAAGCAAAGCAAAAAGCAAAAGCAAAGAAAAGCAAAAGCAAAAAAGCAAAAAAGCAAAAAAGCAAAAAAGCAAAAAAGCAAAAAAGCAAAAAAGCAAAAAAAGCAAAAAAGCAAAAAACCAAAAAACCAAAAAACCAAAAAACCAAAAAACCAAAAAGCAAAAAAGCAAAAAGCAAAGAAGCAAAAAATCGAAATAGACAATGCATATTTTTCGCTAGTTTTTTTCCCTCTCATTCTGTCCGACTTTAGCCGATGATGTTCCCATTTGTTAACACCATCACACATACCGGCAGGCCTCACACATACACTCACACTCACACTCCCTTCAACGCCCGTGTCGACACAAAATCCATTATCCTTTCAGTTATTATCTTCCATTTTTCTCCTGAATAAACAACCGCCTGCTTCTAATTTCCGTCCATAGGTTCGTACGTTCGCTCGTTTTTTTTTCGAGTTGAATATTTTCAACCGTCCGGGAACTTCCCCGGTGGGACCCGTAAATTTCGACGCGCCGAACGGTGCAAGTTTTCAACTTTGGTGACCATATTTTCCGTCCGAGGCCGCGACCAACGTCGGTTGTATCCCTCACAAAAAAACGAACGAAACTGGGCGAGGGTGAAAATTTGCAGATAGTGTCCCTCACATCTGGCTAGTGTAAAAGTGTCGATGGTTATCCCGAACGATGGAGAGTTGAAGGGGTTGGGTCGGGGGGTGGGAGTTTTTGTTCCCAGTTCCGGACATCTGGCTTGGGTGGCTGCATTTGCGGGCGATGACACTTTCGGGGGGAAACCTCTAGATTTCCTTACTTTTGGAACTTTGGAGTTATGCATGGAAGGTTGTCCCATCTAAAGGGAGCATTACGTGCGAAATTTACACGATCCTTGCATGGACGAGCCTGAATGGACTTTGGCTAATGTAATTTCAAAATAAAATTGTGATAAATTAAATTTTAGCTTAGGTTTCAAGGGTGAGAAGATTTATTTTTTTTTCTTTTTTGAAGATCTGGCAACTCTGTCTCAAATTATTGTCACTTTCAATATTTTATTCCTAAATTCGTAATTCATCAATATTTTTCTTTTTTTCTACTTCCAGGTAACATAAACTGTTCGCATTAAGGTAACTTCCCAGAAAATATCTATTTTGTACCGCGCTCAACAAGAATTTAATTCCATTCTGAAGAATTCAGCTTGCCCCAAAACGTCAGGGTCAAAAGGTCCACCTCACTTCACACAGACCCGCCCTAATTGATTCTCATTTTTGTCAATTAAGCCCCACATAATTTGTTTCCCTCCGCCCCGCGAACCTTCACCGCTCAAAACAGAAATAAGTTTGCATCAATGTTTACTGATCACCGAACCCCCGTAGAAACCAGACTTCACAAGTTCTTGGATAATTTGAAGCAACGCCCGGTGACGGATCAATTAATTCGTCAGGTGGTGATGTGCCCCGAGGAAAACCCTTGTTGGCGGACCTTAATTAGTGCAGTATTCTTCAAATCCCTACCCCCACCACCCCCTCTCGGGGGAAAAGGTGAGCTATAATTGGGAGCAAATTGGAGCAAATCATTTATCCACCACGTGCCCACGGCTGAGGGGGAGGGAGGACTGGTGGTAAAACTGGACAAAAAGTAGCCAAGCGATCCGTGTCGGGAAAGGTAAGAATGTTTTTAATTAATTGGTCCGGTAGGGCGGAGAAAATGAGAAATTTGGACCTGGTCCTCAAACCTTACGGTGACATTTGAATGAAACGGATCAACAGAGGGGGTGGACTTGCGTTGTTTTTTGAATAATTCATCAACCATAGGATAGTCAACAGAGTTTTCCTTCAATGTTGATAAATTTGTGTGATAACATTGATAGATATGTAATCAAATTGATTTCATATATTGATGTTAGAGTTTCAAAAACGATAAAACTAAAGTCTGGAAAATAATGGTAATTTTTGAAAGAATCGTGTTAAACATTTTAAGAAAGGAATTTAAAAGACCTTTCCAATGAAGTCAATGAAGTCATCGAAAATCTAACAACCCTATCAAATGTTATGATTACGTAAGGGGTTACATACATGTAAATCGACAAAACAGTCAGAGGTTGGTGTCAGCACACACTAAGTTTTATTTAAAATCTGTTTTCAGAGCATTAAAATATGCATTTTCATCTATTATAAAAACAAACTTGAAGACATTTGGCTGTTTCATTTCCGAGATATAGCTATTTGAAGTTAGAAGTTTCAAAAAACGGGTGCCAAGATATCTCAACACTGCCTTAAACAAATCGGCTCAAAATTTTGGTAAAGACTCGTTAAACCGGTCCTGTGTGCATGACGAAGGCCGATTTAAAAAAAGATTATTTAAAAAAAAAGATAAAAATATTTTTGTTTTTTTTTCATATAAAAAATCGTAAATTTTTGATTTTTGTATTTTTTTAAAAAGCAAAATTTTTAAATCGGGCTTCGTCATGCACACGGGATATATCTTGAGAGTCTTCACCCTGAATTTCAGCCAATTTGGTCCATCCCCTCTCGAGATATCGTGACACCCGTAAATCAACTCGGTGTTTCGAGAAAAACGCTCAGAAAGTTTGACAGTTCGCTTTGCGCACGGCAAAATGTAGAGTTTAAAATCATCTCTAACTCTGTTTTATCATGAAATATCTTCATGAAATTTTCAGGAGTGATTGAAAATCATCTTTTTAGTGGATTCAATAAATTTTCTGTAATTTGAAATTTTGCGATTTTCTACATGTATGTAACCCCTTAAGTGAAAGTTATAAAATTTTTGGAGGAGGATCACAAATATGTTGATGAAAAGGATGACCGGACCATCCATATGACTCGTCGTTGGATGCATAATCAAAAGAACTTTCAAATGGGCTGATTTAAATTTTTGCAATTGTATTTTTTTTAATATTTTTTTATGGCAAAAAAAATAATTTAAAGTCAACAAACTATTTTGACTTCAATTTTTAGTGTAAAGTACTTCACAGGTTTTTCCGATAAAGTGCACCGTTTTCATAAGAAAGCCACTTAAAGTATAGTTTTTGAACTGAAAAATTCATGTTTTACGATTTTTGCCTTTCTCACTGCACAGTGGTCCGAACCCGAAATTTAGCGTGACAAAATTGATAGCGGCTACACATTAATATTCAAATTCCTTACACCATAGCGCACCTCTGTTGAAAAAATAAAAACATTCGCAGATTTAGTTTTCGAGAAACATCCCTTTTAAGATGTTACATCCGATTTTCAAAAAGAAAACCAAAACAATCTATACAATTTAAGCATTTTAAAGAATATGCATTTCGAGATAATGTTGAATTTTGCTTCATACGACTGTCAAGTATCTCTGGGCCAAGTTTCAAAAGGATTGCTGATGTAGTTCTCGAAATACAGCCATTATGAAATTATTTTTTTTCGAATTTTTCTAAGATTCTAAGAAAAAGTCGGAAATAACATTTTAAAATTGCTGTATCTCGAGAACTACATCAGCAAACCTTCTGAAACTTGGCCCAGAGATACTTGGCAGTCTTATGATGCACAATTCATCACTATCTCGAAATGAATATTCTTGAAAGTGCTGAAATTGTATTGATTTTATAGATTTTCTTAGAACAAGTCGGAAATAACATATTAAAATGGCTGTATCTCGAGAACTGCATCAGCAAACCTTCTAAAACTTGGCTCAGAGATACTTGACAGCCATATGAAGCAAAATTTATCATTATCTCGAAATTCATATATTTTAAAGCGCTGAAATTGTATTGATTTTATAGATTTCCTTAGAAAAAGTCGGAAATAACATTTTAAAATGGCTGTATCTCGAGAATTACATCAGCAAACCTTCTGAAACTTGGCTCAGAGATACTTGACAGCCATATGAAGCAAAATTTATCATTATCTCGAATTGCATATTCTTTGAAATGCTAAAATTGTATAGATTATTTGGTTTCCTTATTAAAAATCGGATGTAACATCTTAAAAGGGCTGTATCTCGAAAACTACATCAGCGAATGTTTTTATTTTTTGCACAGAGGTGCGCTATGGTGTAAGAAATCGATAGACTTCAACATCTCGGATTGCTTTTTTTTCATTATAACGGTATTTTGAGCACCGTGGGCATCTTTTGGTATGGTGGCCATTAGGGTGGTCCATATTTTAGGGTGGTTCAGATTTTTTTTTAAATTTTGGCGGGATGACGAGAAAGCGCTTCGGTGGCTAAAAAAAAGTTGTGGGGAACATCATTCTCAGCAACTTTGCTCAAGAGCACAAATTTTTATCTTCATGCGGGAAGTTTTAAGAGCCATTTTGGTGATTTTGGTTAAGGTGTTTATGAAAAATCCCAAATTTTGAGTAACGTAACAAAAAAACGCTCCCTAATATTTTTTCCATGCGTATGCTCCCCCTTCTGCCAGAGCCTGATCACGCTACTGGTGTCATCCAAACATCTCACTTTTTTATGCTAGCAACTAATCTCATCAACTACTGGCCCAGTTTAAAAAACGTAAAATACAATATTCTTTTATTTTTTTATTACGGAATCAAGAATAATATTACAAAAATTGATGATTGCTTCCAAAAAATCGAAATAAGTAAACGTATAAGAACAAAAATATGCTAGTGTTTTTTTTTTCTTAAAATTTTAGAAAAATTGTATTTTTAAATTTTTTAGAAAAGATTTCCATCTATGTAAATATAGAATAAAAAAAATTAAAGCTGAGAAATTTCTCTACAGTTTTTTTTGTTTTGTTTGAAGTTTTCAAGCAAAGAATTAAAATAACGATGATATTTTCGAAACTTTGATTCGAAATTTAATGTAAAAAAAAGTGAAGGTCGTATAAAGTTGAAAAAAATGTGCATTTTTAAAATTACGACATTCATTTTAAAAAGGGTCTATAGTATAATTCAACCCGTTTGGAAATTTATACATCTTAATTAAAAAATGCTTGGATCTTCCGTTATACAGCTGTACAGTTGGTTTGCAATCATTAGATTAAATAATCATATTTTTGGCATAACAAACCCACACTAAATTTGTTTCGATCTGTTTTTCGGGCATTTAAATACACATACAACAAAATGAATTTGATGACATTTGATTGTATCATTGTCGAAATACAGCTTTCAAGTAGCCAGTTTTAAAAAGCGGGTGCCACAAAATATCAGCTCTGCTTTGACCAAATTGGCTCAAAATTTTGATGAAGACTCCCCTGTGCATGACGAAGGCTGACTTCAAAAAGCTTATTAAAAGGAAGATAAAAATATCTTTCTGTATCGTATAAAAAAAATCTGATTTTTTTTAATTAAATGTCAAAATTGGGCTTTGCCATGCATATGTCTAGAAAATCTTATCCTTAAATTTCAGCCAATTTTGGATTTGAGATTTGATTGATCAGTTGTAATCGAGCTGTCGTGGTAATCGGTCGCATTTTTAATTAAGTCCGTGTCGTTCCGCGCGCTTTTTGAAGTGTAAGCATAAACCGCGAATTCATTCATTTTTTTGTGTCGACTTAACCCTCTCAACTCGCGAAACATGCCTTGCCATATCAATAACTGCCAAATCACCGACGCATCGCACTTGATGCAGTGTTCCGGTTCGTGTGGCAGAAGTTACCATGCTGCGTGCGCTGGGACACAGAGGAACTACGAGAACGAAATAACTAATTATATGATCCCGCTGTGCCGAGACTGCCAGGGAGTTATTTCGGTTGAAGTCACAACTCGCGCCGTTCTCCTGCAACAGCAAAAGCTGACTTGCGATATAAAAGCTCTGATTGATGCTAACTTTAAGGCTTGCAATGCCTTCAAGCAAATGGACAACAAAATCGAAGTTGTTCAAGATGAATATGAGGGCATTGCCACCCTCCTTGGCGAAATGCAGCAGCAACTCAACAGACTGGATAAAAAATCGATGACTCTACATTAAACGTATGCAAAAAGTTTCGTCAATTTTAGATGACGTAGCACCAGCGGACAACGCCAGTACGTTGGTCAAAATCGACGCACTGACCTCCGTCACTCAGCAAATTGGTGAGAGTCAGAGCATTATCGGTGAAAGACTTAAGAATATCAACACGGAGTTGATTTTTGTCTGGGCGTGACCCTGGTCCTGCTGTCAATGAAATCCTCGAGGAGATTAAGGCAATCTCAGCCAATCTCCCGGCTGGTACTGAGCAAACCGAGGCTCATCACGAAACTCTCGCTGATGAGTTAGCATCTAGCTCAGCTTCAGGTAGTCCCAATCTTAAAGACAATTCTGGATGGCGCACACTCGGCAATAAACGGCTATGGAAAGCTGACTGGACTGACTACGATATCCGAACAGCACGCCGAAAGGAGCAATCTAAATTGAGACGTAAAGCCAATCAGCGAAAACGGCGTCGGCAACATAGGCGCTCCAGCTACACCGGGACAGACGACCTCGATGATTACGAGCTCGATTACAGCTTCTTTGACAACAATTTCCACTTAGAACAACGTAACGACCGGCTTCACCGCCTGTGCCACAATCAGCTTGCACAACACTTAGTAAAACAACCAGTCAACTTATTACAAAATCCACAACATTCACAATCCCAGCAACAACAACATAATCAACAACAACAATCCCAGCAGCAACAACACCAACAGCATATCCAGCTCCAACAACAACAATCCCAGCAACGTCAACACCAACCCCAGCAGCATCAACATCAATCCCAACAACAGCAACAACTTCATCAACTCCAGCAACCCTATCAAGACCAACAACAGCAGCAGCAACATCAACAACTTCAGCAACCATCTCTACAGCAACACCAACAACAAACATTTCAACACCTACAGCAGCCGCAACAAGCCCACCCTCCAGCAACAACAGCAACAGCAACATCAACAACAACAACCACAACCCCATCAACAACATCATCAAAATCTACAGCAACAACTACAAGCCCAGTCCCACCAACAACAGCAACCTCAATTTCACCAGCAACACCCACCGGCACAACAGCAACCACAACTTCATCAACAGCAACAGCCCACCCAAGCTCAGCTAATACATAGAAGCGCACAGGTATACAGTGAAACACCTAGCTGGATGTTCCGACCAGCGCAACGTAGCTCTTTTTCGGAAACAGGAAATTTTATGAACTAATGACGCCTTCATGTGAAGCTAGCGATAATTTAATTTTGACAAGTCCAACCACTGCGTCTAATAATTTAATTGAAATTTTGACTTACTGTCAAAACTTCAATAGAATGAAAAGTGCCGCAAAAATCGACACTATTAATCAAGCTATCAGCGGATGCCTTTATACTGCTATTCTTGGCACGGAGACCAGTTGGGACGCTAGTATTTTAAGCGAAGAGGTTTTCTCTAGCAACTTTAATGTATTCAGGAATGATAGAAATCTGTTATCATCCGGGAAAAAGTCGGGAGGCGGCGTTTTAGTCGCCATTAAAACCAATTTTGACTCAGAAAAACTTGATTCTGACGTTTTTGCACATTTTGAACACGTATGGGTCAAAGCTCAGATTGCAAAAGAGACTCACATCTTTGCATCTGTGTATTTTCCCCCGTTATCGCCACTCAGCTCATATGAAGATTTCTTCAAGAACGCTGAAAAAATTATCTCCAGTCTAGATCCCGAATCCAAAATACATTTGTATGGCGATTTCAATCTCGGTGCTGTCGACTTCATGGTTGACGCAGAAAACGAGTCTATTCTTATTCCCATCTTAGGGGAAAGTGATAGATTACAAGTAATTTTTGACAAAATGTACTCTCTCGGCCTAAATCAAATTAATCATGTTAAAAATCAAAATAATCGCTTTCTTGATCTTCTTTTACTAATATGACTGAAGACTTTTGTGTGACTGAAGCAAATAATCCACTTTGGAAAAATGAAGCTCATCACACAGCAATTGAATTTTCACTTTTCGTGCATAAGGCTAATAACAGACCAGATGGTTCAGATTACGAAGAAATTCCTGATTACAATAATGCCAATTATCCCTTAATCAAACGTAGACTATTAGAAGTTGATTGGAAAGCATTACTAGAGAAAGAAGCGAACATCGAGCTAGCAGTTAACACTTTCTATAGCATTATATACGACATCCTCGATGAAAGCGTCCCAATACGAAGAAAAAGACGCACAATTGACAAACACCCGCCTTGGTTTACAAGAGAGGTTAAAAACCTTAAAAATAGAAAACAAAAAGCTCACAAAGCTTACAAAAGCAATAGCCAAAAACTTGATGAGTATCTACAAATATGCAGTCAGTTAGAAGTCACCATCCAATTTGAATTTGAAAAGTATCATAGAAAGGTAGAATCGGAAATCAAGAGTGATTCCAAGCAGTTTTTTAATTTTGTCAAATCAAAATTAAAAAGTAGTAATTTTCCGTCAAATATGTCTCTCGACAATCAAATTGGCAAAAACAGTGCAGAAATTTGTGAATTATTCGCAAACTTTTTTGAAAGCGTATACACCTCTTTTGATGAAAACGATCGAGACCGAAGCTACTTTTCCTTTATTCCCCAAGCGAATAACGAAATAACAGTCGATAGCTTATCCTTAGATGAAATTCAGGCGGCTCTTAAAGCTCTTGACAGTTCAAAAAGTACCGGACCAGATGGAATATCTCCAAAATTTGCAAAAATGTAGCCTCTGAACTGGCTTCTCCGCTTTATTGGCTATTTAATCTATCATTAAAATCAGGAATATTCCCAAGTGCTTGGAAGAAATCATATTTAGTTCCAATTTTCAAATCCGGTAAAAATCTGACGTGAAAAACTACCGTGGAATTGCTCTTATTTCATGTATTCCCAAGCTCTTTGAGGCAATAGTTAACAACAAAATGTTTGCTCAATTAAAAGACTACATAACACAAAAACAGCATGGATTTTTCAAAGGGCGCTCAACCGCAACTAATCTTCTCTCGTTCGTAAACTACACATTGAATGAAATGGATAACAAAAACTCTGTACAGACACTCTATACTGACTTTAGCAAAGCCTTCGACAGAGTGGACATTCCTATGCTTCTTTTCAAATTGGATAAAATCGGAATTGATTCTAATCTACTTTCATGGCTTAAATCTTACTTAACAAAACGCACGCAATGTGTTAAATTTAATGGCCTCATATCTAGGCTCATCAATGTTACTTCCGGGGTACCTCAAGGCTCTCATTTAGGCCCATTACTTTTTATTCTTTACGTAAATGATGTATCCTTTATATTTAAGCATATCAACGTTTCGATTTACGCAGATGACATGAAATTGTTTATGAAAATTAAAGACGAAACTGACGCTTCAAGATTCCAGAACGAAATCAACATATTCTTTGAATGGTGCTGTCGTAGCCTTTTACAACTTAACATTAAAAAGTGTACATCGATCTTGTTCAGCAGAAAAATAAATAAGCCAAATATAAACGTAAAACTAGATAACCAGATAGTTGAAACCTGTTCAAATGTTAGAGATTTAGGAGTCATACTTGATTCTAAAATGACTTTCATCGAACATTACAACACGATGGTATTCAAAGCAACTAATATGCTCAACTTCATAAAACGATTCAGTTATAACTTTAAGGACCCCTATACATTGAAAACATTGTTCATAGCTTATGTTCGCTCTATTCTTGAATATTGTAGCGTCGTGTGGAGTCCACACATCAAAACACACGAAACCCGTATTGAATCAGTGCAAAAACAATTTTTACTATTTGCTCTTCGTAAACTAGGGTGGACAGTGTTTCCCCTTCCTTCGTATATTGCACGCTGTATGTTAATAAGCTTAGAAACACTTGTAAAGCGTCGTGAATTCGCTTCTCTTTCGTTCGTAAATGATCTAATTGCAAACCGAATTAATTCTCCAGAGTTGTTACAAACATTAAATTTCTATGAACCCACACGCGTATTGAGAGCACGTGAGCCATTCGCATTGCATTTTCACAGAACTGACTACGCTAAACACGGGCCCATGAATAGAATGATGGAAACTTATAACAAATATAATAACATAATCGATTTCACAATGACAAAATCCACCATGAAAAAACAGTTCTACAATCAAAGATAGATGTTCCCCCCTTGTAATTAGAAACTAAGCAACGATCATGTAGTCTACGTATGTTTGACGAATAAATAAATAAATTACCCAACTAATTGATACATGCATTCATGCAAAACATGTTACAACCCTAAAAAGTGGACTTAAAAATGTTTAAAAAAATTGTTTAAAAACGCAGGGAAATGCATTTTAAACTTGGTCCAGCACTCACAAATATTTTAAGTTTTGTAGTTTTTTGAAAAAAATGAGCATGAGCATAAGCATGAGGGTTGTCCTTCTCCGTTGCTGAACAGAACCGTAATATCCTTTCAGCACTACTGATCATAGGCTTCGACTATCAAGTAGTATTTCCCTTATCAACAGCATATATGAATGCGCTGAAAAGATAAAACACCATGATTTCCAGAACAAGATCAGTTGCGAATAGGTAACAGTCATTGGCCACCAACGGCGCCCGCCATGTCAGTTTGTAGATCTCGATTTTAAGGGACGGGAATGTTAGTTAGCGTAGGTTGCTACTAGGGAGCTGATTTACTCTGTGCTTACACCCCACAAACGCCAGGATCCTGAAAATTGGTTAGTAGGATAGGGTGTTTGGTCAGGATTCATCATAGAAGATGATGATGCAACCCAAAATCATAGTGTTTGTTGAAAGGTATTATATTTTATTCTCAGGCAAACAATTGGTTGCTGCGGATGAGACATTTCCCGTTTAACTGTTGTTAAATTTTTAATGAAATTGTTTAATCTTAGACAGCCGGCTGTGGAAAAATAAAACCAAATAATATTTATTTATAAAATGCGGTGTTAAACGCAATGCTGCAATGATAGCGTAGTCTGATTTTTAATTATATAATCATTTAGTTCATGAATTTGTTACGTAATAGACGCGACGAACTCAATCATCAAGTGCCTTCCGATCTTCTTTCTGTTAGCTAGATAAGGTATTGATTTTCGTTGCCTCTCGAGCTACGATGCTATGGAGAGGGCTTAACACACAAACAACCGACGTCGAGCCCTCCGAGCTACGGAGCTTTGGGAAGGTCTTTTCAACACAAAAAAGACTCGCGCACCACACGACGTTCTTGATGAATCAAAATAATTTTGTTACGCGATAAACCTAACGAACTCGAATCGTTTTTATCGAAAACTATATCACAATTCACGACAAAAATGCGAAACAAAAAGCACACACAAAAAAAAAATCACTTTTCACTTCGAATATTTTTTGCGACCACGCGCTCTCTTTGTCAATTATGCACTCAGTTTTGTAGTTTTTTGTTATGTAGTTTTTTGATAAAAAAATACAAATAAACTTTGAAAAACATTTGCAGCGGCAAAACTTGGTGAAAAATAAACCCTACAAAATATGAAATTTTTGTTCACTAAAACATGTCAAAATCCAAAAGTAATTTTACCTCAATTTAGACTGAAAAAGTGACTTAACACCAGAAAGTGGTAAAATTACACACTTTCAGAGGTAAAATTACACATTTTTTTCTGACATAAAAGATGTACCCCATCTCAGGAGTAATATCACCATGATTTTTTTCACTGTGTATGAAAGTACGACTCTATCCGATTACTTTCGAGAAATTTCAATCTCAATATAGATGAACATGCCAAACGTATTTTCTACAGTATCATAGCACAGCATTGGGTTTCAATGGTATGGATTTGATTGAAAATTAAATAACAACCCCAGAATCGAATTCTACAAAACCCTTCGACAATGTTGTCAACACAATAGCACCAGCAAAAAAACTTGATCTTTCACTCAATGCAAGTCGAAGAAAGGGGCCTCCAACAGAAGAAGCAATCCTATAAAACACGCCATGAATTCAATTAGTCCGTCACAATCTGTAAATTGAAATATCATCATGATCGTCCTCGTCCTGCTGCTACTCCAAAGGGGGGATTCCTGAAAGGGTTCTGCCACTCGTCGACACACACAATCGAATATTACTTCATTGCTTTTCACCCCCAGAGTTTTTCCAGTGTGGGTGGCGGCTGACAAACCGGAGCAAACACTAAAAATGATGCCTTTTCGATCAACAACCCCCCTTTCTCCCATTACCCATAAAATGTAGCAGAGCAGCCCTTCCGAGAAAGCCCCGCTCTGGATCATAGAATTTTCCATTTCATTTGCACATTTCCTGACACAATCGGCCGAAGAGGTTGGGGTTGGGGGGGTTGATTACCGATGAGCTGGAAAACGAGACCCAATATATATTGTTGTTGTGAGAGCAGGCAGGGCTTCGACGAGAGTTTGTTTGTCGACTTCTTCTACAGTTGTATCGACAGAGCAGAGGAGCGCAACATATCTTTACGTCCGGATGTGTGTTGTGGCGGCCATTGACGACTAGATGTCGACTCCGGGCTGTCAACGAATGCAACGTCGTAATAGCGGTGGGTGATACATGCTGGGAGAGTTTTTCGATGCACATTGTGGAAAGGATTCTGGTGCACTCCAGCTTGAAATCATTGGCAAAACGGAGTTTCGAAGGCTTTCAAAAGAAATTATCAAAAAAAATTCAAAAGTTCACAAATCCAGGTTTATTAGGTTGATACAAGGAAATTCAAGAAGAAGTTCTACAAGTTTTGATGAATCCTTTATGGTATAAGAAACTGTATGGATTCCACATTATTTTAGAGAAAACTTGGGAGAAATCCTCGAATGGTGGATTACCCCTAAAGAATTCAGAAATAATAAGATTTTTAAAGAATTCCAGGAGATTAAAAGAATCCTTTAACATTTAAGGAATCATAGGAGAATTCGATCGAATCTTGAGATTTGTAGCGAATTTATAGGAGACTCAAGGTATCATAAGAGATTCAAAAAATCCTTGGAGAATCTACGAGTCATTTCATTCCCAAGAATCGTTGGAGATTCAGAAATACTAGCAGATTCAAGGAATCCTGGTAGATTTGAGCAAAGCAAAGCAATCCATTTTAACGACCCCCGGGTCTTTTGTGGGCTCTGTTGCAAGTTTCTGCTCATTTCTAGGCGTCCGAAGGTTATGTGTGGTGAGTCACCCAAAAATTCTTTTACGCAAATGGACCGACGTTTTGCTTCCCCATCCAATAGAAGGCCAGGAGGACAAGGCGGGAATCGAACCCGCGCCCCATAGCAACTAACCACCGCGCCTAGAGGTAGATTTAAGCAATCCTAGTATATTCAAAGGATCATAGGAGATTCCACGAATCATGGGATATCCAAGGAATACTGGGAGATTGAAATAATCCTAGGACATTTACGAACTCCTAATAAAATCTACGATTCAAAGGATTTTCAAGGAATCTTAAGAGATTAAAGAAATTATAAGAAATTCGAGGCATCTAAGAAGAATTCTAAAATCATGGGATATCCGAGGAATCCTAGGAGAGTTCACGATTTCCAAGGAATCATTAGAAATTCAAGGAACACTGAGGGGTTCAAGTAGTCCTGGTAGATTCAAGAAATCAAAGGAGAATCCAAGAATCATAGGATATTGATGGAATGTGAATAGAGTCCACGAATCATAACATTTTTAAAGAATCATAGGAGATTCAAGGAATACTGGGAGATTCAAGTAATCCTAGTAGATTCAAGGAATCGTAGTATATTCAAAGACTCATAGGGATATCCAACGAATCCTAGGAGAGTCCACGATTTCCAAGGAATCAATGGAGATTCAAGGAATACTTGGATATTCGAGTAGTGCTGGTAGATCTAAGGAATCATAGGATAATTCAAGAATCATTTTATATTAAAGGAATCTTAGGAGAGTCCACGAATCATTACATTTTCAAGGAATCATTGGAGATTCAAAGAACCCTATGAGATTCAAGGAATCTTAGGAGAATTGGGAGAGGTAGCTAAGAAGAATCCTCAAATCATGGGATATCCAATAAATCCTAGGAGAGTCCACGAATCATTACATTTTTAAAGAATCATACGAGATTCAAGGAATCCTACTAGAAGAAGAACCCACGGGAAGTCCAGGAGACTCGGGCCCCCCTAACCACAAGTCTTTGGAGGAGTGGAATAGGGAACACCCCCGGGCTCCCGGTTTACCGGTGGAAGAGGACGCAAAAAGGGGGTTTAAACCCCTGTTCCCTGGGAAGAAGCAAGGAGACGGCCCAGCAGGCCCAGCGGTGGAGGTGCAGCTACGACAACAAGCGGCGATTACCTCAATCGGCAACTTCTACGGAGATCAATACGGACATCGAGCACAACGGACCGAGCATCACCACAAAACACAATCGTATTTTTAGGCCTAGAATAACAAATTTTATTTAATTTTTTACCAGCGGGAGCGAATGACCCATAGGGTTAAAGTTCCCCCAATAAAATCAACAACAACAACAACTACTACTAGATTCAGGGAATCCTAGTATATTTAAGGAATCATATGAGAATCCACGAATCATGGGAAATCCAAGGAATACTGCCAGATTGGAAGAATCCTCCTTATAGGTTAAAGGAATCATAAAAAAAAATCTAGGTATCTAAGAAGAATCCTTAAATTATTACATTTTCAAGAAATCTTTGAATGTTCATAGATTCTGAGAGATTCATGGAATCCTAGGAGAGCCTACCATTCAATAGATTTCAAAGAAATTATAAAAAAAAATCAAGCATATATGAGAGATTCTATAACCTTAGGAGAGACCACGAATCATGAGATTGTCTAGGAATCTTTGGCGATTAAATGAAAACAGGGGGATTTATTGAATAGTTGGAAATTTTGGGAATCATAAAAAACTTTTTAAAGAATCCTTGAATTCTTATCACATTTTCAATGAATCTTTGAAGATTCATGGAATACTAAGAGAATCATAGGAGAATCCACTTATCATTCTAGAATCGTAACATTTTCAAGGAATCTTTAGTGATTCGAGGAGTGCCGAGAGAGTCAAAAATTCGGATATATTCAAGAAATCATAGGAGAATCCACTTATCATAGAATTTTGGAGGAATTTCAGGAGAGTCTGCGAATAATTAGATTTCAAATAAACCATAAGAGATTCAAAGAATGTTAGGAAATTAAAGAAACAATAAGAAATTCAACGTATCTATTAAGAAATTCAAGGAATCCCAATAATATCAAGGAATCTTTAGAAAATCCAAATGTCTAAGAGAATCAGCAAATCTTGGGGTTTTGAGAATCTTTCCGATTCAAGATACTCAAGAAATCCCAAACTCTTTAGAGATTTCCCTTGTTTGGGTGCACAACAGCTCGTGGTGCTCTTTGAAACGAGTGGATGTTTAGGGAAAAACCCCGTTGCGATGCCTTATAGTTGTCAATATTTTTCAAATTCTATTCTGCACCCAAGAGCATCCTCTTGGCATCGGAACTAGAATATGGGCACACGTACATACGCTCGAAACTATCCGGTGTATTTGTGCAGCACCCTTTTTCACCGTTATTGGAAATCCGTTCCGTTGTCATCGTCGATTTTCATATCAACATGCACTACTTTCCGGAAGGGTTCTTTGTGTCCACAATGTCCCCGACTGGGCGCCGGGCATTACAAGCCAAAACAATTCCGATCAACTTCTCACTCGGAAATCGCTTCAAGTGTTTGTGGTTGGTTGGTTAAATCCTTTTTCGAAATTGGAATAAGGCACTTGTTTTCAGGAAATTTCAAATTTCGACTTTCAGAACAATGCGTTATCTGACTGTCGATAAAATGAAGGTTGTACGTCAGGCCTGCCCAACCTTTTTGGCTCAATTTTCACATTTTTGTTTGTCAAAATTCCAATTGTTCATTTTTTCATGGTTTATTTGATGGAATCGGTTTACAGTTGACCAGTGAGCATAACTTTGACAAAAGTTTGAAAAAATATTTCTGCATCTCGTTTTTATGTAAGTTTTAAGAGAAATCTCATGGCGTCACGTTTTTCTCAATTTAGTTATTTTATGTTACAAGTTTTAAATGTTATTGAATTATAAAAATATCTTCAAATTTCAAAGCTTTTTCATAGAACAAAATTAACAGCAAGTTGGAATTTTTGTTATTCATGCTACAAATTGGAAACAATCAATTTATAATGAAAGTTGATTAAACTTGGAAATTTTTATTTACTGCATTTCATAAAAAGTTATTGAAATTAGCTTATAAGATATAGGCTAATTCCATTGCTCATAACTGAAAACATAATATTTTTTCAGAGTAGTATAGTAACCTGGATAGTAAATTAGCTTAAATCTGTAAACCCATACATCCAATTGATATGCGGCCAAAGACAAACTTATGGGAAATTGGACGTGCTTTCCGGTAAAAATATTTTTGAGACTGAAAAATCAAGTCTGTCATATAGAAATTCCCAAAAACCTTCAAAAAACCTATTTTTTCAACATTTTTATTTTTAAAACCGTTGTAACTTCACAAGGATTGGACTTGGGACAAAGGTCAATATGGACTTTATGCAAAATTGTCTGAAAAATCGATTCCCGTATTCAGCTTTTGAAAATTTTGACGTTAAGAGCACTTTTCAAAAAAATAGTTTCTGTAAATGATTTTTGTATTTTTTTAGGTGAGTTGCTCCATCCTGCATTTTTCGTGAGTCTTTTTGTAACATCTTAGGCTATTTTCAAAAAAAATTTGAACGAAAAAAAATCATGGGCTTACCTTCAAATTTGACTTTTAAATCTAAAAATCAAAAACTTTCATGCGATTTTTTGATTTTGTTTTTTTTTTCTTTCAGTGTATTTTTTTCGAAAAGCCCGTCAAATTTCCTACAAAATTGTCTTTAACAACTTTTTGATAAGATACAACGGCTTCAAGATACAGCAATATTTAAATTACGAAATACAAAAATATTTAAAACACTTACGCCCTTCTCAAATGTCATTCTCTGGCTCCATATACACAAAAATGGCTTATATAAGTGCAGGATAACATGTCTACAAAATTTCATTGAAATCGGATAGGGTCGGGTACAACCGATTCCTTAAGTGACATGGAATTGCTCTTATCAATCATTTTTCTTTGACTTTTTAAAATATAACCTCAAGGAAAACCTCGCTTATTGTCAATTTGACATAATTTATTGATTTCGCTCACTTTGAGGCTGAAATTTTCAACGAAATTATTTTTAAAGCACAATTGAATAAAATTTACCGTAAGCCGATGTGACATTGATAAAATTTAAATTCATTTCAGGAATATTTTTCAACTGGCAAGGGGTTTCTCAAGATAATTATTTTAAAAACATGTACTGGGGTAGGCCACACAAAGTCCATGCACTATTTTTAGTTGGTTAGACTACTATATACATTAAAATTTTGAAGTTTTTTTCAAATAAATATTTTGTTATGTACAGAAATTGTGTTTTCGCATTTTTTTCGGAGCTGAATAAATGACAGAAAATTGCACCAAATATCATTTGATAGGTTATCGTAAGACTTTTCCGACGAGTCCAAAATATTGAATATCTGGCAACCCTGTCTCAAGTCATCACCACTTAAGTGATATTGATGTACTATTTTTAAGCCGGACCTAATTTAAATGTTTGTAAAATATGTCTGGATCCATCATCCGACTCATCGTTGGTTAGGTAATCGAAAGAACTTTTCAACGAGTCCAAAATATTAAAAATCTGGCAACACTGTCTCGAGTTTAACCACTAAAGAGATATTTATGTACTTTGTCATTCCGGATCTAAAAAAAATGATGAAATTTGTGTCCAAACCCATTGTTGGTAAAGAGTATGAAGACCTCAACCATAAAGGTGGATAAGTTGGTTGTTGTTTATGAAATTATTTAATTTATATTGCATTTTAAACTCAATTCGGAGCACGAATCAAAAGTTTTTATGCCTTTTAAATTAAATTTATTCTTCTGAAAATGCTTACACATTTTCAGATTTTTTTCAATAATGCTTCCAAAACACATTTTATTTATTTTTTTAACAAAATTATTCTACCTTCTCCTTGTGAAAAATTGTCCAAAGAATCTGAAAATGCATTCCGAGTTCAGATTCAAAATTGTGTTCATTTGGAAAACATGAAACTTTGAGAAGATTAAAATAATAATAATATTCATCGACATTTTGCTGTTTACAGTTAATTAGTATTTTAAACTTTTCAAAATGTTATGAAAATGTCTTCTTTGAACACTTTTCTACCACCATCATTATGATTCTATACCAATCCGTGCGTATTGAATATGTACTCTTCTTTTCTCGAAAAAATCTTTAAGTCGTCCCTTTTTACGGCACATGTACATTGTGTGACCTGCTCCAGAACATGATTTAAAAATATTAATCTTGAGACAAGCGACAAAAGAAAAATAAATTGAAATAATGAACTGATCTAAATCAAGACTAACTTTTGAAAAGGGCCAAACATTGAATATTACGCCCATTCAAAATGTTAGTCTTGATTTAATCTTTTTCAAAATATTTTTTTCGAAAGGATCGGAAAATTTCACGAATGTTTAATGTTTTAACATTGAAAATCGGACCATTAGTTGCGGAGCTATCGACATTAGAAAATGGTGGGTTGTTTGGGTGCGACTTAGAAAACTTCAATTTTCCTGTTTCTTTTTATTTAAGTCGCTATATCTCAGTAATCAGAGGTCCAAATGTCAATGTCTCTTAGACAATTTCATAGACGATTTCCTGAACTAAAAAAAATTGGAAATGGTCACTCATGGTCACTATTTTTAAAAATAAAAAAACTGCAAATATTTCGCTAAAATCAAACTTTCGGTGGCTATAACTTGAAAACAGAGTTCTTTATCAAAAAATCCGTAAAGAACTTTTTGATTGGAAATTTATATTTACATTAAAAAATAACGTCAAATTTGTTTTTGCATGATATTTTTGAAAATCACTATTTTTTGAAAATTTTGAAATTGATTTTATTTAAAAAAAAAAGTTGATAAAAAAATCCGCAATTTTTTTCCTTGTACCTATTTTTTCCTCAATAGTCCTCAACAATACCAACAACTTTGCGGAAGACACCAAATTGATCAGAAAATTCACTCAAAATTAACAGCTGTTTGAATATTTACATACCATTTTTGTATGGACTGCAGCCTAAATTATATGGAGACTTGTATGGGTGAACCAATGGTTCAAAATAGCTTAATTGGTCAAAGGGAAGGCCCCCACAAAGTTTGAGCCAAATCAAAAAATACAAATAAAATCCATTTCCGGTTTTGGTAGAGAATTGCTCATTATAGTTGTCAATGAGTCATAAAAAAAAATCCAAAAAAATATGGAATCCAAGCAGGTTCAAGAAATACGAAAAGATTCAACAAATTTAACGAGATTCAAAGACTCGCATGGTATTAAATAATCCAAGATATCTAGGAAAGTCTAAAAAATCTGAACAAATCCTGGGATATTCAAGCCATTGACTGGTGATTCAAAGAATTCAATCTGATTCAAGTCATCTACAAAGACTGTACTTATTCGCTAGTTCCAACTCTGATTAAGATAATTGGTTCCCATGGTTAACATCTCACACCCCATTGCCAACTCGTTCAGCAAATTTGTACGCATCAAAGAAAATGAAGAGATTTCCTTTCCAAGACTCGGCCTACCAACTCAAGACTCCATCTGGAACGTATGCACGACATCGATTTTCCAGAACGCACAGCCTGGTCTGCGTAACTTGTACAATTCCTCCTTCTTGGAGCTGTGGAGAGATGAAGCCTCTCCCCCCGTCCCGTTATTGTAACGTATGTAACAACGTTGGATCATGTTTGCAAATTCTGTGTCCTCTGTGTGCGTCTGGCGGGCCAGGCCGTCGATTCCATCGATTCTGGAGTGCAGTGGTGCAACATCCGGACCATTCCCAGGGTCTCGTTGGTGCCGTGCTCTCGTTGGTTAGTGGGATTCATGGTTATTCAAAATTTACTCAAAAAAAGGAAAATTGTGACAAGAGGCAAGACACGATGGATGCAGGTTGGCAGAAATATTCGGGATCAGTTTCACAGCTGCTGCCCACACATCGCCAGGAAGCAGACTAGTTGCATATGTGCAGCTTCCGAGAGTTGACGAGCGAGAATAACAAGTTATGTTAATTATGCTCCGCTGATTCGTTATGCAAATTGATTTGAATTTATATTCATTCGATCGTCATCGTTGCTGCAGCGGGCTGGGACGCGACGCTTGTTGGAATCTGTGACCCAACGACGAATTCAATGCAGTTTTTGGACGTTTGCTACCGAAATCGACCGGCCGCGGTGTCAAGCTGACAACCATCAATCACAGTGCCCAAATTGGGCCGGTTACACACAGCAGTTCAGACTGTCGCGTGTGGGGAAATCCATTAGAATAGGGACTGGTACAACTCAATTTACAACAAGTCCTCTCGTTGAACCTTGAGTAGAGTTGGTCACGGAATTGACGTTTTAAGGGGTCATCCGATCATTTCACTGACTGTAGTTATTCAAATACAAATAATTGGAGACTGGCAAGAAAAGAATGCAGTTACAAACTTTCAACCTTTATAAAAAGCAAATCAAAATAAGGAAAACAGGAAAGACATTCTCGACAAAGCTGTTGAGCAATTCTCTACGAAATCGGTCTTTTTTCTTCAATTTTAATTTTTGTATTTTTTAATCCGACTGAAACTTTTTTGGTGCCTTCGGTATGCCCAAAGAAGCCATTTTGCATCATTAGTTTGTCCATATAATTTTCCATACAAATTTGGCAGCTGTCCATACAAAAATGATGTATGAAAATTCAAAAATCTGTATCTTTTGAAGAAATTTTTGATCGATTTGGTGTCTTCGGCAAAGTTGTAGGTATGGATACGGACTACACTGGAAAAATAATACACGGTAAAAAAATTTGGTGATTTTTTATTTAACTTTTATCACTAAAACTTGATTTACAAAAACACTATTTTTAATTTTTTATTTTTGATATGTTTTAGAGGACATAAAATGCCAACTTTTCAGAAATTTCAGGTTGTGCAAAAATCATTGACCGAGTTATGAATTTTTAATCAATACTGATTTTTCAAAAATCGAAATTTTGGTCGTAAAATTTTCAACTTCATTTTTCGATGTAAAATCAAATTTGCAATCAAAAAGTACTTTAGTGAAATTTTGATAAAGTGCACCGTTTTCAAGTTATAGCCATATTTAAGTGACTTTTTGAAAATAGTCGCAGTTTTTTTTTAAAATTAGTGCACATGTTTGCCCAGTTTTGAAAAAAATATTTTTGAAAAGCTGAGAAAATTCTCTATATTTTGCTTATTCGGACTTTGTTGATACGACCTTTAGTTGCTGAGATATTGCAATGCAAAGGTTTAAAAACAGGAAAATTGATGTTTTCTAAGTTTCACCCAAACAACCCACCATTTTCTATCGTCAATATCTCAGCAACTAATGGTCCGATTTTCAATGTTAATATATGAAACAATTGTGAAATTTTCCGATCTTTTCGAAAAAATATTTTCAAAATTTTCAAATCAAGACTAACATTTTAAAAGGGCGTAATATTGAATGTTTGGCCTTTTGAAATGTTAGTCTTGATTTGAAAATTTTGAAAATATTTTTTCGAAGAGATCGGAAAATTTCACAAATGTTTCATATATTAACATTGAAAATCGGACCATTAGTTGCTAAGATATTGACGATAGAAAATGGTGGGTTGTTTGGGTGAGACTTAGAAATCATCAATTTTCCTGTTTTTAAACCTTTGCATTGCAATATCTCAGCAACTAAAGGTCGTATCAACAAAGTCCGAATAAGCAAAATATAGAGAATTTTCTCAGCTTTTCAAAAATATTTTTTCAAAACTGGGCAAACATGTGCACTAATTTTAAAAATAAAAACTGCGACTATTTTCAAAAAGTCACTTAAACATGGCTATAACTTGAAAACGGTGCACTTTATCAAAATTTCACTAAAGTACTTTTGATTGCAAATTTAATTTTACATCGAAAATGAAGTTGAAAATTTTACGACCAAAATTTCGATTTTTGAAAAATCAGTATTGATTAAAAATTCATAACTCGGTCAATGATTTTGCACAACCTGGAAATTTCTGAAAAGTTGGCATTTTATGTCCTCTAAAACATATCAAAAAATAAAAAATTAAAAATAGTGTTTTTTGTAAATCAAGTTTTAGTGACAAAAGTTAAATAAAAATCACCAAATTTTTTTACCGTGTATTATTTTTTCTAGTGTAGTCCGTATCCATACCTACAACTTTGCCGAAGACACCAAATCGATCAAAAATTCCTTCAAAAGATACAGATTTTGAATTTTCATACATCATTTTTGTATGGACAGCTGCCAAATTTGTATGGAAAATTATATGGACAAACTAATGATGCAAAATGGCTTCTTTGGGCATACCGAAGGCACCAAAAAAGTTTCAGTCGGATTAAAAAATACAAAAAAAATCGAATGACCGAAATCCTAGAGAACTGCTCTGTTATCACTTCGATAAGCCAAGGAAGAACGCTCAACAACTCAAAATTAAATTAGAACCATCTTGAAGCACACTTCCTTCCTCGTTTGCCTGCCAGCTCGTGGACATTAAAAGCAGCTTCTTCACGGAAGCTTGGCTGTGTCCCTCATCCGCTGCCAGTGCGGAAGCTGCTCGAAACACCTCCAAGAGGTGTGCGACAAATTTCCATGGCCGGAGATGAGTTTCACCACAAAGGACTTGCATCGTCGTCGAGGGTGAGGTCACATCCGGAGATTTCGAAAGAGAGGCGTTTCCTGGAAGAACCAACCTTGTCAAACACTCCTGGTGGGTGTGCGTTTCGTTACGAGGCAGACCAAAGTCAGGATAAATACAAGTGCTGCTCCTCAGCAGATCCAAGGAGTTTGTACGATCCTTAAGCATCGGTATCGGGTACCGAGCGAAAGTGCAGCGCAGATGGTGGTCCCCCTTGTTGTGATGACAACTTTGAGAATCCACACCCACGGCTGCCGGAGGATGCACCTTGGTTCATCTATCTGAGAAATTCATAAGATGTCGTTACGGAAGGTCCCCGGCTAAGATTACATAATTTAGGTTCTGCAAGGGGAAACACAACGCGCTTCGAGGAATACGGTTTACTGCTTTTCCTGATGGTTAGCACCATTTGAGATGCTTGTGTGGTAATTGCTGTGAAAATGTGAGCAGAATTCCCAGTACGGATTGTTGTTTTGAAATGTACAGTCAAGCGGGGTTTAATCGTTCACATGGTTGCATCTGGTGCATCGTAGCAACTCGTATTTAAAATTGTCAAACAACATAAAAAAGCAAAAAAAAAAACAAAAAGCAAAAAACCAAAAAAGCAAAAAGTAAAAAGCAAAAAGCAAAAAGCAAAAAGCAAAAAGCAAAAAGCAAAAAGCAAAAAGCAAAAAGCAAAAAGCAAAAAGCAAAAAGCAAAAAGCAAAAAGCAAAAAGCAAAAAGCAAAAAGCAAAAAGCAAAAAGCAAAAAAGCAAAAAAGCAAAAAAGCAAAAAAGCAAACAAACAAACAAGCAAACAAGCAAACAAGCAAACAAGCAAACAAGCGAACAAGCAAACAAGCAAACAAGCAAACAAGCAAACAAGCAAACAAGCAAACAAGCAAACAAGCAAAAAAGCAAAAAAGCAAAAAAGCAAACAAGCAAACAAGCAAACAAGCAAACAAGCAAACAAGCAAACAAGCAAAAAAGCAAAAAAGCAAAAAAGCAAAAAAGCAAAAAAGCAAAAAAGCAAAAAAGCAAAAAAGCAAAAAAGCAAAAAAGCAAAAAACCAAAAAAGCAAAAAAGCAAAAAAAACTCAAATTAAGTTAGACAAATGAAACAAAGTTTCCTTGCAGCAAGCTTTAAGACCAAGTTTCCCTCCACCAATTTTCAAGCACCCTCCAAAGAGTTACTCAAGACTGTCGCCCAAGCTCCATGACCAGCGTTTTTCCCCATTTTTATCCAAACTCTTCCCGCAAAAGCCAGTACCCTTTCCACAACTCTTCACTTCACATAAAAAAGTTGTTCTTCATTTTTCAACCCAAGGTCCTGGAAAGCCACTTGAATCCCCCTCCCTCCTCCCCCCCCCCCAAGAGCGGGGTAAATTTTTCAATAAAATTTCAAAATTAACGACGAGTACCTTTTCATAAATTGTGCTCTCCAGTGCCACTCGTTCGGCGAGAACTCTGGGTTGCCAGTGGCGAGAAGCTCCTTTAATGGTTGCCACTTGAAAGTGCAAATGTAAATTCCGAATAAATACGGTTCCCGAGGACACGGCCAAAGTGCCATGGTTACCACGGGACGGAGTGAGTGGAGAACGTCCTGGAGAATAGTCTTCAAAGGACGAAAATTAAAACACTACGTCAACCGGAGCTTGGCACCACTCTGGGCACTGGTGTTTGCAGTGCAAAAAAAAAAACAGCAAAGAAAGTTGGAACAAAACGATCTCTCTGTCCAGAAACACGGTCGCTTTGACCCCCGGTGGCCATCCTTGAAATGCTTTGGAGAAGAAGAAGGGACAGAAGAGGAGCAGAATTTCATGCTGAATAAATAACTCGTAGCTGGTTGTCATCCACTTGTGCAATTTAAACACCATTCAGAAATTAATTTCACAATGACGGAGCTTCTTTTCGTTCGTTTTAAACAAGGTGGGGGAGATTGATCCGTGCAAAGTGGTTTTGAAACTAGTTTTGCGACATTAATACTTATTTAATGTTTTACTTTTTCAAAAAACTTTAAAAAAAACCTATTGAAATTTTATCATTTTATCATTTTATCATTTTATCATTTTATCATTTTATCATTTTATCATTTTATCATTTTATCATTTTATCATTTTATCATTTTATCATTTTATCATTTTATCATTTAAAATCTTTTTGTTTTTTTTTATTCGAAATCAGCTTGATGAATAAGTTAAAATTGAAGTATAAAAAATAAAAAATAATTATAAGAATTGAAAAACAAGACATAGTCTCTACATTTGAATGCAAAAAGTGTTTTAAAACGCTTTTTACACTAGTTCAGTTGTTTTGCAATCATTAGTTTTCTTAAAAATATAAATGTAATGTAAATGTAATGTAAATGTAATGTAAATGTAATGTAAATGTAATGTAAATGTAATGTAAATGTAATGTAAATGTAATGTAAATGTAATGTAAATGTAATGTAAATGTAATGTAAATGTAATGTAAATGTAATGTAAATGTAATGTAAATGTAATGTAAATGTAATGTAAATGTAATGTAAATGTAATGTAAATGTAATGTAAATGTAATGTAAACGTAATGTAAGTTTAGAACAACCCGCAACTCTATAATCATTGGCTCGATTATTGTACCGGAATGATGATTTTTTTTTCTTTGTTCACCAACTAATGACAACATCTTCACTCAAACTTTCCACTCCAACTGCTTGCAGTTGACGCTTGACGCGAGCAAACATCACAAATTATGGTCGCTGGCAAACAACAGTGGCAGCTTGCATCGCAGTTTTCCATCTTAAATCATGTTACGCTAATTAACACCGTAGCCGGGGTAACACATTTTCCCGAACGTCGACGACAACATCTCCCCGAGCAAATATTTTAGCAATGTGTGTCGATAACGAGAAAGTTTTCGCTCTTGGGCAAAATGTAATTAGCGTAAATTTTCGTGTTCTTTGTCTCCAATAGAGAGGAGGGTTATATTTAAAAAAAAAAGCTGGGAAAAGTAACTTTTGCTCGGAGCACAGTCGTGCATCATTTCAATGTTTCATATCCAGCTTGCATTTGTAAAGGATAACTCTGACTAGGTAGAGCTTGCTACCGTCAAGTACATATTTTGAAGTTTTCCTTGTGTTTCGAGCATTTGCATATTTTGCAAAGTTTGTTGATGCGAACAAAAAAGGAAAGAGCTCCCCCCCAAATACAAGAAGTTGCCAACTGATGGTTGTAATGAAACGGCCCCTCAACAGATTACAAACCCAAACAGATGTTTCGATTCCCAGCACCTCCTCCTCCTCCCCCGGTGATGCTCCCGATAGTGATTTACATGGTCAAATTACTGTTATCTCCGGGCATACATCAATTTTAATGTCCCAAACTAAGCACCTGGAACAACTCCCACGTGCCCGCCCCCAGACTATCGGTACGGAATGCCGTGATTTACACCTCTTCCCACCAGCACTCCACTTTGAGAGGAAAATGGCTTCAGGTGAGCCAGAACTTTTACCGAGAACACAGCTTGACCATCAGCACTATACTAGAAGAGTAAGCGGATTTTTGCAGCAACTCTGGCCGAACGATAACAGCAAAGTTTTGGCGGAACTCGCAAATTGGATATTTGACCTCCGGGGGTGGTTTGGCTCGCCGGACTTTGGCTTCTTCTTTCTCACTATGAGTTCTCGTGAAACACTGCCGGGTTGACGAGTTGGGCAAATTGTGTTTTTCCGAGTGAGAGTTAGCAACAATTTGTATGAATAGAAAAGTAAAACTTTTTCGCAAGCTTGTTGTGTAAATATCAACATCCAGAACAACTTGATTTCAAACTCCTGCAGCCGGCAGTGTGTGCAAAAAACTGCTTCTAAATTATTACGTGCCTTGTGGACGATTAACCTGGGTCCAGAATATCGCTTGACTTGTGCCAGTCGATGTTGAGAAACTTATACTTGTTTTCTTTACTCAACTTTTGTCTATGGATATTTGACAATGTTCTCAGAATTTTCTTCTTATGACTGCTGTACTGTTTATAGTTTTCAAAATATCCTAAAGTTTTTCATTACACGACGAATTTTGAAAAGAAAACAAGTCTTTTGAATTTGCTTGCGTCAGTAATACAACTCGACACTTTGGAGATTGGTGTCAGTAAACGCTTCAATTTTATCAAGGTATGATAGATATGAGCTCCCTCTACAAGTTCTAATCGACAGAATTGATTTTTGGTGAATTTTTTTTGTCAATGATTAAGTGTGTAAACTTTGAGTATAAATTCTATAGAATTACTTCAGACAACCATGCGTACCTTCTGATTTCGTTTAATTCAATCTCAAACTAACAATTTAACCTTGAAGCTTAAATTGTATGAAAACTTTTTATAGCAAGACAACTGAACATATAATCAAACTTCTTTCTTAAACAAACCTTGGTTGGTTTGCTCTGTGCTTTGTTTTAAGATTCCGAATCGGGACTACAGTCTGAACAGGGATGACATTTTTAAGGTAAATTTTGAAATCGATATCCAAAACTAATCAGAAATATCCAAATATTTCGCACTACCACGGCCTGTCCCTATTCGCCCCATGTATCCCGTTTCACTCCAGATAACGGTAGGGATTTTTGATACATTTCGATCTAAAATTTCCGATTTAATAATATCGGCAAATTCTACAAATGAAATTGTAATTTTAAACATTGAAAAATATTAATAGAGCCGTTTCAAATATTTTTCAAAGCTTATGTTGCCGACCGGCAACTTTAAATGTTCGAAAAATCAGGGGTTAAAAAAAATAAAAAAAACTTCCAAATTATAAAGAAAGTAAAAGTCTAACAAACAAAAAAAAAATTAAAAAGTATTATCCCTCCATTTAATATCATATAAGGCATGTCTTGGATCGATCAAACACATTTTCATATTTGTAAATTTCCCAAAAAAAAGTTTTTTTTTGGCGAAAAAAAATCTTTATAATATTTGGATATTTTAGAAACAAATGATTGCAAAATAAACTGGGCAGGTAAAAATGCATTTCAAAACACTTTTTTCATTCATTTTTTTAATTTTTTTTTTACATAAACTTCAAAAAATATTTGCAACGGCCTAATGAAAAAATAAAATTTGAGGGTGATTCTACGCTAACTCCCATGAAATCGGAAAATAAATCCGAGCTCTATTTTTTGATAACTCGTGACGGAGGAGTGGTACGACCCCGTGAAAATTTGAATTCGAAAAAAAAATCTGTAGAAAAAGTAAAAACGCAGAATTCAAAAAAAAAAACTTATTTTTTGAAAAAAGTGTTGAAAAAGGCTTTTGCGGTTATGTACATTAAAAATTCAATAAAATTCGAAAGAGTTTTGAAAAAATCCATGCTAAAATGATTTTTAGCGCAGGGTAATACTTTTTAAATTGATTTCATTTGATTGCATTTAAAATTCCATTAATCATTCGAACCTAAAATTTTTTTTTGCCCTCTCAAGAACCCTTAAAATTTAAGAATATACAAAAATCAAGGAATTGAAATTAATGCAAAATTTATAAGAAATAGATGAAATTTAAAATTATTCAAAGATCAAGAAATTCGAAGAATTTTATGAAAATTGATAAATTCAAATAAAATAATAACATTAATTACATTTATAAAACAATCATTAAAAATTTAAAAAGCCGTGAATTAAAATTATTTAAAACGAGGAAATCAAACGTACTCTATCGAAAAAACTAATTCATGCTTTTACTTGTAGCACAAAGCTTAAAAAAATAAATTGAAGAAATTAATGAAAAATCAAGAAATTTAAATAATTTAATCAAATTATAGAAATTTGATATTTCAAGAAATTGACGAAATTTAAATATTTTATAAAATGCAAATAAAACTCAATAATATTCAAGAAATTAAAAAACAAAGTTGAAAATTTTTATTAATAAAAAAAAGTTATTTAAGCGTACTTGGTAAAGGGGTGTATTTTTGTTTGAAAATTCGGAAAATTAAAATAATTCAATAAATTTTAAGAAATTAAAATCGAACACTCATAAAATTTCTAGATATCCCGTAAATTCTGAAAAATTTTACAAAAGGTAATTCAAAATGTATTTTATCAAAAGGTCTAATTTTTGTTTGCCAGCAGTCACAAGAAACATTAGAAGCTAATACCGTAATTTAAAAATAACCCAGTTTCATTAAAAAAATTTAAGATAATAAGATTACAACGCTAATAAAATAATAAAATTTAAAATGGAAATTAAATAAAACATGACGATTTTAATGAAATCCTAGTATTTTAGGAAGCAACGAAATAAAATTTGAAAAATCGAAAAATTAAAAAATTATAATATAATTAAATTCAAATGATTTAATTTAGTTTAAGAAGTTTAAAGAAATCAAGAAGTGCAAAAAATTTATAGAATTCAAAAAACATTGAAATTCTACAAATTAAACAAAATCAAGCAAATTAAGAAACTTTACTAATTTAACAAAATTTTAAGTAAATGCAAAATTCATCAAATAACATTAAAATGCCTGCACAATGCATTAGTAAAATGCAATTCCCAATGCTTGGCAACCAATGAAAAAAGCTTTTTCCGGAAAAATTTCTATGTTGCGTATTTTTATATTGATTATTTGCCCTCTGATTTTTTGCCAATTTTTTTAAGGGAGGAGTTTAAATTTGCAATGGATAAGGCTACCAACTCTTGCTGAGCAAAAATCCGTACACTTTGTCGATATGACACCATGGTGTAACAAAAACTGTCAATGAATTATTTAGATAACTTAAATATAATAAATTTGAGAATTAAAAACATAAAACTGTGTCGTTTTTACAGCTAACAAATTTCACAAAATGCTATCAGAGTGCTTATGACTTGCACGTTTAAATGTATTCATAAAATAAACCGTGATTTGAATCAAATCATTATGTTCTCTTTTTTGCAAAACGTATAAAAGTTTACGAAATGTTAAGTTTACTCTTACGAATAATATCGTTCTTAGTGTTTTCACGAACACTTTTCCAGAGTTTTTTTTTATTGAAAATGTCCTATAACATGTGAAACACAACAGTTTATAGGACCTTTAAAAAAACTCTAGATTTGTTAATTCATATGTTCAAATGTTTTCACAAGTTTTAGAAGGCTTTTGGAAATGGATAAATATTTTTAGTAAAGAATTTCTAAAAGAACAATTCTAGAGTATTTTTTAAAGGAAATATGAAAGACAATTGTTCAAAAACTCTAGAATTATTGATAATCAAGTTTGAATTGAGGCAACCCCGGAAAACTCTCCCTTTTTAAATCAAACTCACAGAAAAATAAAATTTTCTAGTTAACAAAAGCTTCAACCAAATCAAAAAGAAATTCAATGATTAAAAAGTTGTTAAAATTCCGTACAAATCCGTACTATGCGTAAAATTCCCTACAAAAATTCCGGCCTGTTAAAAATCCGCGAAGAGGTTCGAAAATCCGTATGGTAAGGAAAAAATCCGTACAGTTGGTAGCCTTAGCAATGGCCTTGCATATATTTTTAAATCCTACCAAAAATCGATGAGGTGATCCACTTGTTTTTTTAGATTACTATGTGGAATTAAAATTTGTTTGAATTTGTTTTTTTTTAACATATGTGTTTTTCGGCTAACATTGGTATGAAACGGTTTATGTCTCAAATTCATTTGAGATTTATTAAGTATATCAAATTTCCTTTCCAAATTTGCCAAACAAAATGAAAAATTGATCTGCTTTTTTAAACTGTAAAACAGTATAAAAAATCATTTTGCAAAAGTGATTCAGTTCATTGCCGCCAAAAGGTGAATCAAAATGTTTCTTCAGTACTTGAATATTTTACAAACTTATGATTGCAAAACAACTGGGCAGGTGTGAAATGCATTTTAAAACCCCTTTTTTTAAGAATATTTTTCTTCCAAAATTTCTGGAGGGAGGGCACAAAGTAGTCGGCGCCCCTGCTCAGAAAGATTTTTAGTTTTTTTTTTCTAGCTTTGCAGGGTTAATTTTGAGAGTATAATAATGTTCTACGAACTAGTAGGGCAGACAATTACAAACAAAATGTTATAAACATAAAGGTAACAATCACGAGATTAAACATGCATGTAACAATCACGAGTCTTCACGATCTTACCAAAAAGTTGGTTACGACGAAACAATGAAGTCACTTTTCCTTTTTTTTTTCTTTTTTCGTAAAATCGCATTAACTCGTGATGATTTGAAGCAATCGCCTTAAGTTCATAAACAATGAAATTGTCTGCTCTACAACTTTGTAGACTATAATTATACTCTTAGTTACAAAAAAAAAACACAAAATTTTCAAATGAAAAAAGTCTCTACACTAAATTTCCCACAAAATGACATGTTAAAAAAAAAATTACGGAAAAGTAACAAAAACTGGTAGAATTTCCGAAACTATGTGTCGTGTCGTTGCTAAATAAGTTTTTTTTTTCAATTCTCCGTACGGTGTTCAGGGACTCCATAGGACAAAGTTTCTCGCCAATCGAAGAGGGGTCCTGGCATTTTTTTTCCGATTTCTTGTGAGTTGGCGGAGAGTAACTCTTCTTTGAAAATATATATTATTATATTATTACATATGGAGTTTCCTCAATAAAGTTGTTTTTTTCTTTTTTCTTTTTCAGGTACGGTATCTAAAGCGGTGGCAAATAATCAATTAGAAGGTAAAAAATCATCCATAATAGTTTTTTGTTCATAACAAAATAATGCAAGATCCCTAAAATTGACCGACAATTAAAAAAAAACTTTAAACGCAATTTTTGAAGTTTCAAATGTGAGTTTTAATTATTGATGCCTCACAGCAAAAAAGCAGTAGTTCAGCTGTGTGTAAATGTTGTGTAATATTACATCCTGAAATATGTAGCTCATCAGTATGAAAACCCCACTTGACTGAAATGACTGCGTCATATCTGCGTTTAGCCTTTCCATTGATCTGATGGCCGAGCGGACTAAGGCGCCAGCCCTTACTGTCGGTGCTGGGTTTGAATCCCGTCGGCTGCAACTTTTTTGTGTTTTCAAAATGGTACATGCAGTGTATAACATTAGGTATCTTTTTTTGTCAGAGGTGATTACATGCTGTTGAATGCGATTTTAACATCACTAAGGCACTAAGATTAGTAATAATTAATTTCAAAGTTAAAAGTTGCAAGTGTTATTGAAACAGAATTTGAAAATATCATCAAATTTAGAGGTTTTTTTTTTAGTTTTACAAGGTTCCAAGTTTACACATTCGGGTTAGTTTAAATATTTTGGAAAAAGTCTAAGTGCACGTGTTTCTGGGGCTCCTAAGTTCATGATTCCCCTCGAGTTGAGACTGCGCAGTCATTTTTGTCATTTTTTGCAGGTCAGTGTAATCACTAGCTAGCACATTAGGTCAACAATATCCGTTCGAAAGAATTCCTCTCCTTTCCTCACTTGGCACTGCATTCAATTGTCAATTCTTCTCAACGCATGCCAGTCACATCCCAACACCTCCCGGGTTGGTGCGACATTCTGAGACCATTCCTCAACTCTTCGCATTCAACCCCTTTCTCGAACGCTGCAAATATTGATAAATTGACCCAATTTCGTGTCTAATCTCATTTCTATCCCCAGCCCCCAGAAAGTCCCCCCTGATGCTGCTGCTGCCAGAAGTGGAACCACATTTCCGTGAAATGCATTCCGATAACATCTGGCAGCATTTTCCGTTGAGCTTGGTGTCTTGGTGAAATCCACCCACCCCCCTACGTCCTTCAAGTCCTTCCGAAAACGGTGCGTTGATATGTGTCATTGATACGGCCGAAGAACTTGTTTGCCCTGCCAATTGGAGTGTGTTTTAGCAGCTTCTCGCTTCAGCTCGGAAGCTTTTTTCCGCAAAGCTCGTTTTTTCCTCCCCTCTGCTTCTTCTTCGTTCTCATCTGGATCAGACCGAACTCGGCTTCCCAGAGGTGATCCGAGATACAATTTCGCCAACCGGCACGATAGTTTGACAAACAAGTTTGCCTAATAAACCAATTTTGTCCAAATCTGCAGCCTCCTCGCCTCCTCTTGTCCAAACCAGCGCGCCATCTATCGGGGATTTCGACTCGGAGTACGCCCGAATGTCCGACTATGAGACGAAACGAAACCGTCGATTGCCGGAGCAGCTGCCCGGGGAAATGTATTTGCTGCCAATGTAGATATTCTGTGGCGACAAAATCACGTCGTCGGTATCAACCTCCTCGAGTGGGGGGAGAGGTTGGTAGAGGGTACACACACACGAACGTGTGAGCACACACATACATCACAAACACACGCACACAATTTGATTTGTGTGCTCACAGCAGTAGGAGTGTGTGCGTGTATCATTTGTGGAAGCAAGCATCCAGTTTGGAACTGGAGGATCTTTTTTGAAATTTGTTTTTAACTTTTGCTTGAAAATTGTGAATTATACTTGGAGAAAAAGGCCCTTGCAATTTTCATTTCAAGTTTGTGTTCCCGCCTTCAAAATTTTCCTGAGAAATCAGAGGGCATTAAGATAATTATTGACAAAAATTTACATTTTCATAAAAAAAAATCGAATGTAAAAACTATTCAGAATACATCCAATAATGCTTATTACTGTATTCTTAATGAAATTTAGACATTTTATGCTTATTTTTTAGATTTTTTTATTAAACACGAAAAATAAAAAAATGTGTTTTTTTCTAAATTCAATATAATTTTGTGAATTTGCGTGAAAATGCGTTACGTAATAAAGAACGCTCCCATGATGAATGATTTTTAAATGAACTGAATTTTTACACGATTATTTATAATAATGAGGGTTAGTGAATTTTCACGACTTTGCGAAAATCTTGTGAAACTCAAAGATTTTCGGAAATCAATACATAGAAAACAAATTTTAAAATACATTATCTACAAACTTTTTATGCGTCAATTTGATAAGTTGTCGAAAAAAGTAAAAATAAGTATGCTTAAGACATAAATTTTCATTGAAATATTTGGTTTATTTTGACGTTTTAAACTTATTTTTGCATTTTTAAACTTTTCACAAATTTGATGATTTGGAACCACAGATTAGAAATACTCGCAGCAGTACCATGAAACTTTAAAAATGTATTAAGCATCAATGTATTCTTTTTCTGTCAGGGACAAACCATTTTTATTGTTGATACACCATATTCTTTTTTTAAGTCACCTTTTTTTAAACGATTCTCGGTTTACACAACTTTTTTTAAGTCATGAGAATGTCCATGACTTAAATTGAGAATCTGACTTAACCCTTTCAGGCCTGATGGGTCATCAAAATCAAACCATCCACATTAACGACCCCCGGGTTTTTTGTGGTCTCTATTGCAAGTTTCTGCTCGAACCTAGGAGTCCGAAGGCTTGAATGGGGAGAGCACCCAAACCTCTTTCTACTCCAAGGAACCTTCCACTCCAGTGTTTGAACTGACGACATTTGGATTGCGAGTCCAACCGCAGCCAGCGATTCCACCGGAGTAGGCTTGGTTTGGTGTGTTGTTTGTACTTATGGCATGGAGACGACTCCTACACCTGGAATGACTTAACGGCCTAACAACCAAGGCCGGGACCGATATTTTACTTCCTCATCCGATGGAATGTTGCGGCAGATGGGAATCGAACCTAGAATCATCCGCTTACAAAGCGGACAGCGTAACCATTCGGCCACGCACTGCCACGATGCCTGATAAGTCATATATGACCCAAAAATGAAAATTTCCAAAACTATAATTTTCGTATGGTCGTAAGAATCATTTTGCTATCATTAACCAAAAAAAATATTTAAAAAAAAACGGGCTTGAAAGGGTTAAATCAAGAATCTTTGGGAATCTTTGTCCGAGTATTTTCAAAATGTATTAATTGTATTATGTTCAGTTATGTTATTAAATCATTTTAGCATGGTTTTAGAACACCTGGGATGTTCTAGTCCATCCGAAACTTCCGGGAATTTTGTGCAACTGGCTTACCAAAGAAATTAGTCCAAACTTCAAAACTTTGACTACAGATCCTACCCAGACTGATTCAGTGAGTGCGGTAGACTACAGTGCATTGTTGTAACAACTTATTGGGATGATGTGGGTCATCCAAGGACTCCCTGGAGTTATGACCTGTGGGTCTACCACCGTAACAAGCCAGAGGTCGACGGTTTTTGACCCTGGAACAAATCCGCATAGTTTCAGTGAGTATGGTAGACGATACGCACTGAAGCTATGCCGATATATTCTGGCTTGTTACGGTGGTAGACCTGCAGATCTTAACTCGAGGTTATCCTTGGATGACCCAGATTATCCCAATAAGTTGTTACAACAATGTACTGTATCCTACCGCACTCACTGGAGTAGTCTGGGTAGGAAGTTTTGATGTTTCGACTAGTTTCTTTAGTAAGCCAGTTGCACAAAATTCCTGGAAGTTTCGGATGGACTAGAACATCTCAGGTGATCCAAAACCTTGCTAAAATGTTTTAATAACATAACTAAGCAATATTCTATTGATACATTTTGAAAATTCTCCGACAAATTACAAAATCCCAAATATTCTTAATTTAAGTCAGATTCTCAATTTAAGTCATGGACATTCTTTTTTGAACGATTCTCGATTTAAATACCCCCATTTTGTTGTGTAAATCAAGAATATGGTGTATAATGAAATTAGAGGTGCAACCAACTGAAATCAAATGAATTTTCCTGCCTTTATCGTTACTTTCATCATGATTGCGTTCGTTTTAAAACATTTTTTTTTATATTTTGGATATTAGTGAAATTTAAAACATTTTGAATATTAGTGGAATTTCCATGTAGGTACAGTTCGATTTTTTTCGTAATATTTTTGTGAAAAACTGGAAATTTTCAGTTGGAAAAATCACTTAGCCTGGACGTTTAATATATACTTAAGTATATTAAACTCACCAGGATCGTGGTGTAGGGGAAAGCGTGATTGCCTCTCACCCAGTCGGCCTGGGTTCGATCCCAGAAGGTCCCGGTGGCCAATTTTGAGACGAGATCACTGACTGATCACGCCTTCCGTCGGACAGGAAGTAAATGTAAATGTGCGAAATCGGACGAGCTTTTCGGTTAAAAATATTCACAAGACTGAACAATCGAGTCTGTCATATAGAACGGCCAAAAAAATAACATGTTTATTTCAAACTATTTTATTTTTAACACCGCTGTAACTTCACAAGGATTGGCAAAAGGAAATATTTTTTAATTGTCTGTTGGTTTTTGAAAATGTTGGCACATTAAAAAAAAGGTTTAAGCAAATGATTTTTTTTATTTTTGATTGCAAATTCGATTTTACATTAAAAATAGGTCAATGAATTTTAAGAATAAGATTTCTTTTTTCTACAAAAAATCAGGGCCCCCTTCAAAATCGGTCCGAAAAATCAGGGCCCAAAAAAAAATATTTCAAAAAACTTCAAATTTTCAAGGAAACAAAAGTCTAATTAATTTAATACAGTTTGAAATGCATTTTCCTGCTTTTCAAATAATACATAGGCAATTTTTTGTAATCTTACATTGAAAGATTACACAGCACAGCAAAAAGTTTTTTTTTTCAGTGGAAAAAAATCTCTTCTATACTTGGATATTTTGTAAACTAATGGTTGCAAAACAATTGGGTAGGTGTTAAAAAAAAAAAAAAAAAAATCATTTAAACGTTAACACCATGGCTTGTAATTTTAATTTACATGTTTCTTTATTTTTTTACCACTGAGCAATTCTCTACGAAATCGGTCTTTTTTAGAAATTTTAATTTTTGTATTTTTTTAATTCGGCTAAAACTTTTTTGGTGATTTTGGTATGCCCAACGAAGCCATTTCGCATCATTAGTTTGTCCATATAATATTCCATACAAATTTGGCAGCTGTCCATACAAAAATGATGTGTGAAAATCCAAAAAGATGTATCTTTTAAAGGAATTTTTTGATCGATTTGGTGTCTTCGGCAAAGTTGTAGGTATGGATACGTACTACACTGAAAAAAAGATACAGGATTAATAAATTTGGTGATTTTTAATTTAATTTTTTGACACTAAAACATGATTTGCAAAAAAACACTATTCTTATTTTTTTACATGTTTTAGAGGACATCTAATGCCAACTTTTTAAAAATTTCCAGGTTGTGCAAAAAATCTTTGACCGAGTTATGAATTTTTGAATTGACACTGATTTATTGAAAATAGTCGAAGTTTTTATTGTTTTTAAATAATTTTGAATTATTATTTTATTTTAAAAAATTTTAAATCAAAACATATCAAAATATAAAAAAAATAAAAATAGTGTTTTTTTTTTGCAAATCAAGTTGTTGTCACTATTAAAAAAAATATAACTTGTCGGCACAGCTTTGGTCCATAACACTGAATGGCTAAAAACTGCGGGTTTTTGTCCCGTTAAACATATAACAAAATATCAATAAATACAGATTTTTTGAAATTGAATTTTGTGAAAAAAAAAAAGTTATTTTATAAGTAATACAAATCGTGTAACTATTTTTTCTGAACAGTCCTCATGAATTCCTACAACTTTGCCGATGATATCAAATCAATCAAAAACTTCCTTGAAAATCAAAGAAGTTTGACTTAAATAAAAAATATTGAAGTAAAATACATTTCCGGGTTTGGTGGAGAATTGGTAAAAAGCATCATTCTTTTACAAAATTGTTGAAAATTTTATTTAAATAAAAAACCTGTATGCTTAGATGTTTGTGATTTCAGGGATCGAAAAATCTTTTAAATAAAGATTTTTCTGTATATCTGCTTGGAAGTATCTGAAAGTACACATTTTTGAGTACAATTGCTGAACATATCAAGGAGGTCTTTTTTGTTTAACTCATTTTATCTTAATTTGAAAATGAGAATGTTTTAATCGATTTTTGCTCATAACTGTTGATACAATTTACCAAAATTCGCTTTTAAGAATAAAAATTTCCATTTTGACAAGCTGTCTTAAAGGGTCAGGAATTAAGAAATGAATTTTATTTGAAGTAACCAAAATTTGATGCCGTATCGACGAATTTCCAATCATTTAAAAAAATTAAAACCGGTAGATGAATTTTATTATCAGCTGTAAATTATTTGTGCAAACCCACCTTTGATGCTAGATAAAATCTCATTCATTTGCCAAAGTGCTGAAAATGTAACAGTAGGGTGGAATCTAGTTATATGAGAAAAAATAAAATTTGCCAAATCAAATCAGCAACATATTTTTTTGGTTCTTTCTGAGGTCCAAAACAAATGGAGGCTTTTCACAATTGTCGCAAACAATGCGAAACTTTGGGGTGGTGCCAAAAAAGAGGGATTGGTCCGACGTGAATAAAAATCAAGATATTTGTTTGATTTTGTTTTGTTTTTCAACAGCCGCACCAAATCTGAGCTTGATCAGAAAATGTTGATTGTAATTTTGCTCATTTTTGTGTGCGAAATGTTAAAAAATGAATTTTTTATCATCCGCTTTTGACTTTTTTTTAATTAATAAACTGCAACAAAAAAAATTCAAAAGGTCAGCTTTTGGAAAACTAAATTTGAAGACTGAGCTGTTTTTTTTTATCAAAATTAAAACCATAAACAACCTTCCAGTGCACTGACCAAAAGTCCACATTTCATGCTACAATCAACAGTCCGGGGCAAAACTTTTCCTTCCGTTCCCCGCAAAACCCCCCTCACCCATCCTTCTTTCAGTGGGGACATTAGCTATCGCCTCTCGGAAACGCCCAGGCTCCCCAGTGTCACCGTATAGCTGGCCGGCTGGGGCCGGCTCCAACATTTCCCAGAACCGCTCACCATATCGTCGTCCTCGTCTAATTATAATTTGAACGCGACAGCGCAAACATGGTATCAAAAATACAAATATTGGCTCTGTATCAACAATGAAACATGACGACACTGAGCGAGCGAGCTTCTGCTGGGGTCCCCCCGAAGGGGGCATTCTCACACACTCACAAATGACACTCACACTTCGCCGCCAACGGGCTGTCTTTGTTTGCAGCGCAGCAACACTCGCTCGGTTCATGATGTGTGTGATAAGGGGGGGAAACCGCAGAAGAGGGGGGGGGGGGATCCCCCGATCGTGCAATTGATTAACACACTAATTGCCTCCGCACTGGAAATTGTGCGCCGGCAATGGGTGGGGATGGTCAATTCATCATTCCCCACCCCACCCTCACCATCACAATTTGTTGCATTTCGATTATTTTCGAAATTTGAAAGAGAGGCAAACCGGGGGGGGGGGGGGGGGGGGAGAACCATTTGATGAATTGGGAGTGGACCCCCTCCCCTCCCTTTGCCACGGAGGGAAAACCCGGTCGCGGAAAAAGGAGCATCATTAAACTTTCATGTGTCAGGTTTAGCAAATGACAACAGGGAACGGAGAGAGGTAGGAAAGGGGAGGAGTGGGGGGAGGGGGGGGTCTAAATGACCACACGTGAGTCCACGTACGCACGTGCCCAAATGCGTGCGTCTGGCATCAGGAGGGAAAATGTTTATAAATATTGTGCGCGAGTGTGTGTGTGTTTGTGTGTTTTGGGATTGGACAAAGCCCGCGGGTGATCGGTACAACGACACGTGGAAAGAGTGAAATGGTGCAGTTTTGGGCGAGTTGAGTTGAGTTTTGGTGTGGATAATTTTGTTAAATGTTATGATCGGATTTTAATGCATTTACTGATTCTTAACTTGAAATTTGGTAATTCTCCGCCAACTCATACAGCAGTTGCCCCGATCCCTCTTCGATTTGCGTGAAACTTTGCTCTACGGGGTAACTTTTGTCATTGATCACGAATCCAAGGTCCGTTTTTTGATATCTCGTGACGGAGGGGCAGTATGACCTCTTTCATTTTTGAACATGCGAAAAAAGAGGTATTTTTCAATAATTTGCTCAATAGTTTGCTGATGAGAAGGAAATTCTGTGTCTAAAGGACTTTTATGTAAAGTTGTACGCCCAATTTGATGGCGTACTCAGAATTCCGAAATACGTAATTTTCATCGAAAAAAACACTTAAAAAGTTTTAAAAACTCTGCCATTTTCCGTTTCTTGACTTTAAATTTTTTTGGAACATGTCAATTTAAGGGAAATTTAATTTACTTGACCCAGAAGGGCATTTTTTTAAATTTAGAACAAAAATTTTCTCTTTAAACTTTATTATTATTATGTATTACAATAAAGGTGCTCAGCACTGGCTAGGCTATTTGCACCTGATCTTCTACAAAGGTTTACAATGTTTTTATACTCTAAAAATAACTAAGCCCTAAATGCCTACTCTATATTTTAGTATAAACATCAATTGCTTTAAGATACTCAAATAAATTTTTGTGCAGCAAATATTTTTCATCAAGTAGAACAGAGTCATCAATCCTAAATTGTGCCCTCTCGTTACGAAAGCGACTACACTCAAATAAGAAATGGTTGACAGTAATTTGTGTTTTACAAATCTCACAGTTTGGAGGATCTTCTCTTACAAACAGATGTTTATGAGTATAATTACAATGACCTATCCTTAATCTGCATAACACTACAGATTCTTTTCTCGATCTACGACACGATGACTCCCAAGCAGAAACATCAGTCTTAAAAACGCGCAGTTTGTTATTTTCGATTGTTTGCCATTCAGTTTCCCAAGAACGGAAGATTTCTGCCTTTAGTTTAGATTTTAGATCACTTATTACAAACTTCATATTAGTAATAGGATTTTGTATACTCATTTTTGCCAAATTATCAACTATTTCATTTCCCAGTATTCCTATATGACTGGGTATCCAAAGAAAAACTACTGAACGATGTTGATCATTGATGTCTTTTAAAATTTTATGAATTTTTTGAACAATTGGATGCTCTGAGAAAATGTTTTCAATACTTTGCAATGAGCTTTTAGAGTCTGAACAAATAACAAAATTAACGCCAAAATCAGAGGAAGAAATTTTTTCTAGAGAGTGCAGGATAGCTAAAAGTTCCGCGACAAAGATCGATGTAAAGTTCGGTAAATGAACCTGAACTTCAAATTTTTCGCTATAACACGCAAGTCCGGTCAAATCGTTTTGTTTTGAACCGTCGGTGTATATGAAAAAATGATTTTTATATTTACAATTACAAAGCCTCACATATTCAGCTCTAAATATGTGAGCATTATGGGCAGATTTTTTAAAACTACCAAGCGTATAATCAATTTTAGGTTTTGAAATGCACCATGGTGGAAAAGAATGAAAACCACGATAAAAAATATTCATAGTATTAATACCATATTTTTCTAACAGTACGTTACATCTAAATTTAAATGATTTGGAAGATTTAATTCGTGAATCATTGTCAAAATTTTTTAGTGGATGATTTTCGATTGAGGCAATCCTTAAGCCAAGTTGGATAACTTGATTTTCTCTTCTGAACTTTAATGGCATAATACCAGCTTCTGCAAGAATACTACATGTCGGACTTGAGCGGAATGCTCCTGTGGAAAGACGAACTCCTAGATGGTTCACTGAGTTCAATTGATCTACTAAATTTTTACGGCCAGTTGAATAAAGTACGGATCCGTAATCAATTTTTGATAAAACAAGAGTTTTATGCAAAGTCAACAAAGTTTTTCGATCTGATCCCCAAGATGTGCTACTAAGAGTTTTTATTATATTTGTTGCATTAGAAGCTTTAGATTTCAAATGTTTCAAATATTGAACCCAAGTTAATTTTTTTTCAAATATGATACCTAGAAATGTATGCTCTTCAACTACCTCTATAGATTTAGTTTGAAGGAAAAGCTCAGGGTCTGAGTTGCAGCTTTTCAATTTGCAAAAATGTACCATTTTGGTTTTAGTTGGAGAGAATTTAAAACCGGTTTTATCACACCAAGTAGAAAGATTATCTAAAAAAATTTGCATTTCGGTCTCTATTTCTATTAAACAACTACTTCTCATATAAACAACAAAATCATCTGCATAGGACAGTCGCTCCATATTTAATGGTAGAACATCATGAATGGAACGAATTCCAACAAGAAATAATGTAACACTGAGTACTGAGCCCTGTAAAACTCCGTTTTCTAAATCATAAAACGACGAAAATAAATCACCGATGCAGACTCTAAATTTACGCTTACTCATAAAGTTTTTAATAAAATAAAGTATGTTGCCTCTAACTCCTACATCATGCAATGTTTTAATAATATTATGTTGCCAAGTCATATCATAAGCTTTTTCTAAATCGAAAAAGATTGCTACAAGATGTTGTTTGCATGCAAAAGCATCTTGAATTGCCGTTTCCAAAGATACAAGATTATCCATTGTATTACGATACTTACGGAAACCATTCTGACAAGAACTGAAAAAATTTATTGATTCAAGATACCAAACTAATCTACGATTTATCATTTTCTCCATCGCCTTGCAAGGGCAACAAGTTAATGAGATTGGTCGTTTATTGGAAGGAAGTAGAGGATTTTTATTACTTTTCTCGATTGGAATGACAATTGATTCCTTCCAGATGGATGGAAATGTATGAGTAAAAAATAGTTCATTGTAAGTTTTTAAAAGATATAGTTTTCCATCAATTGGAAGATTTTGAAGCATTTGATAAGTTATATCATCAGGTCCTGGTGAAGAACCTTTAAAACTATAAAGAGTAGATTCTAATTCGATCAGAGTAAACTTAATATTTAGAAAAGAGGAGGTACTATCTTCGTAATCTATTAAATCAAAGTTTTCACAATGTTGTTTGTATGTTAGAAAATTTGGAGAATAATTTTCTGAACTCGAAATTTGAGCGAACGTTTTACCTAATTCTTCAGCAATTAATAATGGGTCTGTAATCAAAATATCGTTAACTTTCAGTGAACAAATCGTATTATTTTTAAATTTACCTGAAATTTTTCTAATTTGACTCCAAACTTGTGTAGGTGCTGTTCTAAGATCAATAGAAGATACAAAATTTTGCCATGAAAGTTTTTTGGATAATCTGATAAGGCGTCGCGCTTTAGCTTTTGCAAAAGAGTACGCAATTTTATTTGCGTCACAAATGTTTTTGTTGAATGTGCGAAGAGCTTTTTTCCGATTTTTAATTGCAATTGCAATTTCTTTATTCCACCAAGGTGGCTTGGCTTTTTTGATAGTATTAGATGTTCTAGGAATTGATTCTGTCGCTGCTTTTATAATGACAGAATTTAAAGACTCAAGTCGATCAGTAGGTGAAATGTAATTGCTGTTATCTAAGTTTAGCGAGACAAGATTCTGAAAAGACTCCCAATCCGCTGCCTTGGATATCCATTGAGGTCTTCTTTTCCTTGGTTTTTGATTTGAAAGAAAGGATAAAATAATGGGAAAATGGTCACTGTTGCATAAATCTGGGTGTACATTCCAGTCAAAGAGTGGACTTAAACTGGGACTGCACAGGGAAAGATCAATGGCTGAGTAAGAATTGTGAGCTTGAGAAAAATGAGTATACGAACCTGTATTTAATAAATTTAAATCAAGAGTACTAAGAATAGTTTCAATTATGTTTCCTTTTGTATTGGTTGAGTTACAACCCCATGTTAAACTATGCGCATTGAAATCCCCAGTTAACAGGAAAGGTGTTGGCAACTGATTGATTAAATTACTTATTTCTGCTTTAGATGTTTGTAAATTGGGTGGAAGATACAGACTGCAAATAGTAAATTCTATAGGGTAAAAGAGACGCACTGCGACTGCTTGGAGGTCTGTGTCGAGATCGATTTCATTAGGATGGTACTGTTCTTTAACACATACTGCGGCTCCTCCTGAGGCACGTAAGTGGTAGTTGTCAAGGGCGTAGAAGATTTTGTAGTTTTTGAGTGTAGGCTTTTTTGCTGTGCACAAAATGAGTTTCTTGCAGACTAATCGCTCCAGGAGCATAGTCGTGTACCAATAGTTTAAGTTCTTCAAAGTTATTGTAGAACCCGTTACAATTCCATTGTAAGATGTTAAAGGCCATAAAACGAGAGTTTAGGGGGGTATTAATAGATGTTAGTGGGAAATGGTACGGCAAGAAACAATAATAAGCTTGCTTAGAATTCTTCTTCTGATACTTGTTCGAGAATGTTAATAGAGTTAGTAATTGCTTGGGAAATGGTTAGTAGGTTGTTAGATTCTGCTGAATTCGTGTTTGTGTTGGTGTTGGTGTTGTTGATAGTGTTAGTGTCGGTGTCAATTTGTTGGTCACAATCCATAAGATTGTGAGGTGTTTGTGATAGAGCGAGTAATTGTTGTGGCTGGAGTGTACCTTCGATCGTTTGTGTGTGCATCATAAAGTCGGGTGGCATGCTGGTCTGCGAGACAAACAATGCGTTCACATCGTTCGTCGTAGTGGAGCAGCTGGGTTGTTGGTCTGCGTTGTTGAGTTCGTTCATTGGTGATAGTTGTCCACGGTTGTTTGGTCCAGTTGGTGTTGGTGATGATTTGTTGTCGTTCTTTGTATTCGTAGGCTTGGCTGGTTGCGGCGTTCGGGGTTGATTTGGGGCGACTGCTGATTGTAGATTTCTGCTCGGATCAGTTGCTGTTCGGAGACCTCGGGCCACCTGCGCAAAGCTGCTGGTGAAGACTGGGACTTCGGGTACTTGTTGTCTTCTCTTCTTGCGGGCATCGTTCAGCGAAAGGCGTTCAGTCACACTAATTTTTTGGATTTCCATTTCGTCCAAGTATCTGGGACATTTTCGGTCAAGAGCGGAATGTTGTCCTTGACAGTGTAGACAGGAATTCGGCTTTGGACACGGGGCGTTATCATGGTATGGGGTACCACAATTGGCACAGGTCCGAGGTCCAGTACAGCGATTTTTGGTGTGTCCGTACTTAAGACAGTTCATGCAGCGGAGGGGGGATGGGATGTATTGTTTGACCTTGCACGGGTAGAATCCAACATCAATGGAGTCAGGGATGTGGCACAAATCGAACGTGAGGATAAAGACTCCCGTATCGATAAGCTGTCCGTTGTCGAGTTTTTTTCTTCATTCGATCAACCTTGACTACCTTCTGGTCCTTGAGTTCGCTGAGGATGAGTTCATCAGAGACCTTGATCAGATCTCGACAGAAAATGGTTCCGGAGCAAAGGTTCAGTTTGGGATGTTCCGTGATTTTGATGTTCATCGTGCCGCCAAACTTTTCTTGCTTCAACAACTTCGCTGCTTGTTGTCGGTCAACCGTTTTCAGCAACAGGTCGCCATCTTTCAATCTGCTAATTTGAACGTTTGTCGTGATGGCGTCCATCGCTTTCTTAATGAAGAAAGGATTTTCGAGTTCCATTGTCTTTCCAGGGTCAGTGCGTTTGAGGATCAGAAAACGTGGTCCGTTGTACTGGTCCATCCGGATTTGTTTGGTGTACAGATTCTGGTTCGGTACCGTGTCCTTCCGCTTGCCTGACTTGCCGGGCTTGTTTTTCGGTGATGTCAGTTCCGTAAATTCTGTTGAGTCACCTCCGGACAACGGCTCAAAGCGTGAGCCAAATGTCCGGACTCCCCCTCCAGGGTCCTCACTCATCTCCCAAAACTCCCTCAGCACTGCAAATGTGGTAACTTCACTAGTCAAAAAGTCTTTTGTGTACGAGCGGAACGAGAAAACAATAACTGAGTTCGCGATACGAAAGCAATCCAAATACGTCTTACTCCGTCTGCGGTTGAACTCGGAATGTCTTTAAACTTTAAACTTTCTTTTCAGGAAGTCCTTGGATGTCTCAGAACATACCAACACATCAGCAAAGTAGTCTACCATACTCACTGAAGCTATGTGAATATGTTCCGGGGTCAAAAACCATCGACCTCTAGCTTGTTACGGCGGCAGACCCACAGATCTTAACTCCAGAGAGTCCTTGGATGTCCCAGAACATCCCAACACATCAGCAAAGCAGTCTACCATACTCACTGAAGCTATTTGAATATGTTCCGGGGTCAAAAACCATCGACCTCTAGCTTGTTACAGCGGTAGACTCACAGATCTTAACTCCAGGAAGTCCTTGGATGTCTCAGAACATCCCAACACATCAGCAAAGTAGTCTACCATACTCACTGAAGCTATGTGAATATGCTCCGGGGTCAAAAACCATCGACCTCTAGCTTGTTACGGCGGTAGACTCACATATCATAACTCCAGGAAGTTCTTGGATGACCCAGATCATCCCAATAAGTTGTTTCAATAAGGGTCTGTAGCCTACCACACTCACTGAAGCAGTCTGGGTAGGATCTGTTGTCAAAATCTTGAAGTTTCTACTTATTTCTTTGGTAAGCCTGTTGCACAACACTTCCGGAAGTTTTGGATGGACTAGAACATCCCAGGTGTTCCAAAACCATGATAAAATGTTTTAATAACATTCCTTAACAAAATTCAATTGTTACATTTTGAAAATTTTCCGAAAAATTACGAAATCCCAAATATTCTTAATTTAAGTCATATTCTCAATTTAAGTCATGGACATTCTTTTTTTAAACGATTCTCGATTTAAACACCCCCATTTCGTTGTGTAAATCAAGAATATGGTGTACTGTTAATTAGTGATAATCTACACTTCAATCTAAACAAAGACAGCAGTTTTTTGATAGTTTAAAATACATTAAAAATTGCTTCTTTGTTGTGCATTTGATTTTGAATAAACAACAATTTTTAATCTAATGTGATTCAAATTAAATAAATTTCTTTTTAGTATATTTTAAACTATCTTTTTAAAATCAGCAATCAAAAAAAAATAATTAAATGATACCAGCCAATGTTTAATTACTGATAAGTTTAGACTTTCATGATTTATTTGAAAATATAATTTGAAAATTATTGTTTTGTTCTGGTAGTGTTTTACCGAAATCAATAAAAATCAAAACATTTTACAAAAAAAAATGCCTAAACAGCTCTCAATTTTCAGACCAAAATTTGTTTTTTTTTTCAATTCCGTGAATTCTCGGGATAAAATATAAAAATTCTCGGGGTTCAGGAATTCCCTGTTTAAAAAAATCCCGGTAAATTTGTCGCGGGAATTCCCGGGATGGATGCACTAGGTTTTTTGCCTTCCAACTCTACCTCAGACATAATTTTGGTTTGATTTTTGCAATATATTTATCATTGGAAATAAACTCATGCATCTGAACTTGATAAGAAAATAAATTTTACGTTAATGAGAAAAAAGGAAAAAAAAAGATTATTTTTGATATCATCAACCAAAATAAAATAAATTAAATTTAATAAAAAAAAGTTTAGGAACTATGCTTTAAGTGATCGAATTTTTTTTTTTGAATATGTGAAATGCAAGAAATTATAAAGTAAAAAATCATAATTGCTCTTTTTCAATTAAATTTATGTTAAAAATATTTTTTCTTAAATCTTCAAGGAACAAACTTTTTCTGCATTTATTTTCTAAAAAGGGAAATGAGCAGGGTTGTTAAAATATCAAATTATCACCTCTCAGCAACTACAATTATCTCGCCTGAATATTCATGCCTCAAATACAACTACTCTTCTCTCTTCATTGAAACTCTCAGCGCCGAACATAGCCGAACACGTTTTCGTGTTTACCCACTCGCGATTGACATTTTCCTTTTCTCTCTCATTCTCGCTTCCACGATCATCCTACCGCAACAGCGTTTAACCACAAAAATCACCACAAAACCAATTTTGCAAACGCAGTTTGAAGGGGCGTCATGCGTGGTCGGCTCCTAATCGCCATCTCGCGTTCTCTCATTGCAGTTTTCGGAGAGGTTGAGAGACTCAGCGGTGAGAGCGCATAGTCGAGGAAAAGGGAAGGAGTGATAAAGAGAGAATGACATCGCTGGGAATCACGAGACACAAGAAGGGGTCTCACAAGCTATAGTGACGGCCGCTATACTCTCGGATATTTTTGGTGCAGAGATAATCTATTGATAGCTTTTCTATCACTCTTTTGCAACACTGGAAATGAGTTTTAAATTATGTATTTTTTAATCTGTTAACGTGGAATGCAACGATGCCAGAATATTTTATGGGAGATCTGTATTTTCTTAGAAATAATTCACTATTGTATCTGTATCATGTCAAATTCGAAGCCATACAAGACATTTATACAATTTTAACAGCAGATTTATGCCTTTTAATCATATTAAAGCATAATTCAAATACTAAATTGTTAAAACAAATAATTATAATCAATATTTAAAAATCTATACGTACAGATTTTTGTGAATTTTGGGATCGAAAAATCTGTTAAATACAGATTTATGTGTATTTCAAGCATGACTGGTGAAATGTCTTTTTTTCATTTGATTACATGACATATTTTATTCATTTTTTTGTTAAAATTAACCTTTTGCACAACAAAAAATAATTTAATTGTTTTGACACATTATAAAAAATAATCAATAATTAAATTTCAACACATTTCTCTACTTGGAAAAGCAAAATTTGAAAATTTAATTCAAGATTGAACCGGTTCCAATTTTTATCCCTCGGCTTTATGAAAATATTTTTTCCTTGAGATTTTTTGTTTGTGGGTTCATATTTAAGCATTTTGTAATGTTAAACATGTAAACATTTTAAACATTTTAAACATTTTAAATTTATGTTTTTTTTTATGAAAATGTTAATTTTAGTAATTAACCGAGATTTTTTAACCAGGAAATTTGAGGGGGTGGGAGCAAAAGCTTAACATTAAATATGCAAATGCCTTAAGAAATATTGTTTGCTATTTAGTGGAAAACCAGAAGAAATATAAATTTCCGAAATAGTTTTTTCTAAAGGTGATGATTTCGGCTGTAGTCAAATTTTCGAACTTTTAGGTAGCTTGAGTTTTAGAGGTTGAAACCTCGAGAAAAAAATTCTAAATTTAATTTTCTTCATTCTGAAGAACCAACTCCTTCCAATAAAACACAATTCCAGCTTGTAAATTCTCCATGGTGACATCGCCCCTCCACACGTGCCCCCGCCCACATCCATTCTAAAGGAGAAATCGTTATCACTCTGCAGCAGTCAGTGTCGTCGTCGTGCGTCAGTTTTGCGGACTTTGCCATGGGGATGACCACACACACACCAACACCGCAATGCCCATCAGCACCAGACACACATCGGGTCATCATCGAGAGAGTCTACCTGTTAACCCGCGTTGTTACGACTGTGAAAAACGATTAACGCATAAAACAGTGCTCCCAGCCTCACTCCGCTTTATGGACAAAGGGCTTCCTTTGTCGATTTGTGTGTGTGTGTGGTGTGTCCTTTGAGTGATACAGTAGATTTCGCAGTGGGGTTGAAGATTGATACTTTCTTTGAAAAAGCAACAAAAAAATATTTTTTTTTTGCAGTTGCTTTAATGAAAGCACAATTTTCCACTTTACAAAAAAAATAATGCAAATTTAATTCAAACAAAACCACCTTAATCACACCCTGCTAAATCCATTGTGCCCACGTGGATCAGCCACGTGACGCGTCCACCCGCGTGTAATTGTGGCCTTTTTCTGGGCGGGAACGGGACAACACATCCCATAATTCCGTCGAATTTGCCGCTTAATCACTGGAGGATTTGCAGGACGACCGACGCCGCAGCTCGGGATGCGCGCAGTGGGATAATTTTCATTTAATTGAATAATGCATTTTCAGCGGACTTGGGTTGAGTGTGTGCTCTTGTTTTTTTGTGCCCGTTGCTGTTTCTGCTGTCCCATGCAGGTAATCTCCGTGCGGATGCGGATTTAATGGACACGGGATTCAATGGGAAATTATGAATATCATGGAGTGATAATTAACAGGATGTTTTGGAGAGGATGGGGGGGGGGGGGATTTTGTTCAACAGCGTTGAAGTTAGGGTGATCTTTTTAAGATTAAACTAGAGCAATTCTCTTAGATTTCGTAAATTCGATTTTTTTTTGTATTTTTTAATCCTGCAGAAACCTTTTTGGGGCTTCCGTTATGACCATTTTGCATCATAAGTTTGTCCATATAATTTCCCAAACAAATTTGGCAACTGTCCATACAAAAATGAAAAATGAAAATTCCAAAATCAGTTTATTTCGAAGAATAGTTTTGATCGATTCGGTGTCTTGAGCAAAGTTGTAGGTATGGATAAGGACTACACTGAAAATAATGACACACGTTAAAAATTTGGGGTGATTTTTAATTTTACTTTTTGTCACTAAAACTTGATTTGCAAAAAAAAACTTTATTTTTTTCTTTTATTTTTTAAGAGACATTAATTGCCAACTTTTCAGAAATTTTCAGAACGGGCATAAAATCTTTGACCGAGTTATGAAATCGAAGTTTTGGTCGTAAACCTGTTTCAACTTAATTTTTCGATGTAAAATCGAATTTACAATAAACCAAGTACACCAGTGAATTTTTTATAAGGGACACCGTTTTCAAGTTCTAGCCATTTTTAGGTAACTTTTTTGAAAATTGTCGCAGTTATTCATTTTTTTTTAATTAGTGCCCATGTTTGCCTATTTTTGTAAAAATGTATTTTTGAAAGATGAGAAAATTCTCTATATTTTGCTTTTCTGAACTTTGTTGATACGACTACACTGAAAATAATGACATGATAAAGTTAAGAAAATGCGAAAAATATTATGTTTTTTTTTTAATCAGTATTGATTCAAAAACTCAATCAAAAATGTTTTGCCAATTTTTTGCACATTTTGGAAATTTATGAAAAGTTGGCATTGATGTCCACTAAAACATAAAAAAAGTTTATCATGTTGACAAAAAGTGAAATTAAAAACCATCAAAATAATTTATCGTGTATAATTTTTTTTCAGTGTAGTAAAAAAATCGGTTTCGTAGAGAATTGAGCAGCAGCTCAAAAAAAATGTTTTGAAGCACCGAAGAGTGGAATGGCCAAAAGGTCAAAAGTGCGTTAAGTATACAATTTTGTACTATTGGTAGTCCTTTTAAAATATTTAGTTTTGGTTCAAACGTATTTCAGCTAATTTTTCAGCTTTTCAATTTTGTTTTCTTTAGAAAATAACTATTTTTGAGAGTTTTTCCATTCTAGTTAGCGAGGACAAGTTTATCATTCTTTTATGAGCTTTTATTTAAAATCAATTAAATTTGAAAACGTCTCTAAAAATTTAACTAAGTGTTTCATTGTTTTGAATTCTTTCAAACATAAGCAAATCTTTGTAAATTTTGGTGATTTTTTTATGTAGGCATTTACATTTCAATATTAACTTCAAAGGGTTTCCAGCATCAAGAATTAAAAATCAGTTTAAATGGAATTTCCATAATTAATGGAAATATGTCAAGATTTACTTTTAATTTTCCAGGATAACCAGATATCATCAAAAACTACCTTAAACTACACAAAATTAATTAGAGTTACTCTGAATAACTTTGGATTATTGCATACAGTCAAGCCTCGGTTTAGTACTGCATATGGGGGATGCAAAACCGATTCGTGCATAACTGAAGTACAGAGCTTATGATAATTTGGCTATATGGCTATTATAGAATGGAAAATAATGCAGAAATTAAAAAGATATATTTTTTTGGAATCGGGATGATGGCAGCAATCCATAGTGATTATAGTTACATGAAAATTTTCACAAAAATATGTTTTTTTCCTGTATTTTGAAAATGCTATTTTTTACTCTGAAAAAACCTCATCATGATCATGTTTTTGTCATATATTTTGAATGTCAGACAATTTTTTTGAAAATACTTTAAATTTTCACAAAACTACGTATTAAAGAAAAAATAACCAAAATTTCTGTTTTTTTTTTTGAAATTTTGATATCAAATGATTGGGATTTTTTCATTCATTTCGAATGTAGTAACAATGTTTTTGAAAATACGCAACATTTTTACAAAATCACGTATTTTCGAAAAAATACTAAACATTTCAGTTTTTTGCAGTATGGGGGTCAAATAATCGGGATTTTTTCATACATTTTTAATGCACTAATAACATTTTTGAAATTTCTCAAAATGTTCACAAAACTACGTATTATCTTATATCTTTTGAATGTAATAACAACCTTTTTCAAAATACTCAAAATTTTCATAAAATAACGTATTTTTGAACAAAAAGTTCAGTTCGGTAACAAACGAAACTTTTTTAAGAAAAAAAAATTGTTACAGCTTTAAAAACTTATTAAAATATCTTTATCATTTGACATGAATATTGCGAAAAACTAAAACTTTGAGCATTTATTCGAAAATTAATAGTTTTGTGAAAAATTTGAATATTTTTAAAACATTGGCAAACAACCTTCGATTTTTTTTAAATATATATTTTGTAATGAACTAAAATTTTGAGCGTTTTTTTTCGAAAATTTCGAAATTTCGAAATTCGACTACAGTCTTGTGGAAATTTTTAGTATTTTCAAAAAAATAAACTTTATTCGAAATGCATGAAAAAGTCCCAATCATTTGACTTTGAGTATTTTTTTTTCGAAAATACGTAGTTTTGTGATTTTTTTAGTATTTTCAAAAATGTGTTATAATTATTGAAATTTTATTTAAAAAAAACATGTAATGGGTATCAATGCTGTGAAAAAATAAAATTTTGAGTTTATTTTTAAAAATCTGTAATTTTGTGAAAAATTTGAGTATTTTCAAAAAATTGTGTTATAACTTTCGAAATGTACGAAAAATCCCGATCGCTTGATACTCATATTTTATAAAACTCAAATTTTGAGTAAGTTTTTTTTTTTGTTCAAAGATACGTTGTTTTGTGATTTTTTTAAGTATTTTCAAAAAAAAATACATTCGAAATGTATGAAAATCCCGATTATTTGATACCAATATTTTAAAAACAGTTATTTTAAATATTTTGTCGAGAAACATTGCATTTTCAATATACTTGAATAGTACGTTTTTTGTGAAAATTTTCATGTAATTATTAATGCAATCGATAGTTGACATCAGCCCGATTCCAAAGCACTATAGTTTTTTGATTTTAGTATGATTTTTCATACGATTATAGCCAATGTCTCCCATGTAGCGAAAATCCCATAAGCTCTGTGCTTAAGAGGCAGTATTTGTAGATTCTGCTCGGTTTGTTCTAGAGGTCGTATCGAGTTGCTCCGATTTGGATGAAACTTTCAGCGTTTGTTTGTCTATGCATGAGATGAACTCATGCCAAATATGAGCCCTCTACGACAAAGGGAAGTGGGGTAAAACGGGCATTGAAGTTTGAGGTCCAAAACACATGAAAAATCTTAAAATTACTCGCATTTCCGTAAAACTTCATCAATTCCAACTCTCTTAGATGCATTCGAAAGGTCTTTTGAAGCACTTCAAAATGTGCCATAGACATTCAGGATTGGTTTGACTTTTTCTCTTAGCTTTTGCAAATTACTGTCAAAAATGGATTTTTTTAAAACCTTAATATATTTTTCCAACAGCCTCCAACACCCATACTCCCAAAGGTCAAAAGATAGGTAATTTCATGGACTATAAGCCTACGTTATTATCTTTTTGGCCAATCGCAGTTTTTCTCATAGTTTTTCGATTTTTCTAGAGCAAACATTTTACAACGTTAGTTTTTGCTCTGTAGGCCTCCATAGCGGCACTTTTTGGTCTCAATTTTGACATATTCGGAATCCTCAGAAAATTTTACAATAGATTGAGGTGTTGAAATTTTGAATTTGATTGGAAAAAATGCCATTTAGAAATCATTAAAATATTATTTAGAATTTTGTCGGATTAGGGGTAAACAAGTTTTCGCCTACTTGATACAGCATTTGACGTATTGATCATAGGGTAAATAAGATCTATTTCTTTTTTCAAAAATGTTTTATTTAATTATTTTTTAAATCAAAATTACAACTCCAATACTTCTAACTTACGTGAAATTTACCGAGGTATCCGGATATGATAAAATTGAGACAAAAAAGTGCCGTCTTCTTGGCCTACAGGGCAAAAACTAACGTTGTAAAATGTTTGTTCTAGAAAAATCGAAAAACTATGAGAAAAACTGCGATTGGCCAAAAAGTTAATACCTTAGGCTTATAGTCCATGAAATTCCCTAACTTTTGACCTATGGGAGTATGGGTGTTGGAGGCTGTTGCCAAAAGTTATTAAGGTTTTAAAAAAATCAATTTTTAACAATAATTTGCAAAAGCTATGAGAAAAAGTCAAACCAATCCTGGATGTCTATAGCACATTTTGAAGGGCTTCAAAAGACCATTCGAATGCATCTAAGAGAGTTGGAATTGATGAAGTTTTACGGAAATGCGAGCAATTTTAAGATTTTTCATGTGTTTTGGACCTTAAACTTCAATGCCCGTTTTACCCCACTTCCCTTTGTCGTAGAGGGCTCATATTTGGCATGAGTTCATCTCATGCATAGACAAACAAACGCTGAATGTTTCATCCAAATCGGAGCACCTCGATACGACCTGTTTCACATCGGTGAAAAACTCGCTCTTAAGTTAAGCACTGGGCCGTGCTTAACCGAGGTAGCTGAACGAATCAAAACCGAGGCGTGCAAAACCGGGGCATGACTGTTGCTGGCAATATTGGAACAGAACCCTTGATTGATACATTCTGAATCTATTTTGCTAACTTTTATTTGAGCTATTTATAACTTTGGAATAGAAAAAAAAAACACTTTATTTAAGCTTTATGAACTAATAACTGATAAAAGAAATAGGCCTCATCAATTATTTTAATTTGTTCAACCATTTTCTAAAGACGGGTCTTATTATTTCGGCTAAGGAACCTTTAGAAAAAAATTCAAATGGCATTGCTGCATATTTGCTGTTGTTCTTTTAAAATGTATATTTATGATTCTAAAGTATTTGTTTAGTTTTTTTTTAATTTTTCATTGTAAATTGTTGGAAAAAGCAATCCTGCTGCAGGCTCAATACTATACATACTTTTTAATGTCTTCATATAGCAGGTTATGATCGCATGTCAATAACTGTTGCTACTAAGGGCATGATGTGTTAGTATGGTTAATCGTTGGTGATTTAAGTCTCGTCAATTTACATTATGCTGCATAATTGTTTTTTTTTCAATTACACAGTGCTACATTGTTCACAAAATGTTTTTAATACTGAAGTCCTCGTTTTTTAAAGTGCATGAAACAAAAAAATAAAATTATTGAATTGAGTGAAATACATTTGACATTTCACTGACTTTTTCTCCACGTCCTAAATTGTACCACAAAGCACGACTTAATGCACCACGCTTACACTAATTACCCAAGCCGGCCCCATTCTTGGGCAGACCCCGGCAAAGGTGTCGCATAAATTGCAACCGTTTCGTTTCGCGGTTTTTGTTCTCCAAATCACACACACACAATTCATGGCAGCGGTTTTCCATAAGGTCGGTGGCGCAAAAAACAAGAGCTAATAATCCAGATGTATCAGATATGGAAGCCCCGTTCGGCGTCGAGCACACACTAAGTACAAGTTTGCTATTACTTCATACTTGGTTGGGGTAATGCTCTCGGCAGTGCAAGAGCCAGTAGCCGGTGTCAAGTTTTTCATTGTGTCGCTCCTCTGCTGGCGGGTATGATTACTCTCCACGTGGGCCATTATGCATAGACGCCGGGGGCGTCGGAGGGACGGGGCGATCTTCTAGAAGTTTATCTTGGACTCTGAAACTTGAATTCTGGACTTGAACTTGGAGCTCTAGACATGGATTCTGGACTTAGATTTGGAGCTCTTATCATGGATTCCGGACTTGAACTCTGACTTTGGACTCTGAACTCGAATTCTGGATTTGGACTCTGAACTTTAATTCTGGACTTGGACTTGAAGCTCTTGACTTGAACTCTGGACTTGAACTCTGGACTTGAACTTGGAGCTCTAGACATGGATTCTGGACTTGAAATCTGAGCATGGAATCTGGACTTGGACTCTGAACTTGGATTCTGGACTTGGACTTGGAGCTCTTAACATGGACTCTGGGCTTAAATTCTGGACTTGGACTATGAACTTGAATTCTGGACTTGGACTCTGAAGTTGAATTCTGGACTTAGACTTGGAGCTCTTACCGTGGATTCCGGACTTGAACTCTGAACATCAAATTTGGACATGTACTTGGACTCTGAACTTGAGCTCTTGACTTGTATTCTAGATTTGTACTCTGGACTTGTACTCTGGACTTGTACTCTGGACTTGTGCTTTGAACTCAAGTTTTGGACTTTGACTCTAAACTTGAGCTCGGAACTTGGGCTCTGAACTTGGAACTGAACTGACTCTAGACTTGGATTCTAGATTTCAACTCTGGACTTGAACTCTAAACTTGAACCAGACATGGATTCTGAACTTCATTTCAAGCAATCGTCAATTAACATGAACAAAATCGCTACGCCACTGCCTCTTTGGAAGGCTATGCACAGCCCAGCTACTCTAGACGACTTGCTCGAATTACGTAAGCCTTGCGGACTCGAGAAACCATTGGGCCCAGTCTGGTGGAGCAATTTTGTTTCGCTTTCGTGCACCCTACGGGTCTCCTCCGAGGGTCTCCAAGACCGCACGAATGTTTGACCTACTGGCCACTTTTGTGTGCGCTTGGCTGGGAAATTGCGGAAAATGATTTGCACAGTTGTTTTCCCGGCTGCTGCCATAAATACACACATGCACAATGAGCTATTTCCTGCCGATTGACACTTTGTTGGTGGTCCCCCGGTCGGGTGCAATCTCGGCCAACCGCACTCGAACCTCCGCTTCAAGTTCCTTTAATCCGGACCGAGCCGGTAAACTATGTCGACGAACGAAAGCATCTTGAGCAAAAGCTAATGGACTTTTCTCAAACTCACTCACTAGTGTTGGGGGACATGTGATGCGGCGTCCCAGTTTCCCATTACAGCTTGAAGAAGTGGGTGGGCGGGAAAGGAAAGGGAGGGGAAGGGCAAACCCCACTTGAGGACATCATTAAAAAGCAGCTGCTTTTGTTGTCCTCGAGTTCATCGAAGTGGTGTGCGGTGCCCACCAACCAGGTCACATCCGAGTCCCTGGTTGGTCTCCGGTTTAGCTGGTCTGGAGTCTTCGGGCAGTGATGGGAGAAGCCCCTGGGTTGGGCTCTGAACTTGGACTTTGATCTTTGACTACAGAAATGAACTCTTGGTTTTTGATCTGGAAATCTTATCAGGAATTCTTGTTTGGGCTTTTCCTGAACTCCTGTCTGGGACTCTTGTCTGGGACTCTTGCCTGGAACTCTTGTCTGGGACTCATGTCTGAGACTTTTTTCTGGGACTCTTGTTTGGGACTCTTGTCTGGAATTCTTATCTATAACTCTTGTTTGGGACTCATGTTTGGGACTATTTTCTGAGACTCTTGTCTGGGACTCTTTTCAGGGAATCTTTTCTGGGACTCATGTCTGAGACTTTTTTCTGGGACTCTTGTTTGGGACTCTTGTCTGAGACTTTTGTTTGTATTTTTTCCAAAACTCCTGTCTGAGCAAATGTCTGAGTCCCTTGTGTGGGACTCTTGTTTGGGACTTCTCTCTGAGACTCTTGTCTGGGACTCTTGTCTGGAACTCTTATCTGGAACTCTTGTTTGGGACTCATGTTTGGGATTATTTTCGGAGACTCTTGTCTGGGACTCTTTTCTGGGTATCATTTCTGGGACTCATGTCTGAGACTTTTTTCTGGGACTCTTGTTTGGGACTCTTGTCTGAGACTTTTGTTTGTATTTTTTCCAAAACTCCTGTCTGAGCAAATGTCTGAGTCCCTTGTGTGGGACTCTTGTTTGGGACTTCTGTCTGAGACTCTTGTCTGGGACTCTTGTCTGGAACTCTTATCTGGAACTCTTGTTTGGGACTCATGTTTGGGACTATTTTCTGAGACTCTTGTCTGGGACTCTTTTCTGGGATTCTTTTCTGGGACTCTTGTCTGGGAATTTTTTCTGGAACTCTTGTCTGGGACTCTTGTTTGCGACTCTTGTCTGGGAGTCTTGTCTGAAAGTCTTGTGTGGAACTTTTGCCTGGGACTCTTGTTTGGGACTCATGTTTGGGACTCTTATCTGAGACTCTTTTCTGAGACTCTTTTCTGGGACTCTTGTCTGGAACTCTTGTCTGGAACTCTTGTCTGGGATTCTTGTCTGGGACTCTTGTCTAGGACTCATGTCTGGGACTCTTGTCTGAGACTCTTGTCTGGGACTCTTTTCTAGGACTCTTGTCTGGAACTCTTGCCTGGAACTCTTGTCTGGGACTCATGTCTGAGACTTTTTTCTGGGACTCTTGTTTGGGACTCTAGTCTGAGACTTTTGTTTGTATTTTTTCCAGAACTCCTGTCTGAGCAAATGTCTGAGTCCCTTGTGTGGGACTCTTGCTTGGAACTTCTGTCTGAGACTCTTGTCTGGGACTCTTGTCTGGAACTCTTATCTGGAACTCTTGTTTGGGACTCATGTTTGGGATTATTTTCTGAGACTCTTGTCTGGGACTCTTTTCCGGGAATCTTTTCTGAGACTCTTGTTTGGGACTCATGTTTGGGACTCTTATCTGAGACTCTTTTCTGGGACTCTTGTCTGGAACTCTTGTCTGGGACTCTTGTCTGGGACTCTTGCCTGGGACTCTTGTCTGGGACTCTTGTCTGGGACTCATGTCTGGGATTCTTGTCTGAGACTCTTGTCAGAGACTCTTGTCTGGAACTCTTTTCTAGGACTCTTGTCTGGGAATTTTGTCTGAGATTCTTGTCTGAAACTCTTGTCTGGAACACTTGTTTGGGACTCTTGTCTGGAACGTTTGTCTGGAACTCATGTCTGGGACTCTTGTTTGGGACTCTTGTCTGGGAGTTTTGTCTGAAAGTCTTGCCTGGATCTTTTGTCTGGGACTTTTGTTTGGGACTCTAGTTTGGGACTCTTGTCTGAGACTCTTGTCTGAGACTCTTGTCTGGGACTCTGTTCTGGAACTCTTGTCTGAAACTTTTGTCTGGGACTCTTGTCTGAGACTCTTGTCTGGGAATCTTGTCTGGTACTCTTGTCTGAAACTTCTGTCTGGAACTTTTATCTGAGACGCTTATCTGGGACTCTTGTCTTTGACTCTTGCCCTAGACTCTTGTCTTCGACTTTTGTCTTCTACTCTTTGCTTAAACTCTTGCCTTCATTTTTTGTCGTTTGTTATTTAAACTCTTGTCTTCGACTCGTCTTGGTCTTGCCTGGGTCAAACCAGCTAGAATCTGTTTCAGTAATGACTTTCCCAACCCTGCCCCAACCGCTCACTCGCAATCCTTAAAGAAAGTCAAAGAAATTCGCTCCATCCATTCAGTTTGTCGTCGCACGATGAAGACGCAGTCCTTTCGAGAAGTCAATACCGTCGAGAGGGGTTTGCCGTCTTTCTGCGGCGCACAGAGGAACCTGGGTGCGGGTTAAAAGCCATGTAATTGTAACGTTGATGGTAATTGTAATGGCTGCTGCTGCTGCTGCTCAATCCGGGAGTACCCGGACACCCAGGCAAGAAACGGTTCCAAGGACGCCGGTTGAGGACTTAATTCAAGCGCTGATCGATGCTAATAGAATCGGTCGGCGAGGAGGAGCCACTTTGGCGTTGAGTGTGTCCAGGCACTTGATCGAATTAGCATTTCGATGAAGGTCGTTTGGGAAGGTCTTGTTTGGGGGGACATTCTCGAGTAATGGAATACCTTAAGGTGAGGCGCCTCTTGTTGTCACACAAATTGAGTCAAGATGAGGCACTTGAACGTGTAGGTTTTCAGGACGACCAACACTTGAAACTAGGTTTTTTTTCTGTCGTCTTCGACTTCCAGCCAACGTCAACGGTTTCGGATTTCGCAAATTAATGACATAATCTGCTTTCATCCATTATCGTGTGTCGCTACTATGTATGACGGTTGTTCGAAGGTGGTAATCAGGAAACGACTAGACGGCTTCATCCGTTTACGATGGCTAACATCGAACTCATCAGACTCACTTAACTGGTTATGGGCACGCAATACTGACACTCAAAGTTGAACTGTTTTGCGATTTGATAGTCAGAAATATCAAAAATATTTGAAGTTTGATGAATTATCTTTGCAAACTTTTTGAATTGAGTTTAGTACAAAATTGCTTATTTTTTCTATTTAGAGTGTACAATTTGCCAATGTCTCTCTAACCTCCATCAGCTCATGGCTCAAATCCGATTAATAACTCGGATTCATCTAATATGAATCGAATTTCGCTTCCTCTTCCTCATTGCTCGTTGCAAGCCCATTCTCCGCTTTGTACTCTTACTTTTCTTTGCCAAAACTAAGCTGTCAACAGCGAGCGCCGTTGACCTACTTTCGATGCTCAATATCTGCTCTCTGTCCCTCTCCTCGCTCTTCCTCTCTACGCTGACAAGTGATGACAAAAGCTTCGTCGGCTTTTCTCTCGTTATTCTTCGGGTTCGCATTATAATTTAATCACATAAAGTCGTGCGGTCGTACTTGAGTCGGTTTCGTTTTTCTTTTTTTATTATTTTGGACTTGGATTTCGCTTTCTGTCTGGTGGTCGCTGCCTCTTTTGGAAACAGAGAGAATGGCCACTTTGCATATTGTTTTAATGGGATTCGATTAAGCAATGAAATTGAAGGCACTAAGCATGAAGTCAGATGGTTATTGAATCAGATTGTTCATGACTTGTAGGAGCTGTCAAAAATACAAAAATACAAAAATACAAAAATACAAAAATACAAAAATACAAAAATACAAAAATACAAAAATACAAAAATACAAAAATACAAAAATACAAAAATACAAAAATACAAAAATACAAAAATACAAAAATACAAAAATACTAAAATACAAAAAAATACAAAAATACAAAAATACAAAATACAAAATACAAAAATACAAAATACAAAAATAAAAATACAAAAATACAAAATACAAAAATACAAAAATACAAAATACAAAAATACAAAAATACAAAAAAAAATAAAAAATACAAAAATACAAAAATACAAAAATACAAAAATACAAAAATACAAAAATACAAAAATACAAAAATACAAAAATACAAAAATACAAAAATACAAAAATACAAAAATACAAAAATACAAAAATACAAAATACAAAATACAAAAATACAAAATACAAAAATACAAAAATACAAAAATACAAAAATACAAAAATACAAAAATACAAAATACAAAAATACAAAAATACAAAAAAAAAAAAATACAAAAATACAAAATACAAAAATACAAAAATACAAAATACAAAAACAAAAATACAAAAATACAAAAATACAAAAATACAAAATACAAAAATACAAAAATACAAAAATACAAAAATACAAAAATAAAAATACAAAAATACAAAAATACAAAAATACAAAAATACAAAAATACAAAATACAAAATACAAAAATACAAAAATACAAAAATACAAAAAAAAAAAAAATACAAAAATACAAAAATAAATAAAAAAAAATACAAAAATACAAAAATACAAAATACAAAAATACAAAAATACAAAAATACAAAATTCAAAAATAAAAAATAAAAACTACAAAAATAAAAATCAAAAATACAAAAATACAAAAATACAAAAATAAAAATACAAAAAAAAATACAAAAATACAAAAATACAAAAATACAAAAATACAAAAATACAAAATACAAAAATACAAAAATACAAAAATACAAAAATACAAAATACAAAAATACAAAAATACAAAAATACAAAAATACAAAAATACAAAAATACAAAATACAAAAATACAAAAATACAAAAATACAAAAATACAAAAATACAAAAATACAAAAATACAAAAATACAAAAATACAAAAATACAAAAATACAAAAATACAAAAATACAAAAATACAAAAATACAAAAATACAAAAATACAAAAATACAAAAATGAGCATGAGCATGAGCATGAGCATGAGCATGGTTGACTGCCAATGAGCTGCTACTCCGTTATTGACAGATCAGCTGAAGTTACACAATGAACCAACAGATGAGTAGTGGGAGCTAATCATCCTCACTGTATAACCCCTGAAGATCTCTGCTTTAAGTCAATACCGGCGCCCCCAAGGAGATGCAGTTCAACAAAGGTAGGAATGTTAGTCCGATAGTTGAAGTTGCAGACTCATCAGACACAGAGTTTGTCGCTCTATACCTGTTGACACCGCATGAGACCGTTGAATCCACAGCATCTCCTTCAAGCATCACGGGAAGTGGGGGAATTGTGTTAGTAGGGGAAGGAAAGGGAAGGTCAGGATTCATCTTGGTATATGATATGACCAGAATGTGAACTGTGAACCATAATCGTTGCCTTCTGAGCTACGACGCTATGAGAAGGACTTATCATTCGCGTATTTTTTTACTTTTTACCGCCGGCGTGCCATCCGAGCAACGATACTTTGGGATGGGCTTTCAACACGAAATGAAATTTGAATTAACGCATTATTCGGTAACGAACAATTTAAAATAGATCCGTCGTCGTGCCATCCGAGCCACGATGCTAAGGGATGGGCTTTCAAAACAAAATTAAATTTTTAGCAACGTATTATTCGTTATCATGTAAACCTCAAACAGTGCTGATACACCGAACTGTTTCAATCGATTTAATGAAATTCTTCGCGCATGACTTCTTTGCAACAAACTTCCCCACGAATTTACCCAGTCCGGACCGCGAACAACCGGCTCAACAACAGAAAGAAAATATATACACGACGACGCGAAGCCTTCTATCAATAAATTCAAGAATTTTCTATCACTTTCGCGGATTCTCGCGCGTCGGTTCTTTAACCGATCCCCCCCACGAACACCACACGACTGAGGGCCAAACTCCCAAGGCCACCACGCGACACTTTTTCAATGAATTCCAGAATCTTCTATCACTTTCTCGCGGATTCTCGCGCGTCGGTTCTTTAACCGATCCCCCGACGAACACCACGCGACTGAGGACCAAACTCCCAAGGCCACCACGCGACACTTTTTCAATGAATTCCAGAATCTTCTATCACTTTCTCGCGGATTCTCGCGCGTCGGTTCTTTAACCGATCCCCCCCACGAACACCACACGACTGAGGGCCAAACTCCCAAGGCCACCACGCGACACTTTTTCAATGAATTCCAGAATCTTCTATCACTTTCTCGCGGATTCTCGCGCGTCGGTTCTTTAACCGATCCCCCGACGAACACCACGCGACTGAGGACCAAACTCCCAAGGCCACCACGCGACACTTTTTCAATGAATTCCAGAATCTTCTATCACTTTCTCGCGGATTCTCGCGCGTCGGTTCTTTAACCGATCCCCCCCACGAACACCACACGACTGAGGGCCAAACTCCCAAGGCCACCACGCGACACTTTTTCAATGAATTCCAGAATCTTCTATCACTTTCTCGCGGATTCTCGCGCGTCGATTCTTCAACCGATCCCCCCGACGAACACCACGCGACTGAGGACCAAACTCCCAAGGCCACCACGCGACACTTTTTCAATGAATTCCAGAATCTTCTATCACTTTCTCGCGGATTCTCGCGCGTCGGTTCTTTAACCGATCCCCCCCACGAACACCACACGACTGAGGGCCAAACTCCCAAGGCCACCACGCGACACTTTTTCAATGAATTCCAGAATCTTCTATCACTTTCTCGCGGATTCTCGCGCGTCGGTTCTTTAACCGATCCCCCCCACGAACACCACACGACTGAGGGCCAAACTCCCAAGGCCACCACGCGACACTTTTTCAATGAATTCCAGAATCTTCTATCACTTTCTCGCGGATTCTCGCGCGTCGGTTCTTTAACCGATCCCCCGACGAACACCACGCGACTGAGGACCAAACTCCCAAGGCCACCACGCGACACTTTTTCAATGAATTCCAGAATCTTCTATCACTTTCTCGCGGATTCTCGCGCGTCGGTTCTTTAACCGATCCCCCCCACGAACACCACACGACTGAGGGCCAAACTCCCAAGGCCACCACGCGACACTTTTTCAATGAATTCCAGAATCTTCTATCACTTTCTCGCGGATTCTCGCGCGTCGATTCTTCAACCGATCCCCCCGACGAACACCACGCGACTGAGGACCAAACTCCCAAGGCCACCACGCGACACTTTTTCAATGAATTCCAGAATCTTCTATCACTTTCTCGCGGATTCTCGCGCGTCGGTTCTTTAACCGATCCCCCCCACGAACACCACACGACTGAGGGCCAAACTCCCAAGGCCACCACGCGACACTTTTTCAATGAATTCCAGAATCTTCTATCACTTTCTCGCGGATTCTCGCGCGTCGATTCTTCAACCGATCCCCCCGACGAACACCACGCGACTCTACAAAAATACAAAAATACAAAAATACAAAAATACAAAAATACAAAAATACAAAAATACAAAAATACAAAAATACAAAAATACAAAAATACAAAAATACAAAAATACAAAAATACAAAAATACAAAAATACAAATTACAAAAATACAAAAATACAAATTATACAAAAATACACCCAGAACTGGGCATCGGCATACGAGAGGATAAAGAGCACGATTCGGTTGTAAAATGGTACTGTGTGCGGACGGAGAGGATACATCCCGAAATTACCGAGAGTACTTTACTCATGGTTCATTTTCCAAAAAAGTTCATCCATCAAAAAAAAAAAAGTACCGGTACCGAGACTCGAACCCAAGACCTTCGGCATATTGAACCGTGCCTTTGCCGTATGGGCCACCATGGTTCGGTGAATAAATGGCGGTCGTTTGTCCATATAAGCCACTCATAGGATGAACTGTTCCAATGAACGAATGAACACGCGAGAGGACTTTACTCTCGCAATATAGCACCTTTCTCACGTTTATTTTCGTGAGGACTATCCCCTCGTTCTTTAACTTTGGGTGTACAAAAATACAAAAATACAAAAATACAAAAATACAAAAATACAAAAATACAAAAATACAAAAATACAAAAATACAAAAATACAAAAATACAAAAATACAAAAATACAAAAATACAAAAATACAAAAATACAAAAATACAAAAATACAAAAATACAAAAATACAAAAATACAAAAATACAAAAATACAAAAATACAAAAATACAAACAAACAAAAAAAATCACAAAAGGTTCCTGGAAGTGGAACCAACCAATCCAACTAGCAATTCCCAGAACCAACTTAAGTTCGGAAAAGGGCTGCGCCCTGATGACAAAAACCAACACGTGTGCGTCTGATTTAATGACGAATCGTGGGCCATAAGGTGCTTTTCCTTGCCGACGACATGGTCGTTCCGGCCCAAAAGTGCACCAACACAGCACAGTTTGCGTTTGTATGCCGGCTCGTTGTGCTTCAGGACAGGAAGTGCAAATAAATTGGCTTCCCGGGAAAGGAAAACGAGAAGCCGGTTTGAGCCATCTTTTGAACCTTTTGCGCCGGCATGGAAAATTGGAAAATTGCTGTTTGGTTGTTTTGTTGTGTTTGATGTTTTTCGAGTGATTAGGAGAGACCGAGCTTTTAGAAAACGATTATTAATTTTTGAAGAATTTTATAAAGGTATCATAAGCTACTTTTGATGGACTTGTGATTTAAAACCGGATTGAAAGTTGAAATCCTACAGATTTGCATCCCAGTATGAAGAGACCCTCAATCTCTCCTATACCAGCAATCCAATTTACAGCAGTTTCGCTTTCAGTGTGCCGCCCTCCAGACTCCAGAAAGAATCGATTTCATCGCAAAGGTAGAACGCACTCCAGCCAATTCCAGATTCCAATTGTCCGGTTGAGTCCAGGGCCAGAACCCCCCGTGCCAATCGGCGTGGTTCACATGGTGACAATCCGTCCATCCGGGCCAGGGCTAGATAGAAAGTCGCTGCCAGGTGGAAACGTTTGCTCAACTTTGCAAACACATCAAGATCGTTGCAAATGGCCAATTCGTGGGGGCACAAAGTCGCGCTTCGATATGGCGTGACTCAGGACGGCATTGTTTCGAAAAACGTGCCGATTTCTTAATTGGTGCCGAAAACGATTGTGGCCAACCATACAGGTACACGGAACGGCCAGTTCACGGGAGATTTATTGAAGTTGATTTGCTCACGTAGCACCTAAACTGAAAGGGAAGAGAGCGAAGAAATAAAGGGAAAAGACCAAATTACCTTTTTGTTTAGAAACTTATCCATATGCAAACGGAGGCACATTAGTAAAAGTTTTTTTTCTTTTTCTCTCTTTTTTTCCGCAGGTACGACCGAAAACCACGACAGGTGTGGCCAGAAACTAAAAATGATGAAAAAAAAAGGTTTCTACATGGGAAATCGCGTGACTGATTGAGATATCACATCACGAACAAGCAGGTACTTTTGAGCGATGTGGTTGAGTGGTTTTGCCTTGAGGGGGCACACGTCTGAATGATGTGATCAGCGATCAGCGAGAAATGATAATTTTATTAATTCAACAGGTTTTGTTTTTTTGCGTGGAAATCGAAAGTTGAACTCAATTGTGAAGGGCCAATTTCGATTTCGGAAGAAAAAATGAGTGTTGAAATACTTTTTTGTCTTTAAACCTAGCCAAAACGCCCAAAAACAAAAAAAGCAAAAAAACAAAAAAAGCAAAAAAGCAAAAAAGCAAAAAAGCAAAAGAGCAAAAGAGCAAATAGCAAAAAAGCAAAAAAGCAAAAAAGCAAAAAAGCAAAAAAGCAAAAAAGCAAAAAAGCAAAAAAGCAAAAAAGCAAAAAAGCAAAAAGCAAAAAACAAAAAGCAAAAAAAGCAAAAACAAAAAAGCAAAAAGCAAAAACAAAAAAGCAAAAAAAAGCAAAAAACAAAAAAGCAAAAACAAAAAACAAAAAAGCAAAAAGCAAAAGCAAAAAAACAAAAAAGCAAAAAAGCAAAGAAAAAACAAAAAGCAAAAAAGCAAAAAAAGCAAAAACAAAAAAGCAAAAAACAAAAGCAAAGAAAAAAGAAAAGAAAAAAAAAGAAAAAGAAAAAGAAAAAAAAAAAAAAGAAAAGAAAGACAAAAAAAAAGAAAAAAACAAAAAAAAAAAAAAAAAAAAAAGCAAAAAAGAAAAAGAAAAAGCAAAAAAGAAAAAAGAAAAAAAAGAAAAAAAGCAAAAAAGAAAACAAAAAGAAAAAAAAAGCAAAAAGCAAAAAAAGCAAAAAAGAAAAGCAAAGAAAGAAAAGAAAAAGCAAAAGCAAAAGCAAGAGAAAAAACAACAAAAGCAGCAGAAAGTAAAAAGCAAAAAAAACAAAAAAGAAAAAAAAGCAAAAAGAAAAGAAAGAAAGCAAAAGAAAAAAAAAAAAGAAAAGCAAAAAACAAAAAAAAAAAAGCAAAAGCAAAAAGAAAAAAAGAAAGAAAAAAAGCAAAAAGCAAAAAAGCAAAAAGAAAAAGCAAAAAAGCAAAAAAAAGCAAAAGAAAAAAAAAAAGAAAAAAAAAAAAAAAAAAAAAAAAAAAAAAAAAAGCAAAAAGCAAAAGCAAAGAGAAAAAAGCAAAAGCAAAGAAAGCAAAAAGAAAAAAAGAAAAAGCAAAAAAAAAAAAAAAGCAAAAAGCAAAGCAAAAGAAAAGCAAAAGAAAAAAGAAAAAGCAAAAAAAAAAACAAAAAAGCAAAAGAAAAACAAAAAGCAAAAAAACAAAAAAGCAAAAAAAACAAAAAAAAAAAAGCAAAAAGAAAAAAGAAAAAAAAAAGAAAAAGAAAAACAAAGCAAAAAGCAAAAAGCAAAAAAAAAAAAAAGCAAAAAAAAAAGCAAAAAAAGCAAAAAAAAAAGCAAAAAGCAAAAAAGCAAAAGCAAAAAAGCAAAAAACAAAAACAAAAAAACAAAAAACAAAGAAAAAGAAAAAAACAAAAGCAAAAAGCAAAAAGCTAAAAAGCAAAAAACAAAAAGCAAAAAAGCAAAAAAGCAAAAAAGCAAAAAAGCAAAAAAGCAAAAAAGCAAAAAAGCAAAAAAGCAAAAAATCAAAAAAGCAAAAAAGCAAAAAAGCAAAAAAGCAAAAATGCAAAAATGCAAAAATGCAAAAATGCAAAAATGCAAAAAAGCAAAAATGCAAAAAAAAACAACCAAAAAAGACGAAAGACAAAACTAAGAGAAACAAAATTGGAATTCACACAAAAATTTTAAAAGTTTAAGTCATGTCTCCAAGATATATCTCGACCACAGTTTTGATATTCATCGAAATCTTGATAAGCTTCAAAACCCCCTTTTCTTTTTCTCTCTTAAGTGCCCATTGCCCTGCTTTAATCGAGCAGAAAGATGCAATTGCTTCTCATGAAAAGAGCAGACCTTTTATTCGAACAGCAAAAAAGAAGAAAAAAAACATCACCATTTTTTTTCTCCTGTAACGACCTCCGTCCGTCTCTCGGACATCCGATAATCCGACTGGAATGGCGAATTTCAGGGCACCGATCCGGCAAATTGTCCCACTCCCTAAAGTGTGTGCGGAGCGGGTCGCAGGTCACCAGAAGCCATCGACATCATTGGCGTCATCAGCGTCTTTCTCCGATGGAATGGGCTAATTTTGAGCAAAAATAGAGTTGAAATTTGTTTGTGGGGTGGGGGATGGTGTTTTCGCTTTCTTTTCAACTGTAGTGCTTTTTCTTCTTTTTCCATGAATTTAAGGGTTGAGGAAAGTGGTAGAATGATTTAAAGTGGAAGAAGCTGTTGAATGCTGAACTTTTCAACTTGAAAGTTCAATGGTCAAAAGGTGGAGGAGGAATGAACAGGATTATTTGTTACATCGACTTGCATGTAATTTTGCATGAATTTTAAGAAGACAACTTTAAACGCTATTATTAGATTAAAGAAAGAGCAGCAAGTTGAGTTGTTAAAGAGTCACGACTACTTTAAAGTTTTCTTTCAAAAAAAATTATCAAAAATCACTTCCAGAGCTTCAAACCATCAAATCTACCCTAAAAGTGTGGGTGTGTATCTTTCAATTTTCCTTTCCCCACCCCTTCCACGGCTTTTCATAACCTTATTTAACAAGCCCTGTCAAGAACGACAGCGCGGGTTGCCCGTGAGTGGACAAGCCAAACAGGCCCACACTGCACTGTCTCGGGCAGAAATGGGTCGACAAACCAGTCCGAGAGGAGGAAGAACAACCGGAAATCACATGTTCCGGCCGTTGTCTTCACGAAGGCGCGGAAAACGGGTTCGAATCCAATAATATTCCCCGGAGGCTTATTTCATGCTTTTCGTTACCGGATTTTATTCGCCCCTGGACCTCCGGAGGTCGGACAAGACTCGCTGTGGGCAGAGGGGCCAGTGATGCTGGAATTTCGAAAAAATCAAACATTTCTCTGTTTTTTTTTTACATTTGACTTTTCCCCAACACTGCCAGCTAACCAATCTCGCAGAAAAGTGGGAAAACCCCACCGGGGCCTGTCGATATCGTTGATGCTGGACGGCCGAGGACGTGCTCGGGAAGGCAGTGTTCAGAGAGGAATCTTCGCCTTCGCCCGTCAGGGCGTAAATCCAATCCTGTGTTCAGTTGATTTAGAAGGGGGTTGAGGAAGATCGGAATATTCGGGCAGTCCCTGCCCTGCCTGAGTTGGTTTCCCATTGTGTTAGGGGGAAGAACTCTCCAGGGTTCATGGAATTTTTGGTTGAAGAAAGGAATTTGAATTGACGAAATGGTGACACTGGGAGATGTGAAGAATTTTTTCAAAAGAAAGGGTTGATGCAATATAAAAAAGAAGAAAGTTTTACCAAAATTGATCTAATTCCACCATACAACAATGTCTCAACCACAACCAGGCCAACTCACCAGCGTCAAACCAAGCGTATAATTAACACAATTATAACCCATTGAACTCGGCAGCTCGGCAATCCCCCTTTCGAGATGGTTCAAATGGTAAATAACAGCGTTCGAATTCCTCGTAGGACCTCAATTACAACAGATAACTGAGTGCGCCCTCTCTTTCTCTTTTCATCTCGTCCTGTCATCTCCAAACTCTGGGTACAGTCACCCCTCATATTCGGAACAGTTTACAGATCGGCCAATGTTCAAAAATCATAGCAAATCGATAATTGAACTTAATGATTCGCTTTTACCTTCATTTGAAAGCTTTTCTTGCGATCTTTCGAATGCTGTATCGAACAACTGCAAATTTCAACTTTTAAATAAAGTTTTTGAAGAAAAACTTTGACCCTTGAAATCCACAAATTCGGAACACTTTTCTCTTACGGATGTAAACAAACTTTGGTTCCCTCCATAAGTACATAATTTTTACAAAAAAAAAAAATGACTGCACGCACTAAAACCCACGAAATTCAAGCTTTGTAATGTTTTATGAATGGTCTGATAACTTTTTGAGTGAAATTATCAGTTAAATTCAGGTGTTCCACAATTGTGGGAGGCACAATAACATCCCACAATTATGAAACAGGCAATTTGGAGGCGGTGTTTTGCTGCTCTGAATGAAATAGTCTTGAAATGAAGTTTTTGTTCAAAAAGTACTACTTTTACTTGTGAAATAGCAAGAGAATGTCCAAATAAAGGTCCTTAAAATAGTAGGGTGGACAGAAAAGCTGCATTTGGCATGCTATTGACAAATTATTACAAAAGTGTTCCGAATTTGTGGGTGTTCCGAATATGTGGGATGACTGTAGCTTCAAATAACTACAAATTAGTTCTTCCTACGTAACAAAAGTCAAACCATTTTCATGTGTGAGTGTGTTTATGTGCGGGGCGTGTAAACTATATAATGTACGGTTTGATTAGCCATTATCCTTTTGAAGATACTAGCCTCCCCTCCTTCTCCTAGAGTATTTCCACATTGCACATCATTCAGAAGGAGGGGGAGGGAATTATTTACGCTTCCATTCATTTTCCGGAAGGGGATCAAGTCAAAATCCAACCTTAAACCAACCCCGAGCCGAAGCCTCCCCCGAACTGTACTTGTTAAACCCGTCCTCTTCTTAAATTTTGCCCCTATCGTATCTCCGGCGTATTCTGGCGGTAAGCACTTTTCTGGCACCTATGTTTATGATTTTTATTACCAACGACCAGTCGACCAAACAGGCACCGGGGTGTACTCGGGATAATCGGAGCTACAACCCCTAAAACAACACTACACTACAGGGATGCCATGCCACAATCAGGAGGATCCTTCGATAATAATATGGATAACTAATGTGTGCCAGAGCATGGCTACGGTTAGGAGTAGGAGGGACGATGGTTAAGGGGGTGAACTGTTGTTCGCACATCCGGTTTGGGTAGCTTACGGATCTTAGCATCGTACTTCCGATCCGGTGACCTGGAACCGGAGCAAATAGAGTGGGGAGCCTGTTTTTGATCACAATATTAGTTTTTTTTTTTGTTTTTTTTTTTATTATTATTGATTGTTTTAAAAGAATATGCTTGAAGCCAGTCACTTCATGCAAGTGCATGCTATTCTTTAAATATCAGATTTTGAGTTTTTTAGCTGGTACAAATTTCGATACAATTACAGTCCAGACTCGATTATCCGAAGGCCTCGGAAAAATTTCACTTCGGATAATCGAATCGCGTAAAAAAAATGTTTCGTTGCCTAATTTTTTATTGTCGAGCTTAAGTATGACCCCTAAACTACGTTAAATTCATTTAAAACTTTAAAATCCAAGATGGCGGTGTTGAAATATTGAAAAAATGCAACTCGAATTTGCTGTTTAAAAGAATTTTTTTCGTGATTCGATTATCCGAAGTCCCATACAAACCTTCGGATAATCGAAACTTCGGATAATCGAAATTTCGGATAACCGAGGCTTTGGATAATCCAGTCTGCACTGTAGTATAACAGAATGCTCAAAACATCGTTACAGTTATGCTGATACCAAAAATTTGCAAAATACCAGTGAATTTGCTTGACCAAAATAAAAATCTTGCACGTTTTGTAAAGCTCTTTGGTTCCAAAATTTTTTTTTTTTAAATAAAAAGTTTTTAATTGATTTAAAATGCAAAAAATCATTTACGACAATCGATGTTTAATTTTTTTCAATCAAAATGTATTTTTTTTTTGGGCTCCGTCATTTATGGGGGAAAATATTCTCGTAGACTTAGAAAGCTGTTAAAAACAGTCTTTTAGGTACTTTAGTAAGTTTAAAAAGGGTGTGTGACAAAAAGTCTAAGGACATAAGGTCAAATGCCAAATGGTCGAAATACATATGGTCAAATGTGTATAAAATGAATGCTTTAAAAATAAATTAAAATGGGTAAAATATTTAGGAATATTCTCTTAAGTATATTTTTTCGAATATTTGTTTATCATTTTTTTATGCATTTATTGTAAGATTTTTCAGTCATTCAATGATAAGCAGTTTTTTTTCAAATAAACAGCAAAACTATCAAACTATTTTGTAGGGCTTTTCCAATCCTTAAACTGAAAAATAAATGCAATATCACATTCTTTCAAATATGAACAGTTCATTTAAAAAGAAAAAGGCAAATTTCTAGCAAAATTTTAAGGGTTTTTTCAATTCTTTGAAAACAATCTTTTCTTGAAAGTAGTAGTTTTTGAAATTATAAGCAGTTCTTTCGACAAAAAAAAAATCCGAATTCTAAAATATTCTGCATTTTTCTTTCTATTTTTTTAAATTTTTATTTGCGTTTAAGTACCACTTAAGGGGCTACATACATGTAAATCGGCTTAAATGTAACAGGTTGGTTTGAGCACACACTTAAACTTTTTTCGAAATACTTTGTTTACTTTGCGCATGGCAAAATTCTGAGCTTAAATCGTCTCTAACTCAGTTAAATCATGAAATATCTTCATGAAACTTTCAGGAGTGATTGAGAATCATCTTTTAAGTGAATTTAATAAATTTTCTGTGATGAGCAATTCTCTACGAAATCGGTATTTTTTCTTCAATTTTAATTTTTGTATTTTTTAATCCGAATGAAACTTTTTTGGTGCCTTCGGTATGCCCAAAGAAGCCATTTTGCATCATTAGTTTGTCCATATAATTTTCCATACAAATTTGGCAGCTGTCCATACAAAAATGATGAATGAAAATTCAAAAATCTGTATCTTTTGAAGGAATTTTTTGATCGATTTGGTGTCTTCGGCAAAGTTGTAGGTATGGATACGTACTACACTGTAAAAAAATGACACACGGTTAAAAAAATTGGTGATTTTTTATTTATCTTTTTATCACTAGAATTTGATTTGCAAAAAAACACTATTTTTAATTTTTTTTATTTTTTTTATAAGTTTTAGAGGACATAAAATGTCAACTTTTCAGAAATTTCCAGGTTGTTCAAAAAAACATTGACCGAGTTATGAATTTTTTAATCAATACTGATTTTTTCAAAAAAATCAAAATATTGGTCGCAAAATTTTTTCAACTTCATATTTCAATGTAAAATCAAATTTGCAATCAAAAAGTACTTTAGTGAAATTTTGATAAAGTGCATCGTTTTCAAGTTAAATCCATATTTAGGTGACTTTTTTGAAAATAGTCGCAGTTTTTCATTTTTTTAATTAGTGCACATTTTTGCACACTTTTGGAAAAAATATTTTTGAAAAGCTGAGAAAATTCTCTACATTTTGCTTCTTCGGACTTTGTTGATACGACCTTTAGTTGCTGAGATATTGCAATGCAAAGGTTTAAAAACAGGAAAATTGATGTTTTCTAAGTCTCACCCAAACAGCCCACCATTTATTAATGTCGATATCTCAGCAACTAATGGTCCGATTTTCAATGTTAATGTATGAAACATTTGTGAAATTTTCCGATCTTTTGGAAAACATTATTTTCAAAATTTTCAAATCAAGACAAACATTTTAAAAGGGCGTAATAATGAATGTTTGGCCAAAATATTTTTTCCAAAAGTGTGCAAACATGTGCATTAATAAAAAAAAATGAAAAACTGAGACTATTTTCAAAAAAGTCACCTAAATATGGATTTAACTTGAAAACGGTGCACTTTATCAAAATTTTACTAAAGTACGTTTTGATTGCAAATTTGATTTTACATCGAAAAATGAAGTTGAAAAATTTTGCGACCAATATTTCGATTTTTTGAAAAAATAAGTATTGATTAAAAAATTCATAACTCGGTCAATGTTTTTTTGCACAACCTGGAAATTTCTGAAAAGTTGACATTTTATGTCCTCTAAAACATATCAAAAAATAAAAAAAATAAAAATAGTGTTTTTTTGCAAATCAAGTTTAGCGATAAAAAGTTAAATAAAAAAATCACCAAATTTTTTTTTTACCGTGTATCATTTTTTTCCAGTGTAGTCCTTTTTCATACCTACAACTTTACCGAAGACACAATCGATCAAAAATTCCTTCAAAAGATACAGATTTTTGAATTTTCATACATCATTTTTATATAGACAGCTGCAAAATTTGTATGGAAAATTATATGGACAAACTTTGCTTCTTTGGGCATACCGAAGGCACCAAAAAAGTTTCAGTCGGATTGAAAAATACAAAAAAAATCGAATGACCGAAATCCTAGAGAACTGCTCTAATATACATTTTGTGATTTTCTACATGTATGCAACCCCTTAACTCACGTGTCATTTGGGTCTGCTTTTTCTTTTTACAAATATATTCCTGATTTGTCCTTAATAGTTTGAAATATGAGCAGTTTTTCGAACTCCTAAAAGTTGTAAGTTTTCAGTTCTTGAAAAGATCTGTTCTGCTCATTACAATATTTATATGTGTTTTCCATTCATTCAAACGTGAGCAGTTCCATAAATAAAAAAACTGAATTCTAAAACTTAATTTATTCATTCTTTGAAAATAAGCAGTTCTTCAAAGTTGGAATATTTTTGAGACTTTTTTCCATACTTTCAAACATGAGCAATTGCTGACGATTTCTGGAGTTTTGAAAATTTTTCGAGTTATCTATCTTTTTTATTCAAGCCTTGAATTGCCTCGAAAAATCAGAGACAACATCAAATCTCTAAATTGAGTCGAAAAAATCAATGCTAAAAGTTTAAAATAACTTCACAAAATAACATATTTTTGTAACAACTTAAATTAAGATAATCTTTTAAATGGCTATCTAATGTTGCTTATTTTTAGCTTAGATTTATACTACATTTAAGTTCTTTGGTGGAAAGTAAAAAAGTTGTTCAGAAAATACTTTAATTCAAATGAAGCATAATTTTTGAAAGACGGTATCTTCGTCAGTGCTTTCAGTGTGAGTTTTACAAAATATCGTTTTTTTGAACATTATTTTTTTTGTTAATTTTTACGTTCGCTATACGTGTGTAAAACGATTCAATACTGTCGAAAAATTAAAATTTTAAATGTAATCTCTTAAGTTTTCACATTTATACTTTTTTTGTTTTTTTTTTTTTCAATTGAAAAAAAAATTAGTAAAATGTGGTACTTTGAGAAAAAAAAATCATATACAGCATGTTTGAGATCGATCAACAATACTTTTTTTGTGAAATTGCATTGTACAGTACTGCAAAATGTTTTGTTTCGACAAAAAAATATTTCGCCGATACTTGGATATTTTGAAAACAAAAGGTTTCAAAACATCTGGGCAAGTGTAAAATGCATTTTAAAACACATTTTTTTTTTTTTCATTCAAATGTCAAAACCATGGCTTGTAATCACATTTTTTTTTATTTGTTTGCTCCCCCCTCCCACAGCTTTGACTAGAATCGAGGGACATAAACTTTAAAAAAGGATATTTATAATAATAATAACAATTAAATTACATTAAGAATAATAATAACTACAAATGACGAATGTAACTTTTATTATCAAATATATTTTTAAAAGTAATTTTACGAAAAATTTTACCCAAGAATTTAAATTCAAGTTGGTCACAAATCACGCCATTTTACAATATTAGAGTTGACTCCAGAATTTCAAACATATTTTTCTTTCGAAAAAATTTAACGAATGTTTCTTTTTTATTCGCTGTATTCAACAACCAGAGATCAAATCTTCAATGTCTCTTCAATTTTCTGGACTTTTCGGAAAAAAAACATATGTTTAGGAATGGACAATCTTGGGCACTATTTAAAAAAATCAAAAAAACGGGAATTTTGCAGTTGAAATTAAACTTTTAGTGACTATAACTTGGTAACGGTACACTTTATCCAAAAAGCTTTAAAGTACTTTTCGATTGCAATTTAAATTTTACATAAAAACGGAAGTAAACATAATGACAAAAATCTATTTTGCCAAGAAAACACATTTGTTTCAAACCATTCAGGATGCAAATTATTGAAAAACGCGTATTTTTTCGCATGTTCAAAAATGAAAGTAGCGCCCCACCATCACGAGAAATCGAAAAATGGAGCTCGAATTCGTAATCAGGGACACACATTACCTCTCAAGCCAATATTTCACGCAATTCAAAGAGAGGTAGGAGCTACTTTTTTAAACAGATTGAAACAGAATTGAAAATTTTCTAAAGTTATAAAACTACGAACCAAAGTAGTAAGTCAGTTCAACTCTAACCTACATTACCCTACAGGACCTCTACATTGTTGGATCTCCACTTCAAGGCCCTCACACACACACTAGAGATGCTCGATACACTGAGAGCTTCCCAACCAGCAAGCCAGCCAGCATTCGTCGGCACAATGTTTTCCCTTTTATCCTTTAATTCTTTCCGGGTGTACTTCACATCACTTCGACCGCCTCCATCTCATAAGAATTGGCAAAATATTTTCACTGACAACGGGGAAAATTTCAGATATGTTTTTTTTTCCGAAGCGAAAATGTTAAGGGGAAGTAGGGGTGGGGGGGTTAACAATAATAGAGAAAGCCTTCCCAGTTACTGGTCCATTGGAGCAGAATAACGCACACACACACACACACACACACACACTCACCCTCGCACATTCAATGGCACCCAATCGTACACGCTGAGATATAAAAAAAAGCAAAGGAAAATATTCACAAAAAGGATGCGTGTCGTGTCGTGCATCCTTTCGCAGCATTTCACCCGCGCTGGGAGGGGGTGAGAGTGGAGGGGACGGTTGAACATGTTGGAATTTTCCGAAACACGGAATCGATAGCGAACATTTTCCATGAATACTGGAGAAGCTGGCGCGCGTTCTGCGTTTTTGGCGTGGCGTGTCTCCGTACGTTTTGGGCTGGCGAGGAATGTATGTCATCAGACGGAATAAATATTTGATGGAAAGATTTGTTGAATACTGAAGCAAACGGTATTTATCCAGTATTCAATAAACGAAAAAAAAACATGACATTGTTTTTTTGCTTATTGCTTTATTTTATACTGCAAAATCGTATTGCAGAGTTAACTGGATGTCACAATAGAGAAATTCTCTATTTTTATTTTTTTTATTTTTTTATTTGCCTTAAACTTTGTGGGGGCCTTCCCTATGACCAAATAAGCTATTTTGAGTCATTGGTTCACCCATACAAGTCTCCATACATTTTTGTATGGACAGTAAATATTCAAACAGCTGTAACTTTTGAGTGAATTTTCTGATCAATTTGGTGTCTTCGGCAAAGTTGTAGGTAATGTTGAGGACTTTTGAGAAAAAAGAGGTACACGGAAAAATAATTGCAGATTTTTTTATCAACTTTTTTTTCACTAAAACTCAATTTCCCAAAATACGTATTTTTTGATTTTCGAGATTTTTTGATATGTTTAAGGAGACAAAAATCCGCAGCTTTAAAGCCAAAGAGTAACATGTTCAAAAAAATTTCCGCCGAGTTATGAATTTTTGAAAAAAATAGTGATTTTTGGAAAAAATAGAAGTTTCATGCAAAAACAAGTTTGACATTATTTTTTAATGCAAAATTCAATTTGCAGTCGAAAAGTACTGTACAGATTTTTTGATGAAGGGCTCCGTTTTCAAGATATAGCCACGGAAAGTTTGATTTTAGCGAAATATTTGCAGTTTTTTGATTTTTAAAATTAGTGACCATAAGTGACCATTTCTAAAAATATTTTTTTTGAGAAGTTCAGAAAATTTGCTATAAAATTGTCTAAGAGACATTGAAGATTGGACCACGGGTTGCTAAGATAGAGCCGCTTTAAGAAAAAGAAACACGAAAATTGAAGTTTTCTTAATCTCACCAAAATAACCCATCATTTTCTAATGACGATATCTCAGCAACTAATGGTCCGATTAACAATGTTAACACATGAAACATTCGTGAAATTTTGCGATCTTTTCGAAAAAAATATTTTGAAAATTTAAAATCAAGACTAACATTTTAAAAGGGCCAAACATTGAATATTACGCCCAGTGTTTGGACCACACTGAAAAAAATGGTACACGTTATTAAAATTTTTGGTGATTTTCAATTTAACTTTTTTTCATTAAAATTTGATTTGCAAAAAATACTTTTTTTTATATGTTTTAGGAGACATCAAAAGCCAACTTTTCACAAATTTCCACGATGTGCAAAAAATCTTTGACCGTGTTTTGAATTTTTGAATTAATTCAGACTTTTTCAAAAAATCTATGTATTGGTTGCAAAAAAATTTCAACTTCATTTTTCTATGTAAAATCGAATTTACAATCGAAAAGTACTCATGTGAAATTTTGTTAAAGGGCACCGTTTCCAAGTTATAGCGATTTTTGGGTAACTTTTTTTTAAATAGTCACAGTTATTCATTTTTTTGAATTAGTGCTGTTGTTTGCCCACTTTTGATAAAACATATTTTTGAAAAGCTCATTATTTTGATCTTTTGAACTTTGTTGATATGCCCTTAGTTGCTGATAGAGGGAGACGATTCTCGAGATTATCAAATTCCCGGGAATCGAGAGTTGAATTTGACAATTTCCCGGGAATTCCAGGGACCCGTGATTTTTTTTAACTATGCCAATAACGCCAGTAATGTATAAAAAATTGTTATAAATATGTTTCTTTTCAATGATTGCAGTTACAATTTCTTCATACTAATTCAATGAAACGTTAATTAGTAGCCTCATTATTTTTGGGAACTATGATCTACCTTATGATTTTAATTTCTGAATCTTTAAATACAAAATCGTTTCTTGAGCTTTTTGGGACTCAACTGAGTGTTTTATCAAATTTATTGCAATGACTTGTTATTAGATTAGTGTGAAGTAAAAAAAATAGCTAATATATAATATACCAGTATCGGGTTTTGCAATATAATTAATTACGACTCAAAACAATAGTTCAAAGTTGTTTTTTTTTACTTTTCAAGGTCAACTGTAAATAATCATTGAAGAAATAGTAATCAGGAAACCCCAAATGTTCACATTTGGTGCACTCTACAAAGATTGCCTGAGTTTTTTTTTTTTCTTACAAAATATAATTTAATATTGAGGTTGAAGCGAAACATAAAATGACTTATTGACATCACAATAGGGAAATAACCTTGATACAGCTAAATTAGCTTACTAAGAATTAAACAAAAAAATAGATAATAAGGATTGCTATGCTTGAAAGAGGATATGGAAATTTACTTATCTTGAAAAGGCTTTCTCTTAGAAATAATAAAAAAAAATCGATTTCCTTCCTGCTAAGTATACCTTAAGGTAAATTTCTGGGTTCACATGATTTGGTTTCTCTCAATTATAGTTATTGGTATTTTTGATAAGTTGCAATTTACACTTTTGAATAAGAATATAAGAGAAGCATTGGTTCGTTCGAACTTGAACATCTTACATTGAACATCCAATGTTCTAAACAATTTTGAATTTTCAAATGTCTTTCTGATTAGATGATAAAATTTTGCTTAGATATTTATAGAATTTAAACTTCCCGGGAGTCTCGTCCAAATTTTCCCGGAATCAACAGGTCCAAAAAAAGGTTGATTTCCCGGGATTTCCTCGGAATTCCCGCTCGTCACCCTCTAGTTGCTGAGATATTGCCATGCAAGGGTTTGAAAACAGGAAATTTTATGGGCATTTTTGAAATTTCATACATGTTTTTTTTATGGACAGCTGCCAAATTTGTATGGAAAATTTTATGGACAAATTAATTATGCAAAAAATATCAATGAATAAAATATAAAATTATCCAAACAATAAAAAAATCTGTTCATAACAATTTATTGTGTGCCTAATTTTATTATGATTTGAAGTCGGGCTTGTATCAAGCATTTGGCGAAGGATTGATAAATGAAGATCAGTTAAAACATGTTTTTGTGACCTTAAGTGACCAAACACTAGTCCAGATATCGTAAATTGAAAACGGAATCTATTTAATTCTTCTAGGTGATATTGATAGGACATGGGAATCAAAATTTTGATCACTCCAAACTTTTCGAAGATAACATAACTAAACATTGATTATTCTTCTTTTTTTTTCATTACAGGTAAACCAATCACCCTCAATATAATACGTGAGTTTTTCTCCATTGTTCATTTCGCCAATTTTTTATGTTAATTGTTTCTTACGTGTTTTTTTGAATATCAGATGCATCAACTTTAAAATCAAAACAATTTTAGCAAAACACGGCTTGTTTGCAGGGCAACCTTCAGAAGAAAAAATCTGGAGTTTTTTTTAAAAGGTCCAATAAACCAAATTTCCAGTTTTTACTTTTTGGGTGTTTTTGAAACCGCCTTGAGTCAGGGGTAATAAAAAACACTCAAAAAGTAAAAACTGGAAATTTGGTTTATTGGACCTTTTCAAAAAAAAAAAAACTCCAGAAATAGTCATTGCTACTTTTAGCAGTGTCTTACAAGAATTTTTCTCAGCTATCCAAAGCTTCAAAGAGCGGAATTTTTTATCGAGATAACGGCACAGAGTCGAGTTGAATTTAGGAAAGTTTAAAATTTGATACGTTGAATATTACTTTTTTTTTTTTGAGTAATATTACATATAAAATGTGTAAAAATGTGTACCTGTTGAAAATTTAGTTCAGTTCCAGCTTCCAGCTTGTCAAATGATGTCTTTGATGTGTCAATTTCAAAACGTATTTTTCATCGAAAAAAACACTTAAAAGGTTTTAAAGACTTGGCATTTTTTTTGTTTCTCAACTGTAAATTTTGTTGGAACATGTCATTTTAAGGAAAGTTTAAAAAAAGAAGGGTCATTTTTAAATTTGAACCAAAAATTTTCATTTTAAAATTTCAATTTTTTTCTAACATTGCAGGACAATTTTTTAGAGTGTTACAATGTTCTACAAAGTTGTAAAGCAGACAATTACAAAAATTTTGATATAAAAACATAACGGGTTTGCTTATAAACATCACGAATTATCGCTATTTTAAGAAAAAAAAAGTCTAGAAAAAGTTGGTCGTCGTTTAGCATGGCCATTCATGGTCACCCGCGACATACACGGACGACGAAACAAAGAGAAACGCAAAAAGTAACTTTTTCAAAACTTTTTTTTCGTAAAATCGCAATTACTCGTGATGGTTACAAGCAAACCCTTTGTGTTTCTATATCAAATTATTTGTAATTGTCTGCTCTAAAACTTTGTAGAACATTGTTGCACTCTAAAAAATAACCCTGCAAAGTTTGAAAAAAGCACAAACTTTTAAAATCAAAATATTTGTTCGAAATGAAAAAATGACCTTTCAGGGTTAATGTAGTTTCTAAAAGTACATAAAATTTTCTTTAAAATGACATGTTCCATTTTTTTTATTTTTTTAAACTTTGTTAGTGTTTTTTGATGGAAAATACGTTTTTTCTGAATTCTGAGTACGCCATCAAATCAGGCTTCTAATTTTACATAAAAGTCCCTTTGACAACAAATTTTCATCTCATCACCGTTTCAGGCTTCAAATTATTGAAAAACACCTCTTTTTACGCTTGTTCAAAAATAAAAGGGGTCGTACCGCCCCTCCGTCACGAGATATCAAAAAATGGACCTTAGATTCGTGATCAGGGATTAAAGCTACCCCTAAGTTTTAATTTATAAATATTAGCATCGAATCAAACTGGACAAGAAAACTCATTTTTTTCCTGAACAAACATTTGGAAAAAAGGAGAAACCGCTAAATTTCCCCAATTTACGTGTTCCTCAAGTCTAATACTTTCCTACCGATTGTACAGTATGTAAAAAAAGTATTTACACCCCTTGGGCACTATGCACATTTTGTGATGAAACATGTAAAAAAATTAAAGTTTGACAGGAACCTAGTACTACGTTTTGTTCAGAAACTCATGCCAAACATTTTGCTACAAAAAACTCATGAAAAGATGATTTCTATAAAGAGTTATATAACAAATACTTTTACGAAAATAAAAAAGGTGCAAAAAAAGTTTGTACACCTTTCGAAAAATTAACATAAATAATGTTATTTGTTGACAAATCACCATAAATCCAGTCTCCCAACTCCAAATAGGCATCCTTGACTGATTAAAAAAATAATTTGGATTGAATATAAAGTTTACTAACTACTTAGTATAAAAGTTTATATAACTCTGGAAATTCTATATAAAACTTATCGTAGTAATCGGTGCGTGCGGGCGTGAAATTTTTTTGCTGCGTCATGTTTTTTCGAATTTAAAATTAACCTTCTAAGAAAATTTTAGAAAATTATAAAGTGTCTAAACCAGATTTTAGATCCGTATTTTGCTTTTTCTGACAGTTGGTTGTAATGTCATCATCCGCGGAAAACTTTGTGAGGTGTAAGCTGCCAAAGCGAAGAACTGGACATTTCTGCAGAAAGAGTGAAGTATTCCGAGTGTTGGTCCAGAAGGGATTTCTACTTTTTTTTCGTATGGATATCGTTGAAGACGTCGGGAAGCTGTTCCAAGGAAATTGGAATGTTGGGTTCCGATCTATACGAAATCTACCAGGCCGATGGATCGGAATTTTGCTTGTGAAGGAGGTTTATTATGGATCGTTGAATCTGAATCTTGATTTGGCGAGAACTATCCATTTTATCTATCATTATTTGTTTTTTTTTTCCCTTATTTTATATAATATTCTATTGATCAAATGATATCTCCATATTATCCCTTTCCCACCTTCCCTTTCTCCTATCCTCATTTCCTCCCCCTCCCAACCCCCCCCCCCCCTCTAAATATTATCATCTGCCAAATTTACACTAACACACCACACCACAACTGATTCGGAGCGTTTGGTACGGTATGTCCACGCATCCTTCCTCCCCTGATGATTCTGTGAAATGTGATCCGTTCACAAAATCTGTCTCTGCGGTTAATGCAACGCAGTAGGCCTGGCCGCTTTAATTTTTGCTATACATTTTCGGGGTAACTCGGATGTACTGTAATCATTAATATTGACAAGAAAGGACTTGAGGCGTAATCTTACCACAAGTTCTTCCAGGATGCTTTCTTCGGACTGGCTGCGCTTGTGTTCGATTAGATTAGATTAGATTTAAAATGTGCATAGTGCCCAAGGGGTGTAAATACTTATTTTACATACTGTATAGGTTTTTCTCTCCCTTCTCAGAAATCACCAAAAACTTCCCCTTTCGCGATCTCTCTGTCACTGTCAATACCCAACCCAACCTGCACCTTCGCCACGCCGCCCAAATTTCCCCGTAAAATTACACCCAAAGTGATGTAAATAGTTCCGTCAACATCCCCGTATCTGGGCTGTCGGGCTTCCACGGAGTCTGCACTGCGGTAACTAATCAAATTTGCAACTTTCCGAAAAAGCACCACCATCGTTCAGCTGGAAAAAGTGTAGGACTTTATCCGCTCACTCTCTCTCTCTCTTTTGGGAAAAGCAGATTTGATGCAGGGAAAAGGTTAGCGGGGGGGTGGTTTGTGCTTACTTATAATCATATTTTCGCCCACGCCTCGCAGCCTCCGGGACGTGGACTTTGCCGACGTGGATGCAAAAATCCTTGGGCTAGAAAGTTTTCCGGGGGACCGGGTTTGCTTCCCAGTAGTTCTTTGAGGCTCTAGTAGTATGTGTGGTTTGATGGCACCAGGAAAAGAGTAAATTTAATTAACATACATTTATCAACGGCGACGCGAGAGATTTTGGGACAAAAGTGGGGCATAGAATGTTTACTGAGAGCAATTCATTTCCTCTACAAATTGAACTTTTTCAGGTTGCTAAGTTATTGCTAAACAAATCATGTTGAAATCGAAATATCGTTTCATTTTAGTTTTGAAAGATGCAAATTATATTATTGGTTCACCTTCTTCGATGGATTGTTAGGAAAATAAAGTGAAAGTCCTCATCAATAAACTTAAAACAAACTAAATGGAAAATTCAAATTGTCTGTAATTTTACGTTTCTTACCAAAAAGCTTTCGAAAGTCTTTTGCTCAAAAACTGTCATGTCAAGCTTCACCAACCAACTTGCAGGTCATCTCTACACAATGTCACTCAGGCACACACACAAAAAAAGAAAGAGTCCAACTCTTAATACGGTCCTGGCACATCCCTGCTCCCAAAGGACAAACACCCGGGTTGACATCTTTTCACATGCAGCAATCTCAGCACAGCGTGGTGACACTTCCGGTGACATTCTCAAATGAGAAAGTTGACATCTCGTCTGGGCGTGAGTCTGTCTGTTGGTTGTGAATTCTCCCTCTGTATGTTTGTAAGGTGACGGGAAAATGGTGCTTCCGGTGGGGCTAGTTTAGATCTGGAATGGACATAACAAAACAAAAAAAAAATGTTGAGAAATAAATTACTTTTGCATCACTTGTTGTAACATAAGTAGCTATTTTAAAAGTGGTGAAAATTCATTTTTTGCAAAATTGCTATATCTGCGCCCTTTTCAAATGTTGCTCAAGATATCATCTTGCTGAAACATGAGGTGGAAAATTTGCAAAGATGGAAAACTAACGGACTATTTATGGGAGATGATGGATTTACTTGTAATGGAATGAAAAAATATGTTTAGTTCAGTGAGATATAAATATGCCAAGAATAAAAAAAATGCGTTTTGACAAGTCGATTTTTAGAATTTGCTGCGAATTTGTCCATGCATTTCCTATGTTAAAAGGAGTTGTTTAGCAATTATTTTGTTTAAACAAGTTGTCATACAATTTCATAAAAATCTGTCTGTTATAATAATAATTATCCAGAAAACATAGCTCGAATAATCTCGTTTTTATTTTCATTTGATTCGATTCTTTCAAAAAAGAGTTCCCAAAATGTATTTATAATTTTTCTTGTTATTAGGGTTCGATTTCATAGGTCCAAATAAGCCATTACGCACAAGGTTGTTAATCGATAGAACTATCGTCGATAATATCATCGCCTAACGATAACGATAACGGTTATCGTTATCGTCTAACCATTACAATTATTGTCGGGACGATAACGATAACTTATCGTTATCGTTATCATTATTCTGATAATCATATCGACGACAACGGGTCGTCCTTATATTTAATATATTTCTAAAATTTACTAAAACCAACTAAATCATGATGATGTTTCAAGCTTTCTCTTAATCAATATTGTATTGATTATACGGTAATTTTCAAAGCATAAATACTACACGGTGCGTTTTCTAGAACAAACATTTTAAGAAAAATAGTCATCATTACTGTCAAATGTGTCTTATAGGAAATTTTCTAAGCTTTCCAATGCTTCTAAGAGCGAAATGTTGAATCGGTAAATTTCTGAGATATCAATTTTTAAAGTTTTTTTTAATTCCTGTTTTATTTATTGTAAACTTTGTAATAACTATTCTGGAAACTTGTCAAATGATGTTTTTATGTGTCATTTACTCATCAAATTGTGCAAAATAAGGCAATAAACAACTTTGGAGAAGGTTGCAAATCGTTAAAGATTTTTAAAATTAAGTTAAACGGAGTTTTTGAATATATGAGATTTATTTGCAATAATTAAAAGATAAAAACATAATTTTTGTTTACGAATATCACGTTTATGCTCGGATTAAGCTTGAATTAAGCTGATAAAACCGATTTTTTGTTGCAAGTTTGAGATTAGTTATGATATCACTAGATTTTTATGAAAAAAATCATATTTCCTTAACCAAACATTAATCAATTGCATGGATACAAAACATGTTATATACTCGAATTTGAACTATAAACTACTGTGGCAAGCTTCAGGAGAAAAACTTTTCATGAGTATGAAATGATTTTTATAATTTTTATTTTGTATGAAATGATCAAGGAATCAGCAATATTATAGAAGTCTTATTTTATCTTTTAAAACGTTTTAAAAATACTTTGAATTTTGTTTAAATAGTTTGGAATGGAAGCCTCTGTTTGATTTTTCTGTTAATTAATATTTTAGTTTTGTTTAAACCAAAAAAAAATGTGGCAGTGTTTTCAACATTCAGAATTAAAATACACAAATTTTACTCCTACATTTAAATGCATTTTCATCAGTAAAACTTTTTTTCCTTATTTCACATACATGAGAATATGACTTTTGACCCTTGCAACAGTATTTGGTAGTACATTTTCGATTTTAAATCATCTTTTGGATCCATGTTCACGGTTCATGTATGCTTTAGGAAGTATCATATTTATACATAAAAATCCATTAATAAACTTAACAAACTCAAACCTGCAAAAAATCGATTGTATCAGCTCCATAAGAGCAGACACGTGATATTTGTACACAAAAATAGTGTAATTATCTTTTAATTCTTGTAAATAATATTTTTAAGAAGGTTTTATAATTTTCATTTTTGAATAAATCCCATATAATTAAAAACTCGGTTAAACTTAATTTTAAACCATCTCCAAAGTCGTTTCTTGCCTTATTTTGCACATTTTGATGAGTAAATGACACATGAATAACATAATTTGACAAGTTTCCAGAATAGTTATTATAAAGTTTACAATAAATAATAAAGGAATTTAGAACAAAAAACTTAAAGACAGATATCTCAGAAATTTCCCAAATGAAACATTTCGCTCTTTGAAGCATTGGAAAGCTGAGAAAATTTCCTTTAAGACACATTTGACAGTAGCGATGACTATTTTTTCTCCTTAAGGTTGCCCAGAAAACTCGCCGTGACTAAAAAAATCACAAAATGACGTATTTTTTGAAAATACTCACATTTTTATATATTGCATGCATTTTCACTGTTTAAGAGTTTTTTGAATGAAATATTAAAATTTTCACAAAATACCGTATTTCCTCAAAAATACTCAGATTTTTATAATTCGCAATAAACAATTTGAATTTTTGTTTAAGAGTTTTTTTGAATGAAATACTAATTTTTTTTACAAAATACCGTTTTTTCTCGAAAATGCTCAATTTTTTATAATTCGTAATATAGGTTTCAAACGATTCAAATTTTTTCCTAAATTTGAACTGTTTTGGAGTTTTTAAATGAAATATTCCAATTTTCACAAAATACCGTATTTTTTCGAGAATACTCAAATTTTTCTTTTTCGCAATATGGGTATCAAATGGTTCTAAATTTTGCCTATAATTGAACTGTTTTAGAGTTTTTTGAATGAAATATTCCAATTTTCACAAAATACCGTATTTTCTCGAAAATACTCAATTTTTTATTATTCGCAGTATTGGTATCAAACGATTCAAAGTTTTGCCTGTATTTAAACTGTTTAAGAGTTTTAATGAATAAATTATTCAAATTTTTATAATTCGCAATATGGGTATCAAACGATACGAAATTTTGCATGTATTTAAACTGCTTTAGAGCTTCTGAATGAATTATTAAAATTTTCACAAAAAAATGTAGTTTTTGACAGTACTCAAGTTTTCAAGATTTGCAAAATGGGTAATTCTCTACCAACTCACACGAAATCGGGACAAGTTACTCCGACCCCTCTTCGATTTGCGTGAAACTTTGTCCTAAAGGGTAACTTTTGCCCCTGATCACGAATCCGTTTTTTGATACCTAGTGACGGAGGGGCGGTACGACCCCTTCCATTTTTGAACATGCGAAAAAAGAGGTGTTTTTTAATAATTTGCAGCCCGAAACGGTGATGAATTAGAAATTTGGTGTCAAAAAGACTTTAATGTAAAATTAGACGCCCGATTTGATAACGTACTCAGAATTCCGAAAAAAACGTATTTTTCATCGAAAAAAAAAACACTAAAAAAGCATAAAAAATTCTCCCATTTTCCGTTATTCGACTGTTAAAAATTTTGGAACATTCCATTTTATGGGAAATTTAGTGGACTTTTCGCATCTTCATTGACCCAGAAGGGCCATTTTTTCATTTAGAACAAATTTTTGATTTTACAGGGTTATTTTTTAAGAGTATAATAATGTTCAACAAAATTGTAGAGCAGACAATTACAAAAATTTTGATATATAGACATAAGGGGTTTGCTTAGAAACATCACGAGTTATCGCGATTTGTCGAAAAAATGTTTTGAAAATGTCCTTTTTGCTTTTCTCTTTGTTTCGTCGTCCGTGTCTGTCGCGGGTGATGATGAACGGCCATGATCAACGACAACCAACTTTTTCAAAACGTTTTTTCGTAAAATCACAATAACTCGTGATGTTTGTGAGCAAACTCCTTAGTTTTTATATCAAAATATTTTAATTGTCTGTTCTACAACTTTGTAGAACATTGTTACACTCTCAATAATTACCCTGAAAAGTTAGAAAAAAAAACACGAAATTGTAACATGAAAATTTTTTTCTAAATAAAAAATCACCCTCCTGGGTCAATGTAGATTCGAAAATAACATTAAATTTCCCATAACATGAAATTTTCAAAAAAAAATTGCAGTCGAGTAACGGAAAATGGCAGTGTCTTTTTCGATGAAAAATACGTTTTTTTTCGGAATTCAAATCAAATCGGGCGTCTAATTTTACATAAAAGTCCCTTTGACACCAAATTTCTATCTCATCACCGTTTCAGGCTGCAAATTATTGAAAAACACCTCTTTTTTCACATGTTCAAAAATGGAAGGGGTTGTACCGCCCCTCCGTCACGAGATATCAAAAAATGGTCCGCGGATTCGTGATCAGGGACAAAAGTTACTCCTTAAGACAATGTTTCACGAAAATCGAAGAGGGGTCGGGGCAACTTTTCCCAGTTTCGAGTGAATTGGTAGAGAATTAACCATTTTCTTTTGTTTTTTCTATTTTTTGAAAAAATTGATTTGCAGTATTAATATTTCATGAAAATAAAAAAAAATCTTGCTGTGGAAATCGATTTAATTTTCCTCACCCAAAAAAGACTTACATCCCCCACTCTTCAAATTCACTTACTCTGCTTCTGTTTCTGGTCTCAAAGCTACCAAACTGCTTCCGCTAGTGCAAGTCCTCGCCAGGTCCGTTTGCGGTTCGGAAACGGCCAAAGGGCACCAATACACACACACCCACACTAGCACCAGCAGCCGCGGGACGATGCTCGTGTGGTAATTTGATTAGAGCATTGTAATTTAGATAAAGATAGTAATTAAATTTTCTGCCACCAGTCAACCGACTGAGTGCTAGCAATAGGATGACAAAGGGACCGAGGTCTTCCCAAGAACAGGATCAGGATGTGGCTCTTCTTGGTGACATCCGAGAAGCGACAACGCGGCGCTTTTCCGGGAAAACACTCCGGCTGGCTTTAGGTGGCGGTGGCGAAAATGGCTCCTTTGTACCATTAAATGTGCCTGCCTAGTGCTGCTATAATTAATAAGCGATGGCACATAATTACGTTTTCGATGACTGGTGGAGAAAAATTGTTTAGTACCGTGAAGTTGAGTGATTTTGACATAATTGAATTTTTTTACGGTCTTTGATTTTTTTTTAACTTATTTGTTGGAAAAAAAAATCAAAACATGTTGCACAAAGTCACCCCACCTCGAACCATTTCCCAGTCAAAGTGCACAAAAAGTAGCTTTGTCTAATGGCGAAAAGACTTACGCATGGCTTCAACCTCCCCCTCCGGGCCAACGACGCTAATTCCTGGCTGCTGATTCAATAAGGGAATTTTCCCGGAAAATCTATTTGGTCCCATTTTCACGCGCCGTGGCTTTTCCGTTTTCTTTGTCTGCCGGTAATGTAATGAAGAGATTGCTGGCAGATACACTCCGGTAGGGAAATTTGCAACCAAAAGAAAGGAGACGGAGGTGGCGAGACAAAATTGGGAAAATGAAATCAGTAATGCAGCCCGGAGGGAAATGAATTTGCGTGGGAGTTGGGTTTGTTACCGCATTGATTCCAACCATTTTTATATCTTTTTAACATGGTTCAGCTAATAGGATAATTTTAAGCTAGCTAAGCGTACCAATAATTCCAAAAATAAGCTTATTTTATGATAAAGTGTTTATCCACTTGTTTTCCACGAATTAGAAATAGTAATGTATGCATGATTTTTAAATCCCATATTAAAAAATTACGACACTTTCAGCACTAGCAGAGCCTCAAATAATAATTTTGCAACTTGTTTCTATAACTACTATTTTTAAATATTGAAGGATAGAATGTAATTTTGCTATCAAAATAATTTTAATTTCCAAGAATTTATCTATTTAAGCAGTTCTCTACGGATTCGGTCTTTTTTCTTTAATTTTAATTTTTGTTTTTTTTTTAATCCGGGTAAAACTTTTTTGGTGCCTTCGGTATGCCCAAAGAAGCCATTTTGCATCATTAGTTTGTCCATATAATTTTCCATACAAATTTGGCAGCTGTCCATACAAAAATGATGTATGAAAATTCAAAAATCTGTATCTTTTGAAGGAATTTTTTGATCGATTTGGTGTCTTCGGCAAAGTTGTAGGTATGGATACGGACTACACTGAAAAAAAATGATACAATCTAATAAAAATTTTGATGATTTCTAATTTCACTTTTTGCCACTAAAACTTGATTTGCAAAAAAAAATATTTTGATATGTTTCGATTATTTTCATGAATTTTAAATCAAGACTAACATTTTAAAAAGACAAATTATTCAATATGACATCGTTTTGATGTGTTAGTCTTGATTTGAAAATATTTTTTTCGAAAAGATCGGAAAATTTCACGTATGTTTCATGTTTTAACATTGTAAATCGGACCATTAGTTGCTGAGATATCGACATTAGAAAATGGTGGGTTGTTTGAGTGAGACTAAGAAAACATCAATTTAAACCTTTGCATGGCAATATCTCAGCAACAAAGGGTCGTATCAACAAAGTCCGAAAAATATAGAGAATATTCTCAGCTCTTCAAAAATATTTTTTTCAAAAGTGGGCAAACATGCGCACTATTCTTGAAAAATCAATAACTGTGACTATTTTGAAAAAAAGTTACCTAAAAATGGCTATAACTTGAAAACGGTGCACTTTATCAAAATTTCACTTAAGTACTTTTTGATTGCAAATTCAATTTTAAATGAAATTGAAAACAATTTGCGACCAATATTTCGATTTTTGAATAAAATTGTATTGATTCAAAAAATCGTAACTTGGTCAAAGATTTTTTGCCCATTCTGGAAATTTCTGAAAAGTTGGCATTTGATGTCCTCTAAAACATATCAAAAAATAAAAAAATAAAAATAGTGTTTTTTTGCAAATCAAGTTTTAGTGACAAAAAGTTAAATAAAAAAAACATTTTTTTTACCGCGTATCATTTTTTTCAGTGTAGTCCATATCCATACCTACAACTTTGCCCAAGACACCAAAATGATCAAATAATTCCTTCAAAAGATACAGATTTTTGAATTTTAACATATCATTTTTGTATGAACAGCTGCCAAATTTGTATGTAAAATTATATGGACAAACTAATGAGGCAAAATGGCTTCTTTGGGCATACAGAAGGCACCAAAAAAGTTTCAGCCAGATTAAAAATTACAAAAAAAAAATCTAATGACCGAAATTTCAGAGAATTGCTCCTTTCGAACATGACTCATTTCTTCAAAATAAGTTGGTTTCTGCAAAAATCCGTTTGAATTTATTTAAGAAGAAGATGATAATTTATTTCTGAGAGTTTGTTGTTAGTATGTAATTTTTAAACAATGATTTTAAATAAAAACAAATAATTGATTTGTTTTTCGACTCGTATGCAGAATTGCACGATTTTTTGGCTATTATGTGAAACTATAATAATAATAAAATAATGATAATAAATAAGTTTTTGTATCCTTATCTACTCTTGTCATGTTGAAAATGGTTAAAAAAATATATATCCATGGGTTTTTGCATATTAAAAAATATTGGCTTTACAAAAAATGTCGAAGACTTTCATATTATTTCAAACATAAGTAATCTTAAGAAAACAAATTTCAACCAAGTTTTATGAATTTTAGCTTTTTTTCAAACATAATGCGATCATAAATAGAAATTTGTCAAAATTTGTTGAAGAAATAATTCTCTTTTGGTTTTTGCACTTTTTGCAGTTTTTCGAGAAAAAGATAGTTCTTTGAAAAAAATAATTCTGTTAGTTTTTTGTTAATTTTTTGAATTATTACAATCTTTTTGAAACCAAGTAGACCTTTTTGTATTTTTTGAGTACTTTATGAGCATGAGTTGGGGAAATTCTCGTAAGTTTGGCAGGTTAAGCACTCACTCCTAACATCATCCAATTAGTTGATTTTCACTACTTAAACAAAATATTTTACGAAACTAAATATTAAAACTTGCTTGCTCACTTCATATTGAGCCATTTATCACTCGACTTCAGCTGAAAATAAGCAAAATAAAACAGTTTTTGCGTTTTATTAAGTATGGGCAGTTCGTGGAATACAAAATAAGTTTTTAAAGATTTTTTTAAATCACAGTTCTTAAGCAATTTTTAACATAATGTTCTGTTTGATTTTATCATGAGCATTTCTTTGGGATGAAAGGTTGACGAGTTTTCAGTTATAATTTTTTCTGTGAGTTTTGCATTTATTTCTAAATATTAGCAGATTTTCTTTTAAAGTGATCAGAAATTATTCACAAAATAATTGGAATTCAAAAATTTAACTGCCAGATTGTTGCATTCCTATTAAAAAAAATGATCCTTCAAGTTAAGTGTCTATGGTTTACTGGTGGGTCATTCCATCTGAAGCGGAACAGCATTTGAAAATTACCCTCTCCGATCCTGCTCAAATTTGGCAGGGCTGTTGATACTATCAAAACATGCTAGAATCCCGAATTTCATCCAAATCGGACCACCCCCTCCATTTTTGTACCTCCCCAAAAAATCGACTTTTTGGCGATTTTTGACCAAACCTCCTAGTTTGAAACGACGATAACTCAGGAACCACAAATCTTAGAGGGTCGGTCTTAGACTCAATTTTGAAGAAAATTGGACGTAGAATCCATTTCCGTGATCAAAATTTTGATTAATTTATTTTTTCTACCTGTATTGCGCAATTGAAAACTTTAAACGGTCGTATCTCAAAACACCCCAACTTATTTTTTTTATTTGACCTCACCATTGTGTTCCTTGGCCAATTTTACATAAGAATCACCTATCGACAAAAATGAATATGTTTCGTTCCAGAGATATCGAATTTTAAAGTTTTGTGTTTTCGAGATTACCTACATCAGCTTCATTCGCCGCATCTGCTAGAAGCACACAGGCGGGCTTATCAATAATTGCTACCTGGTATTTTATTGAAATAATATTTCATCATAAATAATCTTTATCAAATTGGGCAAAAATTAACTGTATAACACTGTAGGAAACTGGAGTTTAACCGAGAAAATTTATCTGCTCAAAAAATGAATGAAGTGAATTTCTGTGTAAACCCACAGGACAGAGCAATTACGACACACAGTAAAGGGCAGAATTGGATTCCGACGGAGCGAGCAGGAAAATGCAATTAATCTTGTTAGTAACACTGAACAATAAGTGCACGATACATTATTGAGTAAAATATGAATCAAAATGAATAAAATTTGTTGATACGTTGTACTCTTGTGAAGGACGATCACAAGGAGTAGGAAAAGGATTTCTGGAAAGTATAAAACATAAAAATGTAAGAAAATCACAAAGTTTGATCTGCGAATTTAGTTGCGATGATTTTGACACCGTCCGAACAACAGTGTTTTTTTCTTCTATCATTCTTGGATTCTTGGAACACAATACGGCTGCTGGCCTCACGTATAAGGATTTTTTTTTTAATTAAATGTACCTTGACCAAAATCATCTTTTAATCAAATGAAGCTGGTTCACAATATAAAAATTGACTTAATATGATCAATCTTTTAAACCATGAATCAGGTTTGCCAAATCAAAGTGTCAATAATAAACTAAAAAAACTAAAACTAAAAATAAAAATAAAGCAGGTTTTGGGGTTTTTGCTGAATGGCACTATTTTGCTACTGCCCATGATAAAGGCCCAAGTCATGGCCTCGGAGGTACTCTAAAACGGTTAGCAACACGTAAAAAACGGTGCATAAAAAATATCCCAATATGTTATGTTGCGAGAGAATGTGCAGCTCTTTTGAGCACGACACCGGTGAGATGTTGGTGTAATAGCACGCTAAAAGCTGCAAAATTTTATTAACCTGGCCATGGTCTTCGTTTCGTACATACACTTATGGTACTCGGGTCTATATGACCCAGAAATGTTTTTGGCTGCCAAAATTCGGAATCTTGACCGATTTTGGATGTCTTGGCCGCAAATGAAAGGTTAGAATGTCTACTTTGCGATTCCGACTGGCAGAACCGGTTTTGGGCACTGTGGCCACCGGGAACCTGCTACAACCGAAAAAAGTCCTTTTTGAGGACCCGACTTTGAGGACCTGTATCTCCGGAACGATAACACATAGTGGGTTGCTTCCAGTTGCATTTGACGGGTAATAACCTCAACTTTAAGCTCCCGTAGAGATGATTTGTCAAAAGTGGACACCGGTTCCGTTAACCCGGAACATCCGAAAAACATGATTTTTTCAGCTTTTGTTATAAATTCAACACATTAGTCAATTTTTTCAACCGGATTTTTTGTAAATCATTATATACGCACACTAAATACTACCTCTGACTGTTTGGGATCGTTCCGGCCAATTGTGGCCAATCTGGAACCGGTTCCAGGGTACCACCAAAACGGTTCCAATAATGGTATCGCTAGAAACCCGTCATGTTGCATATCAAACTTCATGAAATTGAAAATTATGACCATCTGAGGTCATGCCGATATCCTCTGACCCAATCTGGTCACTCCGGAACCGGTTACCGGTGGCCACTGGGGGACACTTCCGGAGTATGCAGGAAAGCAAATCATGCGACATATCAAACGTCATGAAATTGAAAATTATGACCATCTGAGGTCATTCCGATATCCTCTGACTCACCCTGGTCACGCCGGAACCGGTTACCGGTGGCCACTGAGGGACACTTCCGGAGTATGCAGGGAAGCATATCATGCGACATATCAAACTCCATGAAATTGAAAATTATTGCCATCTGAGGTCATGCCGATATCCTCTGACCCAACCTGGTCACTCCGGAACCGGTTACCGGTGGCCACTGGGGGACACTGCCGGAGTATGCAAAGAACCCTACCGTGCGACGTATCAAACGTCATGAAATAGAAAATTATGACCATCTAAGGTCATGCCAATATCCTATGACCCAACCTGGTCACGCCGGAACCGGTTACCGGTGGACACGGGGGGACACTTCCGGAGTATGCAAGGAACCCTACCATGCGACGTATCAAACTTCATGAAATTGAAAATTATGACCATCTGAGGTCATGCCAATATCCTCTGACCCAACCTGGTCACTCCGGAACCGGTTACCGGTGGCCACTGGGGTACACTGCCGGAGTATGCAAAGAACCCTACCATGCGACGTATAAAACGTCATGAAATAGAAAATTATGACCATCTAAGGTCATGCCAATATCCTATAACCCAACCTGGTCACGCCGGAACCGGTTACCGGTGGACACGGGGGGACACTTCCGGAGTATGCAAAGAACCCTACCATGCGACGTATCAAACTTCATGAAATTGAAAATTATGACCATCTGAGGTCATGCCAATATCCTCTGACCCAACCTGGTCACTCCAGAACCAGTTACCGGTGGACACGGGGGACACTTACGGAGTATGCAAGGAAGCATATCATGCGACATATCAAACTTCATGAAATAGAAAATTATGACCATCTAAGGTCATGCCAATATCCTATAACCCAACCTGGTCACGCCGGAACCGGTTACCGGTGGACACGGGGGGGGGGGGACTTCCGGAGTATGCAAGGAACCCTACCATGCGACGTATCAAACTTCATGAAATTGAAAATTATGACCATCTGAGGTCATGCCAATATCCTCTGACCCAACCTGGTCACTCCGGAACCGGTTACCGGTGGCCACTGGGGTACACTGCCGGAGTATGCAAAGAACCCTACCATGCGACGTATAAAACGTCATGAAATAGAAAATTATGACCATCTAAGGTCATGCCAATATCCTATAATCCAACCTGGTCACGCCGGAACCGGTTACCGGTGGACACGGGGGGACACTTCCGGAGTATGCAAAAAACCCTACCATGCGACATATCAAACTTCATGAAATTGAAAATTATGACCATCTGAGGTCATGCCAATATCCTCTGACCCAACCTGGTCACGCCGGAACCGGAGGCCACTGGAGGACACTTCCGGAGTATGCAGAGAAGCATATCGTGTCAAACGTATCAAACTTCATGAATTTGAAAATTATAACCATCTAAGGCGGTGGTCACCAAAATGCGGCCTGCAGGCCGTATGTGGCTTACCGAGGTCTTCTGTACGGCCTTCGGGATGGTTTTGAAATTATTTTTGAATCCGGCCCACTTTGCGTTCTCATATGAAGTTCGCTAGAGAAATCATGAACTTAGTTTCTTTAAAAAGAAAAAATATATTTTTTTGACGAAATAACCATAATTGATTTCTGGTTTCTACAATATTTATAAGGTCGTGGGAAGTAATAAACTAGTGGTGCCTTATTTTCCTGAAGAATTTATAAAACGACTAAATTACTAAATTTGGAAATAATGAATATGAAACATTCATTCCTTTTAAAATATAAAATTATGAAAGTGATAGTGTGACAATAACTTTCACGTTGCTAAAAATACTAAGAATTAATAAATATCCAGCAGTTCTAAACATCAGATCACTTTTTGACTAAAACTTGTTAGAAATATTGAATAAGGAAATTATAAAATATGAATTCCGGACTAATATTTTTTGGTTCAATTTTGTTATCCTAAAAAATCGACAGAACATAAAAATTCTATTTGATTATATTTTTGATCTTTTTTTTTTGTGCCCTAATCTTTGATGCAAAATGAAACGAGAAGATTGTACTTCGTACGAAAAGATCGTAAAAAATTTCAAAATCATTGAAAAAACACTTTTTATCTTGTTCAATTATACAAATTTTTCGAAGCAAAATAAACTTCTAAATTTCAATAAATATGATTTTTTCCTATAACATACGAATAATTCAAAACTTATTACTGTTACTTCAAAATTCACTCAAAAATCATTGAAAAATTTGCAAAACATTCAAAGCTTAAATAGAACAATCAAACCAAATGTGTACGCAAAACCAAGAAATAATTATCAACAAAAAAAAGTTTTTATAAATATAACAAAAAAATATATTTTTTTTAAGTGAAATATTGTCGAATTGTACAACAGTTATATTTTAAAACATGAAATATGATGAGAAAAATTTATGAAGGATGTTGATTTTTTTTTCAATTGAATATGTATAATTGGTGACAATTTCTAAGTTGTCAAAAATTTAGTTGTTTGTCAAAATTTCAATTTCAAACTATTCAACTCTACAACTTATTTTTTAATTATATATTTAACATGTTGCCCACGACTCTGGGGCAAATTTCCAAATTAGCCCGCGATGATCAGCTGGCTGAGGACCACTGATCTAAGGTCATGCCGATATCCTTTGACCCAACTTGGTCACTCCGGAACCGGATACGGGTTGCCACTGGGGGACACTTCCGGAGGGTCTGTAAGTTAGGTAATTTTGGAAGGTTCAACAAAATTTATCTACTACAGAAAATTCAAACCGCCATCAATTAAATGGTTCCGGAATGGTAATCGGGCTCGGTTGTGTAGCTGCTAGTGTGATTGCGTCCACATTTCTTGTGACGAGTAATGTGTCATCACGCCTTCTATCGGATGGGAAAGTAGAACGTCGGTTCCAGCCTCAGTTGTTGTACGGTCATTTGATCATTCCAGTTTTCTCCCAGCTATAATTACAATCAACACTCCAAACCAAGCCTGCTCCGGTGGAGTCGCTGGCGGCGGTTGGACTCCCAATCCAAAGGTTGTCAGTCCGAACCTTGGGATGGAAGGTTCCTTGGAAAATAAAAAGGATTTGGTGCTCTCCCCATTAAAACCTTTTAAATCTTAGGTTCGAGAAGAAACTTCAAACTTGGTTCTTTGCATGTTTCACAAATTTCCTCCATTCCCAACCCATTTTCGGTTCCAAATTAATCAGGATGGGCCGGAGGACATGGCCATCAGAACTTGTCTCCCAGTGGCCAGGTTGCATTAAAAAACGTGGGCAAGACCTTTGGTGGTCATAATTTGCAATTTCATGAGGTTTGATATGTCACATGATATGCTTCCTTGCATACTCCGGAATTGTCCCCCAGTGGCCACCGGTAACCGGTTCCGGCGTGACCAGGGTGAGTCAGAGGATATCGGCATGACCTCAGATGGTCATAATTTTCTATTTCATGAAGTTTGATATGTCGCATGATTTGCTTCCCTGCATACTCCGGAAGTGTCCCCCAGTGGCCACCGGTAACCGGTTCCGGCGAGACCAGGTTGGGTCATAGGATATTGGCATGACCTTAGATGGTCATAATTTTCTATTTCATGAAGTTTGATACGTCGCATGGTAGGGTTCCTTGCATACTCCGGAAGTCCCCCCCCCCCCCGTGTCCACCGGTAACCGGTTCCGGAGTGACCAGGTTGGGTCAGAGGATATCGGCATGACCTCAGATGGCAATAATTTTCAATTTCATGGAGTTTGATATGTCGCATGATATGCTTCCCTGCATACTCCGGAAGTGTCCCCCAGTGGCCACCGGTAACCGGTTCCGGCGAGACCAGGTTGGGTCATAGGATATTGGCATGACCTTAGATGGTCATAATTTTCTATTTCATGAAGTTTGATACGTCGCATGGTAGGGTTCTTTGCATACTCCGGCAGTGTCCCCCAGTGGCCACCGGTAACCGGTTCCGGAGTGACCAGGTTGGGTCAGAGGATATCGGCATGACCTCAGATGGTCATAATTTTCAATTTCATGAAGTTTGATATGTCGCATGATATGCTTCCCTGCATACTCCGGAAGTGTCCCTCAGTGGCCACCGGTAACCGGTTCCGGAGTGACCAGGTTGGATCAGAGGATATCGGCATGACCTCAGATGGTCATAATTTTCAATTTCATGAAGTTTGATATGCAACATGACGGGTTTCTAGCGATACCATTATTGGAACCGTTTTGGTGGTACCCTGGAACCGGTTCCAGATTGGCCACAATTGGCCGGAACGATCCCAAACAGTCAGAGGTAGTATTTAGTGTGCGTATATAATGATTTACAAAAAATCCGGTTGAAAAAATTGACTAATGTGCTGAATTTATAACAAAAGCTGAAAAAATCATGTTTTTCGGATGTTCCGGGTTAACGGAACCAGTGTCCACTTTTGACAAATCATCTCTACGGGAGCTTAAAGTTGAGGTTATTACCCGTCAAATGCAACTGGAAGCAACCCACTATGTGTTATCGTTCCGGAGATACAGGTCCTCAAAGTCGGGTCCTCAAAAAGGACTTTTTTCGGTTGTAGCAGGTTCCCGGTGGCCACAGTGCCCAAAACCGGTTCTGCCAGTCGGAATCGCAAAGTAGACATTCTAACCTTTCATTTGCGGCCAAGACATCCAAAATCGGTCAAGATTCCGAATTTTGGCAGCCAAAACATTTCTGGGTCATATAGACCCGAGTACCATAAGTGTGACTTTTTTCTGGGGGCACTTCCGGTGGCCACCGGAAGTCCATTTTTGGCTCAAATGTGTGTCTTGGTAAGATACACAAAGTCATAAAATTTCAGCTCTGTAAGTGCCAAAGGTCAAAAGTTACGATAACTTTTATCATGCTCTTGGGTCATATAGACCCGAAGACCATGCCCGGGTTAATTAAATGCGCAATGTTTAACAAATTCATCTTACATTGGTCTGCTTCTCAAGTGTTTGCAACTGATTCGACAGCCTGTACCTGTACCAGCACGCGAAGCCTGTGATAATAGTTTTTAAGTTTAGTTTGCATGTTCATTTAGTATTAAGTTTTAACTAGCTAGTATTCTTAATAATTTGCATGTACTAACTCACGTTAGATAACCTCCAAATCGACGGCAACTAGTGCCAATGTTTCCGCGGACTTCGTCGCCTGCTGTAAGTATACATTTTGGATATATTCACGGATACTGTCTTTGCGTTGCCGTACTTACAATTCAACAATAAATTCAGAGCAGTCTAAACTATCTACGAGCCTAATAAACTTATCAAAAAAAAAAACCAACCACCTTGTTTCACGTACGAATTCTGTTTTAATTTTCCCTACTCACGGTCTGGCTTTGCCGAACCTGTAGCGGACGTACGTCCGACCTGTCAGCGCGCAGTTCTTTCCACGATCGTCGCGGCGCTCGTGCAGTCGTACGCGGCGCTTGATGTGGGACGGCGTTATCGTCCGCAACATATTTCTTTCACAAAAATAGATTGATCTAGGTAGGGGAACAGCACCTAATTCCAGCGTTCCTCTAATGTTGCCATATCAGAGCTTTGGCATTCAATTACAGCTGATTAAAAGCGTTTTCAACTGAAATCGAGTGATAAATAACTCAATAAGAAGTGAACAAGCAAGTTTCTATCAAAAGTTTTGCAAAATTTGTTGTTTAAATAGTGAAAATGAGCAAATTGGACGAAACTAGGAGCGAGGACTTAACCTGTCAAACATACGAGAATTTTCCCTATTAGCCATTTGCACAAATATTTGCGTAAAATTATAAAAATAAAAAATTATAAAAAAGCCACTTGAATAAAAATTTGCAAAAAAAAGTAAAAATAAAAATTAAATTAATCATCTCCCAGAACACCAGGTAGCAGTTATTGATAAGCCCGTCTGTGTGCTTCTAGCAGATGCGGCGAATGAAGCTGATGTAGGTAATCTCGAAAAAAAAACTTTAAAATTCGATATCTCTGGAACGAAACATATTCATTTTTGTCGATAGGTGATTCTTATGTAAAATTGGTCGGGGAACACAATGGTGAGGTCAAATAAAAAAAATAAGTTGGGGTGTTTTGAGATACGGCCGTTTAAAGTTTTCAATTGCGCAATACAGGTAGAAAAAATAAATTATTCAACATTTTGATCACGGAAATGGATTCTACGTCCAATTTTCTTCAAAATTGAGTCTAAGACCGACCTTCTAAGATTTGTGGTTCCTGAGCTATCGCCGTTTGAAACTAGGAGGTTTGGTCAAAAATCGCCAAAAAGTCGAATTTTGGGGAGGTACAAAAATGGAGGGGGTGGTCCGATTTGGATGAAATTCGGGATTCTTGTATGTTTTGATAGTATCAACAGCCCTGCCAAATTTGAGCAGGATCGGAGAGGGTAATTTTCAAATTTGGACTTTTTCGTGCACAGTTGAGATGGAATGACCCTGGTATAAGTCGACTTTACAAAATTAAATGATCGTCTAGAAAAAAAAAGTTTTTATATCATTGCTATTTTTTCATCACAAAACCTCTGCAAAACCCGAAAACTAAAATGTTGGTCAAATTCATGGTCAATTCATACAATTACAAAATAAACATGAATCGTACCGAAAAGGACCTAATAAAAATAATTTTATGAAAAAACACATGATTGAAACCAATTTGAGTCTCAGCAATTTATCAAATATCTGTTCAATGATTTTTTTCTAATAATTTGATGAGGATTCAAATTTTTTTTAAAGTACACCAGTTTATATTTTTTTTTATCAAATTTTTAATTTTGTTTTTTTCAGCCAAAAATAAAACTTTCTACGGAATATACCAAATTTAAAATTTCTGATGGAATCTATGAACTTATAATTTCAATGTATATGTTATAATTTTTATATTTTGTAGCTGATTTTTTTGATTACCTTTAAATCTGAATTAATTTCAAGAAAAAAACATTTGCCAACATTATTTTAAGCACTTTTCTCTCAAATAAACTCGCCCAACTCTCAAATTAAATCGAATTCCTGCCCGACTGAACTCTCAACAGATCACATGCCAACTTGCCTCCAACAACATCCTCAGCAAGAGACCAGCTCTGCTCTGGACAAGCCTTCTCCGCGTTTGTTTTGCGGCGTCCGAAAGAAACCTACCCTCTTTCGGGGGAGGGCTTCGGCATCCTTTGAAGCACGATTTGACGTCCTTTTGACCGAAAAGTGCACCACCACCCTCGTCTTAAGAAGGGGGGGGGGGCACTTTTCATTCGAGCGCTTAATATTTTGACAAGCGAATTTTATCGAATGGAAAATGCAATTTTCAATTTTTCTCCCATTTTTCCTCCCCAGCCCAGCTCATCATACGAGGCTTCAACGGGGACGTTTTTTTTTGTATTTTGCTGCTCGTGACTTGAAGTCCCAGAAGGAACTCTGAGTGTGCCGTTTCCTCCGTTTGAAGTTTTCGTGTGGAACTAAAATGTTATTTCGTCGAAACTGGTCGGCTCTGTTTTTCCAACTGCACTTTTCCGAGCGATGATGTACCCCCCCTCCTCCTCCCACCTAGTTCTAGACCGTTCTGCCGGAGAAGGGAGCGAAATATATGGACCAGTGAGGTGGAAAATTGCTAGTTTTCCCAGCGGCCAAACCCACCGGGGCCAGGCCGGTGAGGGGCAAAGTTTAAGCTGCGAGGGTGTTTGGGGAAAAGGGAAGAAAACGAAACACGCCATCTCGGTGGAAAATGAATGGAAAAATTGTTGGAAACTAGCAGGAGAGAAAAAAAATCTTAAACCGAACGAACAGAACATATTCGAGAAAATGCCAATTTTTTTCCCCCATCACCCAGAGGGATGCATAAGGCCCGGTGTTCAAAGACACTTCTTCGGCTCTGTGGATGGAACAGGATGAGCGAGCGGCAAATGAAGTGAAAATTGAATTAGATTGGAGTGTGTCTCGGCAGAAGCTGGGACTGAACACTCACATACTGCCGGATCGAGCAATTGGTTTGTTTTTTCTTTAGTCTATTGGGTAAACTGAATGTAAAAGTTGGTTGATTTTTTTCCATTTAAAAACCAAACAGAGGGCATAGTTTTATGGATTGTGCAAGTTTCAATAATTTAGCATTACATAGTTATTTCAATTTATTTACGGTCATCCACTTTTACTTTTATTCTGATTTTTTGATTTTTTTTCTGTGTGCAGCATTATTTTTTTTTTTGATAACTTCAACTAATCGCTAACACTTCTCGCCAAAGCAGGTGAAAATAACTGAAAAAAAGTTCAAAGTTTTTTAAAATTTTTGGAACCATTTTATTGAAAATGATCGCTTTAACATAATTTGTTAAATTAAATTTATTGTTCAGTTCATATAGAATTTATTTCTTAGACATCTGAAAAAAAAGATCTAGCCTACTGAAAGTGAATCATTACAATTTTGGTAAGCTTTTTAAGGAATAATTTCTGTTATTTCACTAAAAAATGAAAAAAGATCTTATACATTTCTCGTCAAAGCAAAATTGAGATTTCTACGTTTTATTTACCATGATCGAATATGATGAAAATAGAATTTATATCATTTAATATTTCAAATTTGTTGCAAGAAGAATCACTTCAATTCGTTTTATACCTAGTACATAAGATATTACTATGTGTAGTAAAGAAAGTATGGAGCACGGCTAGTGCAACAATGGGATTTATTGTACGATTTGAGCCTATACAATTTGAGAAATTGTAAACTTTTTTGAAGTTTACATTATTTTAACGATTAACGTCGTTTTTTATACAATTTTGCTGCAAAATATTGGTCAGAGCCAAGATCAGAACATTTTATAGTAAATTACAATTCTCTTTGGAATTCTCGGGATTTTTGAGAAAATTTGTTAAAAATGTCCCCTTTCCAGGAAATTTGTAACCCCGGGAAATTGGGCGCTCTAAGGGTAACCAATAATAAAAAAAAACTTTCAAATGTTTCACTTTTTTAATAAAAAAAAATCAGTCTAAAGATAACATTTCATGGCCATAATAATGTCCTTGATAAAATAAAAGCATTAAGCAAAATAGAAAAATATAACAAATTGGGTTTTGGCCACTTAGTAATTTTTATTATCTTTATAGATATAGATAATAAAATTTCAATATCTATACAGACATAGATAATAAAATTAACTAAGTGACCAAAACTCAATTTGTTATAACTTTAAATTTTGCTTAGTGCTTTTATTTTTATTGATATTTTGAACCGTGGGAATATATATATATATATATATATATATATATATATATATATATATATATATATATATATATATATATATATATATATATATATATATATATATATATATATATATATATATATATATATATATATATATATATATATATATATATATATATATATATATATATATATATATATATATATATATATTCCCGCGAAAACAGCATGGAAAAAAAACAAAAGTCCTTGGATCGGGCTAAAAATTTTTCTGGGTATTCCCTGGCTGAAATAATTAGACCCATATTTTTTTGTTTGGCCATTAGGGTGACCTACGCCGTGTTAGCGTGGTCTGAAAAATGGCCATTTTCGCAAAAAACTTCTTTTTTCGAAAAATCATAACTCCTCGCCATTTTAACCGATTTCAATTGTCTTGTACGCAAATCAAAGAAGAGCAATTCTCTACCAAAACCGGAAATGGATTTTATTTGTATTTTTTGATTTGGCTCAAACTTTGTGGGGGCCTTCCCTATACCCAAATATGCTATCTTGTGTCATTGGTTCACCCATACAAGTCTCCATACAATTTTGGCAGCTGTCCATACAAAAATGGTATGTAAATATTCAAACAGCTGTAACTTTTGAGTGAATTTTTTGATCAATTTGGTGTCTTCGGCAAAGTTGTAGGTTTTGTTGAGGACTTTTGAGAAAAAAATAGGTACACGGAAAATTTTTTTTGAGGATTTTTTATTGCCTTTTTTTTTACTAAAACTCAATTTCCCAAAATACATATTTTTTGAATTTCGAGATTTTTTGATATGTTTTAGGGGACAAAAATCCGCAACTTTTGAGCCATAGAGAAACATGGTCAAAAATTGGTCAAAAAATCTGCCGCCGAGTTATGAATTTTTGAAAAATAGTGATTTTTGGAAAAAATCGAAGTTTCATGCAAAAACAAGTTTGACATTATAGTTTTTCAATTTTTAAAAATAATGACCATGAGTGACCATTTCTTAAAATATTTTTTTTGAAAAGTTCAGAAAATTTGCTATAAAATTGTCTAAGAGACATTGAAGATTGGACCTCTGGTTGCTGAGATACAGCGGCTTAAAGAAAAAGAAACACGAAAATTGAAGTTTTCAAAGTCTCACCCAAACAGCCCACCATTTTCTATTGACGATATCTCAGCAATTAATGGTCCGATTTTCAATGTTAATACATGAAACAATCGTGAAATTTTTCGATCTCTTCGAAAAAAATATTTTGAAAATTTTAAAATCAAGACTAACATTTTAAAAGGGCAAAACATTGAATATTACGCCCATGAAACTTGCATGAAACTTCGATTTTTTCCAAAAATCACTATTTTTTCAAAAATTCATAACTCGGCGGCAGATTTTTTGACCATGTTTCTCTATGGCTCAAAAGTTGCGGATTTTTGTCCCCTAAAACATATCAAAAAATCTCGATAATCAAAAAATACGTATTTTGGGAAATTGAGTTTTAGTGAAAAAAAGTTGTTAAAAAAATCCTCAAAAAAATTTTTCCGTGTACCTATTTTTTTCTCAATAGTCCTCAACAATACCTACAACTTTGCCGAAGATACCAAATTGATCAGAAAATTTACTCAAAAATTACAGCTGTTTGAATATTTACATACCATTTTTGTATGGACAGCAGCCAAAATTGTATGGAGACTTGTATGGGTGAACCAATGACACAAAATAGCATATTTGGGTATAGGGAAGGCCCCACAAAGTTTGAGTCAAATCAAAAAATACAAAAAATAAAAATGGTCGAAATCGGCCGATTTCGTAGAGAGTTGCTCAGGTGATAAGTTGACCTTTCAAAGAAAAAAAGTAAGAAGTTTCAAAAATCTAGTCTAACATATGAAAAGGGCTTATGAAACTTTGGCCACTCTGGGACCGATTCCGGAGCATCTGCAGATTGTATAAGAAACTTTACGTAAACTCAAATTTTGATCACAAGAGGCTAAACAAGCTAAAACGTCAAGAAACAAAAAAAAACAAGACGAAGTTTGCGGGTAAGGCTTGTTATTACATAAAAAACGCATCAATGATAAAATGATTTTCCATGTGCCATAACTCAGTTGTTATTGTCTTAATCTTTTGCATTCTCTCATAAGATCTAATCAACAACAATTTTCAACCTAAGTTTTGGTGATGTTTTTATTTTTCCTTGTCATTACCGATAGTCATGATTTTCCGAAAACAAATATTAAACAGAACCTTATGTTGAAATGACTTCTGTTTCGTTATCCCCATCTGCCCGGGACGAAACATAACTAAATTGGTTATTTTTGGAAAAGTGACAATATATTTTTTACTCACGAGTATAACTTAATGACTGGCCGTGTTTGTTGCATGGTAAAATGCATACAAACACCACTTAAAATCGTAGTTAAATATATTTCAAATAGGCGTATCTTAAAAATTTTACCATTTAACGCAAAACTGAACTCAGAGAGTTTGGCACCAGAAAATTTACGGAGAATACAAACCTTCTTCACCACAATATTCCCATAATTGGTCGCAGTAGTATCAAGGCTCAACAAAAAAAAAAACCTTCATTAATAAGATTGTATTCGAAAATATTAGAAAGTTACCTACAATTCTGCATCAGAAATAATACAGCCTCCAAAATAAGCCTAAGTTGCAGGCTTCACCAAAATAGCGTTGCATTTTAAAGTGACGTTAACTTAGCAAATATGCGTCTGAATATCAATTTAAGAAAATAAAATATTTTAAAATGATCATAGCTCTCGAATATTTTCAAAATTTCAAATTAACCCTAACGCTCAAAAACATGTCTGGCCATATTTCAATTGACAGGATTAATTTTACAATTTTAATAAAAAAAATTATTCGATAGATCGACGTCGTCATGCTATCTTGTCGCACCCGCCATTTCGACGTTCCGAGAAAAACGCGTTTTAATGTTTGACCTTGAATATAAAAAAACGAGAGCACGCAATGTAAACAATAACAAACACGTTTTGTTTGGCTGACCATTCTGTGCATTGTCCCAAAGTTTGGTTGAAGTTGGTTGCTGGAGTCCCGAGTTATAATTACAAATGTTTACGGTAGTCTAGCTTGTACGTGCGACAAACGCATCCTGACTTTCCTGGCCTGAATTCCCTTTGGCCTTTTGTCGCACTTACATCAATTTTCATGGAGTGACAAGATAGCACGACAAGATTAAAACTACTTTCATATGTAAAGTGACAAAAATGCACGGAGTTTTTTCGATTTTTGTTGAATATCTCAGGATTGAAATCGAATTTTGGGGATCTGTGAAGGTCAAAGGGTGAGGCATTGAGAGCTGCACAAAATGGCGTTCTTAACTCAATTTGGCCCAAAATGCAGTACGACAAGTTAGCACGATGGCGACGAGATCCAAAAATGTCATCGGAAGCTTTCGTCACTAAACAATTCAACACTTTTTTGCCTTCCTAACTGAGGTAAGGCTATAATCCTGCTCGAAAAATGAACTTTTGAAATACAGCTCGTAGACGTAGATCATGTATACCTATCGACTCAGAATCGAAAACTGAACAAATGTCTGTGTGTGTGTATGTGTGTGTGTGTGTGTATGTATGTATGTGTTGAAAATTCTTGCCAAGTTTTCTCAACACTGGCTGGACCGATTTTGATAAAACCGGTTGCATTCGACTTGGTTTAGGGTCCCATACATCACTATTGAATTGTTTGAAGTTTTGATAAGTAGTTCAAAAGTTATATATAAAAATGTGTTTTCACATTTATCCGGATCTAACTTATATGCATGAAAACTATGTCCGGATCCATCATCCGACCCATCGTTGGTTAGGTTATCGAAAAACCTTTCCAACGAGTCCAAAACATTGAAGATCTGGCAACCCTGTCTCGAGATATGTCCACTTAAGTGATATTGATGCACTTTTTTGAAGCCGGATCCCACTTAAATGTATGTAAACTATGTCCGGATCCACTATCTGACCCATCGTTGGTTAAATAATCGAAAAACCTTTCCAAAGAATCCAAAACACTGAAGATCTGGCAACCCTGTCTCGAGATTTGGCCACTTAAGTGATATTAATGCACTTTTTGGAAGCTGGATCTCACTTAAATGTATTTAAACTATATCCGGATCCACCATCCGACCCATCGTTGGTTAGGTAATCGAAAAACCTTTCCAATGAGTCCAAAACATTGAAGATCTGGCAACCTTGTCTCGAGTTATGATCACTTAAGTTATATGTGTGTACGTTTTTTTCTGGATTTAAAAAAAAATAGCTGAAATATGTGTCCAAACCACACATATTACCCATTGTTGGTAAAAAGTGAGGAAGGCATCAACCACATTGGTGGATTAAGTTAGTTTTGGGATTATATATTGCTCGAGAACAGTTCACGATCTCGGAATTTATGTAAAGTACTTGTCGATTGCTGATTTGATTGTATTCCAAATTCAAAACTTTTCGAAAAATTGGCAACAATGCCAAATGAAATTTGACTAACTTTATCTATATCTCAAAAGATGGCTTTTTTGTCATCTGAAATATATTTAAGAATAAAAATTCTCTAGAATGATTATTTTGAGAAATACATTATTTTTCAAGATTAAAACAAATGTTTTTTTTTATAACTGTACATATTTTTTTTCTAAGAGATTTTTTGCAATACCTACAACCTTTTCGAAGACTCAAAGTTGACTAAAAGCCAAAATTGTTAAAAATAAAACAAACTAATCATGCAAAATTACTTTTTTGGTCATAGAAAAAAGTACTCAAGGTTTCATCAAAATAAAAATAAAGATGCACACATTAGATTTCACAAAATGTGCATGAGTGCACAAGATTTTTAAACAAACTACACGGTTGACTCCTAAAAGAGAAAAAAAATCATATTTTTTACAGAATGTCTAATGAATGAGTTGTTGTCTAAGCTGTCTAATAAACAAAATTTATTTTTTCTGCATTCATTTAATTTGATTTACTCTGAAATATGGACAAAACCAAGAAGCAACCAACAAGTTCGCCCGGAAACCATTTCCATCTCCAATCGTGTTGATCGGATCTACTTCCCAGCGAGTGAAATGCTTTCCGAAGAAATCCGCTTGTACAAAGGATTATGGCGCATCAATTTCAATTAAATTATTCGTTCCACTTGCCGAGACGATGCAATCTCCCGCGCGCGCGGTCCATTTCAGAAGGACCGACACTATTGTCGCTGGCGATACTATCTTCCGTCACAATTTCAGTTTGCGGGCGGTAAATTTAGGATAACAATCGCCAATACCACCGATGACAACCACTATGCCAGAATTGAGAGCACTCAGGTCCCAGCAAAGATGCCATTTCATGCTGCTGCTTCTTCCGAGATGAGAGAGCATCGATCTTTCCCCCTCTCGTCCTGCTCCTTAAGCTCGAATAGAATGGTGAAAGGTATCCTTTGCTTGGTTCGCCGACTGGTTCGCAAGGACTTCGATCCGATGCGCTCTTCTGCGAAATGCGAACGAGATAATCGATTTTAAATTATATACTTGTTTACTCATCTTCATCAGTTGGTCGTTTCGTTGTCCTGCGCTCTCTCCTTAAGCTCGAGACTTGAAAACGCCGCGACTACAAGCTATCAAGAAGAAGAAGATGCTCCATTTTCCGGGCTTTTCCGGGAAATCCTTTGCATACCACCATCGCCAACGAGGACCGCTTTTGCGGTGATTGTTCGCGAATCCCTCCCATTTCTCCGTGCTTTCTTCTTTTCTACAACCAACCTCCCCCACCACCCAAGAATGAATCATGATTCTTCCGTGATTTGGACGAGTCATCAGCATCAGCATTATCGTCATGGCATGGCTCAATCATTCGCATTATCCATTCATCGTGTCGGGCCGTGGATCGAGCGCGCCACTTTTTTCTTCCACGTTTTCGCAGAGCAGCATAAGCTTAGGCAGGGGTAGCTTCGTCGTTGTCGTCGTTACGGTCTGCTGAACCGATTGAGACCGGACCCCCGGGTTGCCCCTCTGGCGCCGTCGCCAGGATCCGGAATCTGGAGCGGCGGTGGCTTCGAAGAGTGGGGGACTCATCGCTAGAGCTGTCAGACTCCATTAGGAGGGAAGCTCGTTTATTATGGTGAAGTTTAAAGTGCTGGTTGTTGGAAATGGGTGTAGAAATAACTAAATCTGAACAATAAACATTCAAACAGAACACATTTTAATATAAAAAAAACAACAAAATATTTAAAAAAATAAAAACAAAAAAAAAACAGAAAACAAAACAATAAATACCAAAAAAAAAAAGCAAAAAAGAAAAAAGCAAAAAATCAAAAAAGCAAAAAAGCAAAAAAGCAAAAAGCAAAAAGCAAAAAGCAAAAAGCAAAAAGCAAAAGCAAAAAAGCAAAAAAGCAAAAAAGCAAAAGCAAAAAGCAAAAAAGCAAAAAGCAAAAAGCAAAAAGCAAAAAGCAAAAAAGCAAAAAGCAAAAAAGCAAAAAGCAAAAAAGCAAAAAAGCAAAAAGCAAAAGCAAAAAAGCAAAAAGCAAAAAAGCAAAAGCAAAAGCAAAAAGCAAAAAGCAAAAAGCAAAAAGCAAAAAGCAAAAAGCAAAAAAGCAAAAAGCAAAAAGCAAAAGCAAAAAGCAAAACGCAAAAGCAAAAAACGCAAAACGCAAAAAGCAAAAAGCAAAAGCAAAAACAAAAGCAAAAAAGCAAAAAGCAAAAAGCAAAAAGCAAAAAGCAAAAAGCAAAAAGCAAAAAGCAAAAAGCAAAAAGCAAAAAGCAAAAAGCAAAAAAGCAAAAAAGCAAAAAAGCAAAAAAGCAAAAAAGCAAAAATGCAAAAAAGCAAAAAAGCAAAAAAGCAAAAAAGCAAAAAATCAAAAAGGCAAACAAAAAAGCAAAAAGCAAAAAAGCAAAAAAGGAAAAAAGCAAAAAAGCAAAAAAGCAAAAAAGCAAAAATTTTAAATTTTCTAAATGCAAATTTATACAGGTTTTTAAAGGTCTTTAAAATTCGGAAATAAAATGTTCCATCATTCACTGCGTTCCCAACTTTCATCGCTCAACGTCATCCGGTTCGCTTAATTTTCCAAAGATTTTCGAATTCTTCTCAAACGACTTCCGAACGTCAATGGGGGTGGCTCCATCGATCGCACAATGTCTCCTCACCCTGCCAAGTCCAGCCCCCCCCCCCCCCTCCTCGTACTGCCCCGACCGGAAACACGTAGGAAATTTTATAATTTAACGATTCGAATACTTTTCGTGTATCGGCCATTCTTCACTCCGGTCCCGTTCTCAACGAGGATTGTGCAGAACATGTCCCCCTTCGGTGGTGGCTCGTAGTTGGCTGGCCGGAATTTAGCCCCGGAAGTCGTTGCCACGTCGTCGGGCCGTCCGGCTCTCGGTTGGTTTTTGCCGGAGGAGGAAATATCGATGGCGCGTCGAGGTGTGACTGTGGAAGTGTGAGATACAATTTATTGTATGCCGGCGACGATGCCGGGAAATTGAGTCCGGCGAGATGAGAAACTTCCGGCCGGGCTGGTTCGACGATAGTGAAAAGGATAACTTTTTTTTTTGTGTGTGAGGGAGTGAGTGCTAGATTTGAAACTTTTCTCACGCGGACATTTATTGCGAAAGTTGATCTACCGGTCGTTAATCGTGATGAACGCTTCCGATGGTGGTGGGAATTTAGAAGTATGGAAAAAGAGTTTAGTGAAAAAATATGCTATTGCACGAAAGATTTTTCAATGTTGAAATTAAGTTAAAAAAGTTCGCCTGGATAGAAGCTTACACTGCTCCCAAATACATTTCAATCAACTACCTCCTCGAAAACATAAAATGATAGAAACCACCAACATCTAACTTTTTCCCAACCGTTGAGTGGAAAACCAACTTTCCAATTTTAGAATTTCACCAGTCAGTGTGGTAACTCGGTTTACTTCAACTACTTTTTTTCCGGCTCCTCCTCTAACCAAACCACTCACTCTCGATTACTCACTTTTCTAACTCAACCCGATTCCAACCCATCATCCCCAACTGCCATAATCCCGTATGCCAATAATCTATTATACAGATCAGTCTCACGTTTCTTCACTTCATCAAATAGTCGTAGCCCGGTACACGCCCACACAATTCGCCTTCTACCCTGAGCAGCAGAAAGGATTTTTTTTTTGCCTCCGAAACCAACTAACTCGAAAAACTCACCGTCAAACACTCTGACACAGTGAATGGATAGATGGATCTGCTGCCGGCCACGAAGCACCTGTTCACACACTCGGTTAGTCCCCGTCCACCTCCCCCGATGGCATGTGCAGTTCCGTGGCCGTTTATGACAGATGGTGCCCCGGGACCGCACCATGCGATGCAATATAATATTCAAGCCAGGGCCATGGAACATGCAACTCCCAGATCCATCGTCGGTCCTTTGTGGGGAATCGAATTGCCATGTTCTGTGGGGGGATAGTGTGGCCATGCAAGCAAGAGAGAAAAAAAATTAAATCATCCTTTCTACCTTTCGCCATATAACTACTTATAATCAACCTACTGGCATGTACGGTTCCTGGAAAGGGAAAGGGCCGAAGGGAGTGTGGAGAGGTGCTGAACGGACACAGATGGAAAAGTGTCCTTTCGTGTCGACAAAAAAAGGACTCTCCAACTGTTCTGGGTGGACTTTTTGGCCAGGTTGGGCAGTGGCGTAGTTTTTTCTTAACTTATTTTTAAACATCACTTTATGAAAAATCAATTATTTTATCCGAAATATTCGTTTTCCACTCTCAGAATTTGAAATGTTTAACGTTTTTTAATCAAACACCATGGCTCAGCCTTTAATCTTTAAAAAAAAACTCGATAAATACATCATTTACATTTTTACTTTTAAAAAGCATTGAGAAAAAAATTATAAAATAATTCCAGGTAAAGATTTTTGAGTTATTTAATTTGACATTTTAATGCCTTCCTTACTCAGTTCTTAGGTTAGGTTGTACCAAAATGAAGTGAATTTCAGCCTTAAAATTTAACAAAGCGGGACATAGAAGACAAAATTTACTAATTTATTAAAGTATTTTAATACTTTATTTCAAATAATAAAATTATACATTGACTAAATGAGGTAGCAACTCAAAAACAATGTGTCAAAATACCTTTCAGTTAATGTTTTTCAACGATTTTTATAGATTTCGAACAGTTTTATTGACAAAACATAGATATTAAAAATAAGCCATTTTACATCACTAAAGAGCTATTACACTACGGCAAACAAACAAACCAAATCGCACTTTTTGACAGTTTGCCAGTTTGCCTGCTTTGTTTGTTTGCCTGGATTTGTTTGCAAGAACGTCATTCCTGGATTCATTTTGCCTTGTTTGCGAGTTTGGTAAACTGTCAAACACGGAAAAGTGCGAATTTTTTTTTTTTTGTTTGCCGTAGTGTAATTGCTCCTTTAGTTTCTCCATGCAATTCGCCATACAAGTTTGGGGGCTGCCCGTAAGCATGTGCTGTGCAGATATTCGAAAATCTGTATATTGAGGAAGGATTTTGTGAACAATTTCATGTCTTCAGGAAATTTTTAGTTTACGATTAGGACTGTATGGAACGTGGAAAAAATAGCATTTTTTCACTAACTTTTTATTACACTGACTGAAATGTTGGCAAGATATAGATATTTTGCATTCTTAAATGTAGGGTAAGACTTTTATTTTTTTTGCCACTTTACGGATTTTTGGAAAGTATTGAAATCAAAAAGCATATCGTTAATTTTTGATAAAATGCTCCGTTTGAGAAATGAAGGCATTTTTAGGTAATAATTTAGGAAAAAAAAGTTTTTTTTTAATTGTGTTACTCTCGAAAATACATACAGTCCAGACTCGATTATCCAAAGCCTCGATCAGAAGGTTTGTATGGGACTTCGGATAATCGAATCACGAACATATTTTTTTGTTTTTTTTTCTTTTTCTTGTTTTAAACAACAAATTCGAGTTCAGCGTCACCGCCATATTGGCCACAATCTTGGATTTAAAAAAAAGTAAATCACTTTAGCGTGATTCGATTATCCGAAATCAAATTTTCCCGAGGCCTTCGGATAATCGAGTCTGGACTGTATTTGAAAAGCTGAGAAACTTATCTACAGTTTTCATTTTCGGTGAAGTGAAACTCACGTTTAACTTTCACAATCCTTCAAAAATGAATATTTTCACCTTATTGTAATAACGAAATACATTTCAAAAAATCGAATACATTTGGGTAACCAGAAAAAAAAACACTTTAGCAACTAATCCTAACTTAAAACCAAAAAAAATCATTGAAATATTCAAAATCACTATAACGAGTATACTACGAACTGTATTTTACGATGAATGCTCCAAGAGTTCTTACTTGTTCCTGGCGAGTTTTGCACCCACGCAGAGTTGTTGTCATCTCGATGAAAATGTTCAGAAGTTCTTGTGGTGAAAACAGGTCACTTCTGCCTTCACCCGTTGATATTGGTTGGTTTTCCCTCGGTTGCTGACTGAAGCCTGGAGGTGTTGTATTATCTGCAACTTTTGGCCGCTGATTCAACGGCAATGGCTGCAAATTTGGAAGCACTCGAACAGATCCTGCTCCTGGTGACGCCAAAGCAGGAAAATCCACGTCCGTGAAAGTTGGTGATGTTTTGCGACGATTTGGTTGGTGCCTCGTCGTCGCTTGCTGCCGAATTTTCACAAACTCAGCTCGTTTTGGGCAGCTCCGATTCTTGGTAGAATGGTCACCACCGCAATTGAAGCATTTGGCTTCGATGTTCTCGTTGATTGTTTCGCAAGCGTGTGCCCGAACTGCTTTCATCTCAGACGGCGTTGTCGATCCTCTCTCGAGATGAACCAGGTACAGTTGATCACGATCCTTGATGTCCTTGTTGTGTCTCGTCATCTTGAAGACTTCGATCACGTTCAACTTAAGAGTTTTGAGCTCTTCTTTCAGCACATTCACATCCATGTCGTACAGGCCTCGGAGGACCAGTTTCATGGGGCGTTTACCTGGATCGTCATGGCTGTAGTATTCAATCTTTGTGTTGTTCAGGAAATCCCGAACGTAATTGTAATCCTTTCTGGTAGGTAACAGAATTTTGAGTCCATCAGCACACAAGCGAATGGAAGCTCGTAAAGCACCAGATTTGATAAATCCGGTCAGCCACTTTCGCACCGAGTCCGATGACGATGTTTTCACAAAAAATGGGTGGCAACTTTTCCCGTCGTTCATATTCTTCCTTCTCGCTCACGTCCACAGGGAGGGTAGCAAACTGGTTTCCAGACGAATTTTGAGCGTCCTTGCTCAAACTGCCTGGCTTTTCAGGTAGCGCTTCGGCATTCTTTAGCTTGAGGACCGCCTCTTTTTCTTGTCGTGAGGCATTTTTGCACTTTTTAAGCACTTTTCAGGAGCTTATATCCAGGAGTACCTCACTGATTGGAGGTCCACAAAGGAATGATTACAAAATCTGTTGTTTTAAGAGTTTAGGAAAAGTCACACAAGTTTAACTGTTTAACATTAACAATCGTATCATTAATTTCAGGCTGACGTTATTTCAGTTCATTTCAAGGCCATATCTCAGCATCCATAGTCGTTTAAAAATGCCCTAAAAAAGTTTTTCAACTTAATTATTTTCAGAGATGTACAAGGATGGACACTATTCAAAAAATAAAATGTATGTTCGCTAATCATTTTAATCAAAAAATAGATTTAACTCCATAAAGGTGCATTTTATTGAACATTTATCAAAAATATTTTAAATTCTAAATTGAATTGTACATCCCCCGTTGATTATCGATTTTTTTTTCGTATCATTATTTTCCAAAAAATCATTGCTTTGCTAAAAACTTAGCGTTCTATACACCCTTCAGCTCAAAAGATGGCAATTTGGGTCCCCTAAAACATACCAAAATAGAAAAAAAATCAAGGGAATACGGCTGTTGCAAATATTTTTTAAAATTAATGTCCATAAGCCTGATAATCACGAAGCAGAAGGAATATTATTTTTTCATAAACTTAAATTTTTATGGAAATAGAAAAAAATGCACATTTCTTCGTCATATTTTTCAATTTTCCATATTTGGGGGCGTTCACAAAAAAAAAATTCACTCAAAATGCAGATGAAATATGCAATTTAAAATACTGTTTTGTTGTAATCTCGCCATAAAATATCTTTTTGTATATATTTGCCCCTCATTTTGACTTTGATCAGAGATGAGGGACAAAAACTGTTAAAATTTAGCCGAATGAATTTTGACCAGCTTGTGCCATGAATAAAAAAATGGTACTTTTTGTGATCTTAATCAAATGGTTATTGTGCTGTAACTATTTTTTTTAATTTCTTCTTATTTGTCGAATTCACCAAACCGATCGAAAATCCATTCTCAAGATTTTCGAGACGTTTACCCAAATTTGTTTGGAGACTATCATGGACGAACCAATGACGGCAATAGATTTTTTTATGTAGAAAATTGACACACCATGTTTCATTCTAATCAAAAAATCCAAAATACAAATATTGAATTCTTTCTACCTTTTGTTTTTCATATTGATGCGTGCTTTTCTGATACATAACAAATATTAAAATAAAACTATTTGAAGTTTTCTGATCTTTAACAAACATATTTTCTGGGTTGGGCAAACATGGGCACCAAGTTTTTGAGGCCGAAAATTGATGTTTTTCTTTAAAAAAAATAAAACGGCTCAAATTCAAAAACTTGTCAGTAACGGTGCAAATTCCCAAAAGATCTTTCGATTGCAAATACAATTTTACACTTTTAATAATGTTATCCTTTCTTGTCGCAATGTCGATTTTGATTTCAATTTTTGCCTTCCTCACTGAGGTAAGGCTATAATCCTGCTTTAAAAATGAACTTCGTATAAAAACGTCGTAGACCCACCTTCATGTATACATATCGACTCAGAATCGAAAACTGAACAAATGTCTGTGTGTATGTGTGTGTGTATGTGTGTGTGTATGTGTGTGTGTATGTGTGTGTGTATGTATGTATGTGACCAACAAACTAGCTCATGTTTCTCGGCACTGGCTGAACCGATTTGACCCGAACTTGTTGCATTCGACTTGGTTTAGGGTCCCATAGATCGAGTTTTATACAGATTGAAGTTTCGATAAGTAGTTCAAAAGTTATGTATAAAAATGTGTTTTCACAACTATTTGGATCTCACTTAAATGTATGTAAACTATGTCCGGGTCCATCGTCCGAACCATCGTTGGTTAGGTTATCAAAAGACCTTTCCAAAGAGTCCAAAACATTGAAGATCTGGCAACCCTGTCTCGAGATATGACCTCTTAAGTGATATTGATGTATTTTTTGAAGCCGGATCTCACTTAAATGTATGTAAACTATGTACGGATCCACCATCCGAACCATTGTTGGTTTGGTTATCAAAAGACCTTTCTAACGAGTGCAAAACATCGAAGATCGAGCAACCCTGTCTCGAGATATGGCCTCTTAAGTGATATTGATGTACTTTTTTGAAGCCGGATCTCACTTAAATGTATGTAAACTATGTCCGGGTCCATCATCCGATCTATTGTTGGTTAGATTATCAAAATACCTTTCCAATGAGTCCAAAACATTGAAGATCTGGCAACCCTGTCTCGAGATATGGCCTCTTAAGTGTTATTGATGTACTTTTTTGAAGCCAGATCTCACTTAAATGTATGTAAACTATGTACGGATCCACCATCCGACCCATTGTTGGTTAGGTTATCAAAAGACCTTTCTAACGAGTGCAAAACATCGAAGATCGGGCAACTCTGTCTCGAGATATTGCCACTTAAGTGATATTGATGTACTTTTTTGAAGCCAGATCTCACTTAAATGTATGTAAACTATGTCCGGCTCCACTATCCGACCCGACGTTGGTTAGGTTATCGAAAGACCTTTCCAACGAGTTCAAAACATTGAAGACCTGACAACCCTGTCTCGAGATATTGCCACTTAAGTGATATTGATGTACTTTTTTGAAGCCGGATCTCACTTAAATGTACGTAAACTATGTCCGGGTCCATCATCCGACCTATTGTTGGTTAGGTTATCAAAAAACCTTTCCAACGAGCCCAAAACATTGAAGATCTGACAACCCTGTCTCGAGATATGGCCACTTAAGTGATATCGATGTACTTTTTGGAAGCCGGATCTAAAAAATAGATGAAACTTGTGTACAGCCATTGTTGTGAGGAAGGCTCCAACCACATAGGTGGATTAAGTTAGTTTTTTTTATAAATTCGTAATTCGGTCAAACTAAGTCATACATGATGGAAAATTTTGTTCCCTGAGCAACTCTCTATGAAATCGGCCGATTTCGACCATTTTTATTTTTTGTATTTCTTTATTTCACTCAAACTTTGTGGGGGCCTTCCCTATGACCAAAGAAGCTATTTTGTGTCATTGGTTCACCCATACAAGTCTCCATACAATTTTGGCTGCTGTCCATTCAAAAACGGTACGTTAATATTAAAACAGCTGAAACTTTTGATTGAATTTTCTGATCAATTTGGTGTCTTCGGTAAAGTTGTAGGTATTGTTGAGGACTTTTGAGAAATAAATAGATACACGGAAAAAAAAATTTGCAGATTTTTTAATCAACTTTTTTTTTCACAAAAACTCAATTTCCCAAAATACGTATTTTTTGATTTTCGAGATTTTTTGACATGTTATAGAGGACAAAAACCAGCAAATTTTTTTTTCAAAAAATTTGCCAACGAGTTATAATTTTTTGAAAAAAATAGTGATTTTTGGAAAAAATTTAAATTTAATACAAAAACAGATTATACGTAATTTTTTAATGTGAAATTGAATTTCCAATCGAAATGTACTTTACAGATTTTTTTGATAAAGGGTTCTGTTTTCAAGATATAGCCACCGAGAGTTTGATTTTAGCGAAATATTTGCTGTTTTTCGATGTTTAAAAATAGGGAAAGCCCTCACAAAGTTTGTGTCAGTCACAAATGCCATTTCGAAAAAAAAATATTTTTAATCAAGTCTAACATTTAAAAAGGGCCAAACATTAAATATTACGCCCATTAAATCTATCGGAAAATTTTACGAATATTTCATGTTTTATTAATGAAAATCGGACCATTAATTGCGGAGATATCGGCATTAGAAAATGGTGGGCATTTTTGGGAATTGAGTTTTTGTGAAAAAAGTTGATTAACAAATCTGCTATTTTTTCCGTGAACCTATTTTTTCTCAATAGTTCTCAACAGTACCTACAACTTTGCCGAAGACACCAAATTGATCAGAAAATCCACTCAAAAGTTACAGCTGTTTGAATATTTACGTACCATTTTTTTTGTAGACAGCAGTCAAAATTGTATGGAGACTTGTATGCGTGAACCAATGGCACAAAATAGCTTCTTTGGTTACAAAGAAGGTACCCACAAAGCTTCAGGCAGATAAAAAAAATGCCAAAAATAACCAAATGCTGAAATCGCACGAAATTGCTTTGATTTTATAGCATTAGATATTTCAAGTTTTTTTGAACTATAATTTCGAGCAACCGTTAAACATTTTTCATTCTTGGTTTTTTGGTATCATTTTTGATTTTTATTAACATGAAATAAGGATTCAATATTTTGGGTTTGTTTGGAAAGTCTTCCGATAAACTATCCAACGATAAGTCGTGTGACAATCCGGCCAAAGTTTTCAAACAGATAAGGCTTCAAAAAAGGACATAAATATCACTTAAGTGGACATAACTTGAGACAGGGTTGCTAGATCATTAATGTTTTGGACTCGTTGGAGAGGTCTTTTGCTAAGTTCATTTTTAGAGCAGGATTATAATCAGTCACAAGTGTTACGATTTCAACATAATTTCAATTTCGCCACCACTGCCCCGTTCTGTTCCCACAACCATTGGCCATGTTGGCCGAAAGTTAGTCTATAGACGTGGCCCTGTCCGCTCTTCCGGGGGAGTCCAGATTCTCGGATTAACTAAGCCCTGTCTTATTCGGCCCACGGCCGGTGGCACATGCCGCTCAATGCTTCTTCACCTGGACGGGCCATAATTTCATTGAACTGGAAGACGACCCACTCTCTCGCTACTCTAATGGCCGCAAAGAGGTGACCGAGATGATAATGGTTATTGCCCATCGAGCCAGATCGTCGGTGGGTCCTGTCTGGCAATGGAGCAGACTTCTGGGGGAGGGTGAGTTTGAAAACTTTTTCTTTCCACCCACAATTGCACACATAGTTGACCCCTTTTCAACGTGGACAAAGTTTTCTTTTTCGAGCGCGCCCGGTGCGCTGTTATTTTGACGACACCCAGA